>NC_049225.1:55454824-55761967 GCF_011100685.1 Canis lupus familiaris
CTTCATCCTTCTGAACATCAGTCTTTTAAGCAGCATGAAGATAAATGATCTGCTGTCTGTATTTTCTGAATGTGTCATGGGAAGTCTTTTCCATTTCATAAAAACTTATATTAGTAAATCAAATAAGCTGGAAAAGCACTTAGGCATGATGCCAGGAGAAAAACCATGCCAGCATTGTTTCACTTCGTTAATGTTATTAGTAAATCATTAATTGCCCCTATTGATGAATTCTACTTAAAGAGAAGTTTTACAGAATGAGCTATAGAGAATAAGGTAGCATAGACACATTTCCAGGGAGGGAAGCAAAAATGAAGAATGCTAAAATCTCAGACTCTAGAAAAAGATGATGCTGAGTTCAAATCCTGACTCTTCCCTTTAATAATTCATTACCTTATACAAATTACTTAACTGCTCAGAGCTACCATTTTCTCATCTATAAAATGGAATTTCTAATGGTTCCAGTATTATGGAATTGTTATAAAAATTAAATGATATTTAAAAACTAAAAAAAAAAAAACCTAAATGATAAACAGTACAAGGTCCCAGCTCATTAGATATAATTTCCATATCTGCCCAAGTATTTATTCTTTTATTATTTCTTTCTTATCCATGTTGCACAGATTTAGTAGTCAAACTATCCTCTCCATTTCATAGATAAAGACACTAAAGGAAAAATTTGGTCAATCGCCCTGAAAACAAAATTCAGGTTGTTCAGCCACAAGACCAAATCTACATTTTCCAACACTCTCTCTCTTGCAGAATGTTGCCCTTGTAGCAACAGAACCAGGGAACTTCTCAGAGAAAACTAGCCTGATGAGCATCTTGGGGGAGCTAGAACAACACAAGAAAAGCTACAGACCTGGATTCCATTCTCCTTCATGCATTCAATTATTCCTTCACTTGTTCATTTCACAAATATTTCCTGAGCCCCTTACCTGTGCCAGACACTTAGCTAGGACTCAGGGATACCAGTAAGTAAAGTAAGTCAAATGATCTTTGTTCTCACTTTTTTTAGGTCTCTGCTCCAATGTCATCTCACCAAAGAAGCTGCCCTGATCAAGCAACCACCCAACAGAGCAGCCTATATCCCTGTCCCAGTCTGTTCCCTTGTTTTTTTTCCCCCCTCCATTCTCTCACATGCTTTGTTTTTATTTTCTCTCCCTATTCTCTGCTAAAATGTAAGGTGGGAACTTTCTCCAATGTGTAAACTTTTACATCCCCAGCTCCAAGCATGGTACTTGGGCCACAGTACATGCTCAACTAATATTTGTTGACTGAATTGAAGAAAAAAATCCTGGTGGGGGGAAAGGGAAGCAGGGAGAAGAAATAAATGATTGTGAATTATGAATACTAGAAAGGAAGTCCACTGGGGTTGGCTAGGGAATGACAAGCAAGGAGTCTCTAGGTAGAGAGATAGTGATGAAGATCCTCCCTGAGGAAGTGATGATTAATCCAGGGGTCAGTGAGCTGCTTATGCACAGAGAAAGAACTCTGCCCTTTGCCCCTGTGTTACCCAAGGCCTGTAATTGCCCTTTCCAATTTATACCAGAATCAGGACTCAGCAATCAGAAGTAACTCTCACCTGTCAGACCCCTCTTAGGACTTAGCATGCTAAAGATACTGAGGTCTGGAATATCATTAGCGACCTGGTGGGGACGTGATACTTAAACAAAATGCCTTCATAAAATCTACTGCATGCACCACTGAAATTACAACAGAAAGAGGATTTAAGCCTGGGTTTTTCAGCTCAGGGCGCCATGCAGCTCTGCAATATTTTTGTTATGCTCTAATTAGTTGTTAACATACGGTGCAGGTGTCAGGTAATCTGCACTTACTAGAAAGAAATCTGCAGGTAGCAACCAGCACAAAGGGATAGGGAAGCCAGGGCACCCCTACCCTTAAAAGACATCCACCATCCCCTGTGTCAAATGCAGGTATTCCAAAGAGCAAACCTCACAGGGTTATGGTGTGTTAGGGACTCAGGTGGGGGACAGAGATTTGACATCCAGCTGCATAAGTGAGGTTAGTTGGGCAGCGGAGTATCTTTGGGAAAGGCTGTCTGTATGTTCGCTGTGAGGTGTACCAGGAGGGGAAGTACTTCCTCATGTCTCTCATTCTGTTGAAAAACTAGGCAGCATAAATGCATCACCACACCTTCATGCTAAAAAAGGAATGCAGGCAGAGGGAAACAAGCAGCTCAGAGAGGTCAGAGTCAACCACACAGGTGCTATGACACCTGGCACCACCACTAGCTCTCCTCCTCCATCTGAAAGCATTGCTCCTGTCATCTGAACTACAACATCCCAGACTCTGACAGTATTCACACCTGTAGATTAAAACTACCAAACTATCAGGACAAGCACTGTGTCCCCATCCTTGTGTCCCATTACAGCCAAGTGGCCCAGACTCATCACTTCAACTCTGGACCTTAAAAGCTGAAGTATAGAGCATTCAAGGGAGAGGATAATTTTATACAAGATAATTTGCTTTAAGCCATCAGCACTCAACCTGGAATTCATTTATTAGATTAGTTTTTGAAAAAGACATAATGCTGAAAAAATGGAACCAAGAATGTACAAGTTATAATGGAAATAAAAGTTTAAAAAAATAGACTAAAACATGGCTCACTGCTGGAGAGAGAGCTGGCTTGGAGAAATGGGCTCCTACTTGCCTGCCCAAAGTGATCAGAGGAGACAGAAGAATGCTGGGAATCTGAAGACAACAGGTTCAGAGAGGGAGACACCAATCAGAAAAATATCACCTTCCTCACAGTTTTGCGAAGAACATGCCCTGCTTGCCACATTCCCTTTTGGGTCTCACTCTTCCTACCTCCAAAAGGGACATAACACCACATACTTCTTATACTTAAAGATTAAGTGAAGTAGCATTAGTCAAGCACCTAGCAGAGGGCTTGGCACCTAATCAGCATTCAGTATGTAAGAGTAGCCTTCTATTTCCTTCTTGTGGAAGTGGCTTAAAAAAAACAGTAATAATAATAAGACTATGATAGACTAAACCTACAGAAAGAAATCTGAACCCTGTATAATGAAGACTAACTTTATATATTCAGCTCAAGAGATGCAGGACAACTGCTTTAAAATAATTTCTCTGGAGAAAAGAGGAAGCTTAGGGATGGGTAGACGAGGTCTCCCCCACACTGAGTCAAGCTATCTGTGGGCCTGAAGCATCTCAGGTTTGCCTGAGGTAGACAAATATTCCCACCTTATCAGTGGGTTTCTTTTCTAATTAAAATGCATGAACTTCTGTAAGCTTCAGGTGCCCAGAGGAAGAGGGATGGGTGGGAGGAGGAGAGCCGTAGAACTACAAAGAATCCTCTCACCTGTTTAAAATCCAACAAAAAAAAAGATTATTGCCAAAAATGCAAGCAAAGATCGTGATTGACCTGGCAACAGTGGTCTCTAAAGAGACACCAAATTAATAAGAAAGAGAAAAAGAATGTGGCCTGGAGGTCCTTCCCTAAGAAGGTGGGGGCTCACTGCTTGGAGCTGGTGGCACCATCTTCTGTCTAGCTGGCACTTTCCAAGTGACAGCATGGTAGAGAGCCAGAAAGTCTCCATAAAGGGACTATGGACTATAGAAGTAACAGTTGATCTTTATTACATCATTCCTTCCTACTAGCACTTTGCATTCATCATCTCATTATTCCTTATGACAGCTCTTCATTTAATACTACTATATCCCCACTTCATCGATGATTAACCTGAAGTACCAAGATTGTAACTTTCTTAGGCATCATAGCTAAGAGATGGTAAAGATGGGATCCAAACCCTAGAAGTTCCATAATGATCACTAACATTTATTGGGAGCTTACTAAATGCCGGGTGCTATGCTAAATTCTTTACCACATCATTTCATTTAATCTTCATGGCACCCCTAGGGGGTGGCTACAGTTATGACTCCCAATTTGGAGATAAGTGAACTGAGATTCAGACAATTTGGGTGACTCACTGAGATTATACAGCCAGTAAGTAGTAGGAACAGGATCCAACCCAGATTCCAAACCCATCCTGTTGAAGGCTATGCTTTACACACCACACTAACTCAACAGCTGAGTACAAAGAAGATGCAGGGAGATTAAAACTGGAAAATCATGTGCTCTGGAAGGGGGTTCTAGGACTTGCATTTCTAACAAGTTTCCCAGGGGATGCAGATTTTGCTGGTCTGGATCACACTTTGGGAAGATTCAGAAAGAGTGACTTGAAGGATGACTGTGGGATAGGGAGAAAAGAGAGAAAAAGACAGGGATGGGATACTCAGAACAGCTTCTGTGTGGCACACTTTCTACAACACTTTGTGAGGCTATGACCATCACCCTTCGTACAGGTGAAGCACTTGGTGACCAAGTCTCTATCTTCTGAATTTTGGTCCCGTGGATCCCATGTTAGACATCATAAGTTCTAGGAATCTTCTCCCCAAACCCCTTAACTTTGAGTTAGATATGCTCTGAAAGGTACACATCACCTAGAGAACCAGCATCATACTGCATCATAAAGGTGAGTTTCATGTGTGTCTCCTCTCCTATGAGATATAAGGCCTAAAATTAAGGTCCAATATTACATGCCACCTTGACATCTGAAAGAGGAAGGGTTTTGGATGGCCTAACCCCAACTCCCCCCACCCAACTGTGCTCCCACAGAAAAGGTCCTCCTTATCAAGGAGGACCAGACATAGTTCCTGCTTATCCCCGAGAAGCACGTTTCAGCTCCTTGTCAGCTCATGGAATTATTCAAACAAGCCAAACACATCCTCCCATGGGAACTAAGAGTCACTCTACCCTCTTGATACTATAGAGCCTGCTTCCTACAGTCCCTGGTCTTTCACTCTGTTTCCAGTTACAACCCCCAAGTGGCCCTGCACAGTGTGCAGTGTTCTACTACATATGCTATGAGGATACATGAGCAACAAACTGCTGTCATTCTCATCTGTCCAGTATCAAGTGTCCTGTGTTCAGTCATCCCCATAACCTGAGGCTGGGAATCCCTCTCTCATCAACAGAGCAAAGAGGAGGGGATGACAACACCCTAGATGGTGAGCTCCATGTAAGGAGACATTCTGTTCATCTTACTGTCCTCTCCAGAGCCTCGTATGGGCTCAGGGCTTGGTAAGGGCAATTAGATACACAGGATTGAATTGCTTTGAAATCTAAGAAACCATCAGAGCTTTTTTTTTTTTTTTTTTTTACAAATGGAGAAATTGAGGTTCGAGAGTTGACATAACTTGCCAGGCCTATTGGCTGCCTGCCCACAGCAGAGGGGCAGTGTCCATGGAGAACACAGGTCTGTCTTTGCTGGGTGAGAAGATCCCTGGGGGACAGATTCATGTATTCCATGGACACCCTGCCAGACCAACTCTGCCCCAGCCCAGGGGCTCAGCAGCCATAGGGAGCTGCTCTCGGCAGTTTCTGGTTGCCTTCCCACTCTGCCTGAGCACATCTGAGAAATTGGGCCTAATCCAATGGAAAGATCCATTCTCAGAAGCCCTGTTCAGGGCACATGAACTTTGTGTGATTTTTAATCACATCAGAATTGGCACTGAGTATGTTGGAGTGCTTAGAATCAAAGGTGCCCTGATTGTGTCCCAAGGGTGATGGAGGTGTGGGGGAATGAGGGGCCCACTTAGCACTTACCAAGCACAGAAACAATCACAACCTCCACTTCCTGTATCCAGCTCTGTGGCAGGCTCATTATGTACCACACACCCTTCAGTCCTCATAAGAGAACTGAGAGCAGGGGCAGTGAGATCAACAGGTCATGGCACATACTGTATAGCACAGCCACTGTCTGAACCCCAGATTCTATGGCTCCCAAATCTGTGCCACACATGTCCCCTCTGTGGCCTGGATATGATGGAGGATGAACAAAAATGACAGATGACACAATACCTTTCCTCTGAAAATTTACAGCCATACACACAGGGGAACATAACTTAAGATCTCTAACAAAGGACTGGCCCCATAACATTGAAGCTAAGATGGAAGTCACCTTTCCCGCTATGGAAATGCTGGCTCTCCTCACACTAGAAGATTTCCCTTTGGGGATAAACAATACAAATCTTCAAGGCCCATTTAAAATAACATCAGTAATACAAGCAGCTAGCCTATAATAGACTTTTTCCTACAGACTCCACACTGCCTAGTGTTTATATGGAAAATTTTAAGTCCATTTTGAGCAATACTTTCTTCCATTTATCAAGGGCTCCATTATGTACCAGGCCTTGTGTTAAGGGCTTTATGTACATTTTATGTATATTCTCAAAATAACATTAAGAGATCATGGTAGTATTTGTTCCATTTTACAGATAAGAGAGCTGAGGCAGAGAGATTAAAATTGAATTTTCAAACTGAAGTTTGTGATTCATTAGTGGGTTATAAATTAACTTATCAGGTCATGACAAGCATTGTTTTGAAAGAGTACACAGGAGAGAGGACAGGAATGGAATAAAACAGAATGGATCAGAATGCAAACCAAATGAAAGTATTATTACTTCTGTTTTATTCCAAGATACGTGTCTGCATGTTTACAATGAGTAGTATGTAAAAAATCTACTTCATCCTACTACAATACTATTGTACAACACCAGTGGGTCTCCATGGAAAGTTTGAAGACCACTGGGTTAAGTAATTTGTCGGAGGTCACACAGCTAGTAATTTGTGAAGCCAGAGTTCAAATTCAGAGTCTTTTCTAGAGCCTACACACCCTTGACCTCTAAACCAGTGTTGTCCAATAAAAGTATAAAGGAAACCATATATGTAACTTAAGATTTTCTAGTAGACACATTTAAAAAGTAAAAAAAAAAGCCACATTTAAAAGTAATTAAAATTACTTTTAATATTTTTATATGGGGTTATACAAAAGATACTATTTCAACGTGTAAAAATTAATCTTAAAATTAAGTCAATACAAACTGAGTTGTTTGGGGGGGGGGGTTGGTTTTTGGCTTTTTACTGTTTTTGTTACCAAGTCCAGGAAATCTGGCATTTACTTTACACTCCAGCACATCTCAATTCAAACTTGCCATCATTCAAGTGCTCAGTAGCCACATGTGACTAGTGGCTACCATACTGGGCAGCACAGCTATAAACTATGCAACCTGTAATATCCCTTTGGACATTGTACCCTCCTCTTAGATCTTACTGTGGAAAATTTCCTGTCCTATTCTATCTACTCCTATAAACTTCTAGAGGCCTCTTCCACAAAGCTCCAAAATATCTAAACCCAAAACCCAATGCCCATGGCTACTTCTTTCCACTTGTGTTGGCACCTTTTCAATCTCACATCCTTGCTAGACCGTCAGGAAGAAAAACCCATAGGAAAGGGGACCCTGAAGCTCAGACATACTGGAGCAGAGCGAGGACAAAGGTCTTGAACAATAGGAACCTGTGAGGGGTCATGGCCAGACCATGCCCCCAGCAAAGCTGCAGGCTCATCAGCAGCTTAACACCAGCTTTAAGAAGCATATCCTGCTATTCAGCTTCACAGAGACACACTTGATCCTTAACACTCAGCCCTGACGGAAATCAGCTGACCCCACCTCCATTTCTCTGCCAAAATAAGCTGACTGTGGAATTGCAAAAAGACTGGCATCTGGAGAGTCGTTGGAAGAGGCAACAGCTACCTAGTGACTTCAGAACCACCCATTAGATAATCTGATAAATATCAGACATGAATATGCTGTAACGATGGTTGGTAAGCTAAAAGCCCCAGGCAGCCATTACCTACCTGGCATGCTCACTGCTCCTGTGAGGTGAGAGAGAGGTTTTTGCACAAACACAAGGAAAGACTAGGCTCATTGCCCAGCAACAGCGAGTGCGGGGAAGACAGAGTAAAGCAGCTTTGGGCTCTTCTCTGGATTCCGCTGCTGTGTCCTGAGGAAGAGTGCTTTTCACTCCATCCATTTGGTTTCCACAACCTCTCCAGAGAGTGCTGAATAGGAGTAAGACTCATTGTGGAGGAAATCAAAGCAGGGGCTTGGAGAAAACCATTAGGCACTTTTGCCTGCATGGTGTGGCATCATTCCTCAAATCAAGAAGTGAAATTTAAGTCTGTGGAGTGTTTGTTCATGGCAGTGGGATGGATGGGGAGCTCTTCCATCATTCAAGGGGTTCCTATTCAGTGAGCAACTACCATGTGCCAGGCACCCCAGCTGGATCCTAGGCATTCAGAGATGCACCACATGCTCTCCTTACATCTGGGAGCTTGATGTGTCAGCCAGCAAAATAGGGTACCAAGAATATAGCATTACAGGAGAGAGAATGAGGTATAAACCAAGTACAGTAGAGGCCTGGAGAAAGGAATAATGAATGTGGTGGGGAAGTGTCAGGGATTGGCAAATGGTGCACATGGGATGCCTATAGCTCTTGACAACTTACAGGAGCTTCTTGTGAAGTACTTCTTCAGTACTTACTAGTTCGTATATATCACTGAGGAAATGGAGGCTCCGGTATCAAGGTACTCATTTATAAGATGGGGAAGGAGCTACCTACCTCATGAGACACAAAGAGGACACTAGCTAAGTGACAGTCATGCATAATTATTTTATAACAGAGATACCTGATAAGCCTGTTCTGCCCTTGTACTCCTTGTTAGAGAAGCTGCCCTGCCCTCACATCACAGGCTCCGTCTCACAGCCCAGCTGCTATATGACCACAACTCCCAGGGTTTCTTGCCCAAGTATTTGGAACCGAGACCAGATACTTTTTTTACTCTCCATAGGCTATCTGGATTAGGGCTATGTAGAGCAAGTTAGACACTATTTCCTCCACATTCTTGGAGACGCAAAATTCAATAATCTCCTTAGAGTAGCCAAAACGTGTAAATAACCCAAATGTCTATGAGCTGATGAACAGGTAAACAAAATTCCATATTGGTATAGTGGCTAATATATACTGGAATATTAGCCATGAAACAGGAATGAAATCCTGGTACATGTAACAACATGGATGAGCCTCAAGAATGTTATGCCAAGTGAAACCAGCCAGATGTAAAAGGCACATACTGCATTCTTCCAAGTATACAAAATGCCCAGAATAGGCAAACCCACAGAGATGGAAAGCCAACTGGTGTTAGCCAGAGCCTGAGGAAGGGAAGACCCCAAAGTGACTACCTAATGGCATGGGATTTCTTTTTGGGGGGAAGGGGTGGAAGTAATAAAAACAGTTCTAAAGCTAGAGTGATGAGGGATGCACAATTCTGTACTAGAAGCCACAGATTTGTACACTTCAAAATGGTTACAATGATGACTTTTTTAACTTGAATTTCACCTTGAAAAGAAACGTAAAAGTATAAGTCATGCTCTTCGAAAAAGCTGGTTTCAGTAGGTGTTTTTCACAATTAAAAATTTCTGACTAAAATGGAAGTGATTATGTTAAATGCCTTGTCCAGGGCACACAACAAGTAGAGGACTGTGTCCAGTCATCTGTCACCTAAGTCTTTCTCCTCCACACCATGCCCTCGCTTAACATGGAAGACAGAAGGCTTTTGCAACTCCTCAGATGGGTGGCTGTTCCCCAAACCCTGCCAATAGGGAGAGAGAGTCCACCCAAGTGCATTTATTTATTTATTTCCTGTCAGCAGAAACTAGACTTTATTAAAAGAATGTTAGCAACCTTCTTTGCCTCCCTGATTTTGTAAGAATTCTTAATGACTCCAATGTGCATATGTCATTTTTTTCAGCAAAATCTAATCTCCAGAGAAAGAACATTTGATGCTCTTGAAATGTACAATGCTTCATTTTGCTCCATGGCAGAGGCTGGACACATTGCTCAGTCATTTGTCATCACCCCATCTTCCCTCACCCATCCCACCCACCCACCCCCAAGTACAGGGTCAGGTACACCATCCACAGAGGCAGAAAAGGCAGTGAGGTGCTAGAACAAAACCTGAGGCAATGTGGCAGAAATGTGCCAACCTGGTGTTTCACAGAATCTTGGATCTAGAAGAGAACTTGAAACTTTGAAGTCACAGTATTTTTGTAAAAAGGAAAAAAACCTTCAAGCTTTGATTTACCTATGAAGGCTGAATGTTAATTTCTAGCCAGTGATTCTTCTTGTTACAGCTGAAATGACAAAATAAACAAGTTAAAGTTTAGAAAAGCAAAGATGGTGAGGTGGGTATGTACTTCCCGCTTTCAAATTGCTTACATGAGGATAAAGTACGTGAGTGCGTAGTACAATACTAAGTTTGAATTTTATATGTATTATCTCATGTAGTGGGAATAGTCCTCCTTTTACAGATGAAGAAACGAGCTCAGACATTTCCATAATCTACACCAAGTTCCAACATTAAGTTAGTGAAGAAGACAGGTGTGATCTCAAAGCCCATATTCTAAACCACCATGATGTAACATAGTGATTACATAATAATATTTTAGAGTCACATATTGAGTGGAAGATATACTGCTTTACAGTACTCTATAATTTTCAGAGATTTCACACTTGGAGTGGCTTTATGCAGACATTGACAGAAGAAGCACTCATGAGATGAGAGAGATGATAAAGGGTGGGAACCAATGGGTAATATTCAATAGATGAGGTGGACTTTGAAGGATAGGTTGTATTTTAGTAATTGACAAGAGAATGACGAGGGCGGCATGGGATTGGAGAAAGAGCAAAGGTGAAACCATGGTGGAGGGGAGGCAGTGACATTTGGCTGGCTAGGGTGATAGAAGGATTCTCTTAATTCCCAACACGGAATGTAGTAAGTATTATAAAGATTGCTTTGGCAAGGGCCCCTTCCTCATGGAAAGCTAAAAAATAACAATAATAATAATATCACCACTCACTGGGCAATTTTTTTAATTTTTATTTATTTATGATAGTCACAGAGAGAGAGAGAGAGAGAGGCAGAGACATAGGCAGAGGGAGAAGCAGCCTCCATGCACCGGGAGTCACTGAGCAATTTATAGATGAGCTAATCACAACGCTAAGCACTACTGGTAACTATCTGCTTGGGATAATTCCTCTGGTGACCAACTACAATTACCCTCCTGGTATTTACATCACACATTTTTAGGCCATATGGTTTTCTCAAAACTGAATCCAACCCTAGCTCACAAGATGAACCATGTGACCCAAACCTACACCAGTTGGAATACCATACATGAACACAATCTGGCCTCAATACTGGTTCAGTTATGAACATGGTGCCAGTCAGAGTCAAGTACATGACTTTTTCCCTGAATAGATATAGGGGATTGAGCTATTGTTCCATTTTGCTGAAGAGATGCAAAGTTTTTTTTTTAATTTCTTTATTAGAGTTCAATTTGCCAACATTTAGCATAATACCCAGTGCTCATACCGCCAAGGGCCTTCTTCAGTGCCCATCACCCAGTCACCCCAACCTCATGCCCACCTCCCTTTCC
Source organism: Canis lupus familiaris (assembly GCF_011100685.1). Classification (NCBI taxonomy): domain Eukaryota; kingdom Metazoa; phylum Chordata; class Mammalia; order Carnivora; family Canidae; genus Canis; species Canis lupus. The sequence continues at coordinate 55,466,204 of NC_049225.1, forward strand.
TTTACCCCTTGTTCATTTCCCAGAGTTAGGTTGTCTCTCATGTTTTGTCACCCTCACTGATATTTTCACTAATTTTCTCTCCTTTCCCCTTTTTCCCTTTCACTAATTTTTATATTCCGCAAATGAATGAGACCATATAATGTTTGTCCTTTTCCAATTGACTTATTTCACTCAGCATAATACCCTCCAGTTCCATCCATGTCAAAGCAAATAGTAGGTATTTGTCGTTTCTAATGGCTGAACAATATTCCATTGTATACATAGACCACATCTTCTTTATCCATTCATCTTTCGATGGACACCGAGGCTCCTTTCCAGTTTGGCTATTGTGGACATTGCTGCTAGAAACATTGGGGTGCAGGTGGAGATGCAAAGTTTTGATAACATTGTTGGAACTCTAAATCCAGCCCTACTCCTGAACTTTGCTTCGATGAGCAATAAATTGCCTCTTAGCTTATGCTGGTTTGGGTCAGACTTTTGGTCACTCTCAACTGAAGAAGTCCTAATCAATATAAGCATGTAAATGAACCTCATGTAACCCTCATAACAATACTATGAGATAAGTGTTAACAGGTATTGCCACCCACTGTTTGAGATAAGCAATGGAGGCACAGGGAGGTCAAGTCACCAGTCAGCTGGTAGAGATAAGTGTGGTTCTAGAACCAGCTCTCACAATCATCATACCACCTGGCTGGAGTCTAGATCTGCTGTTATGAAACAGGACTCTCCACAAGCCTAAAATAAGTCTTTCCACTCAAAATAATTCCAAAGGCTTAAAATACCTTAGAGAGTGTAAATTTTCTCAAGCTCCTTTAGGTTTGCAATGATCCCTTTTTGGCTTCAGTTGTCTCCCTGAAAAGAATCATTTAAGCAATAAAAATGTCTCTCCCCAAGTCATCCTTCAACTGCTGATACTTCACTTTCTCAAAAATTACAGATAAAAATAACAATGCACAGAAGCAAAGACTACACGGCTGCTAAAATGGGCAGAAGGGAATGAAAGAGGAGATCCTGACCCAGTATTTTCTGTGTTGGCATACAATAAGTTTGGATCAACACTTGATAATTTTCAAAGTCTATTTCTTAATGAAAATATACTTATGTTTATCACCAAAAAAAAAAAAATCGTGGACTGGCGGCGTGGGGAGTGACAGCTGCTCCTTCCTGAATGCTTTGAAAATTCAAAAATGAGGGCAGCCCAGGTGGCTTGGCAGTTTAGCACCACCTTCAGCCCAGGGCCTGATCCTGGAGACCTGGGATCGAGTCCACGTTGGGCTTCCTGCATGGAGCTTCTTTCTCCCTCTGCCTGTGCTTCTGCCTCTCTCCCTCTCTCCCTCTCTGTCTCTCATGAATAAATAAAATCTTTTTAAAAAATTCAGAAATGAAATTAAATAAATACTAGCTAAGATAGCAGTTTGATGTGCATACCTTGTCTGGGCAATTTTCTCTTTGTTCAGTTTCCCAGTGATTTGTCAGAGGCCTGGGAACTCTTCAATGCAGGAATAAGCAACAGCAGTCTTGAAATAGAGCAAAAGCAAGGAGACTGTGCCAGGCTATGCCCACAGCCTCAAAGAACTATAAGACCCATGGTATTCCCACTCCAGCCATGAATTTGTTAGGTTAATCAGTGTAATGAGGCAAAGAGTTTACAGATGGAAACAGGAAAACAGAGTCCTAGTTCACACCACCATTAACTTTGAGCCTCATGCTACCAATTATAAAATGGCACAAGAAGACTTATAATTTTGTTGGATTTACTAAATAAAAAGGTTTATAGCATAGTAAATAAAAGCATAGGCCCTGGAATCATAATAAGTTGGGTTGATACCTCAACTACGATTACAGTTATGCCAACCTGAGCAAGTCATTTACACTCATAAGCCTTAATTCTTCATCTGTAAAATCAAATACTGACTATTTCTTATGGCTATTTCAAGGGTTAAGTGAGAAAATTCATTGAGCACCATTCCTCTTCCATCATTAGTGGAAAGAAAAAGTTAGCAATCACTATTTTATTAGCATTATTAATAAAGTTGAAAATTCTATGTGACTGCAAGGGTAATAATGTTCTTTCCACCAAAAGCCAGATTTGAATGCTTCTTGAAAAATGTTAGCAATGTAAAGACTTGGCCTTCAACAGCAATGGTTTCTGTTTTGTTATTATCACTGTTCTTACCAAAATGCAGAAATGTGAGTATATCTGAATAGTCCCAAGCATATGTTGACAGTACAAAGGCTTGGCCTCAACTTGAGGAATGTGGAACTTTGGGTGCTGACAGACGGGAAGGTTAGACACACTCCAGCAATGCTGCCAAGCCTGGCCGCCTTCCAGCATTGCCCTTCATGACTGCCTTTAAGGAGATATTTAGAGAAACTTGTTAGTCACACGTGAAGTCATGGCCGTTCACTCTCCAGGACCATCCACTGTCACTTGGATTCTGTCCAAATGATTAGAAGAAAACATTTTGTCATCCACAGGTCTGCTACCTAAAAGTACTTCCGGCAAACTTCAGGACTTGCAGAATGTGCCAGAAATCTGTATTTTTGACCAGATGGTTTGAAACTCCCAAAGTAGGAGCCTGGCATGGGATGTGGCACTATCAGAAAAATCAGACAAATTGGTTATTTGTAGCTATAGGTACAATGGTTTGTTGGCCTCAAGGCAGCATCCTCCAAAGGAGTCTGTGCTTGGTTACAATAATCCACACTATCTCTCAAATCTCTGAAACTCAGCTTCACTAAGAGCTTCTTAGTGTCCATATCCTGCAATTAAATGTATAATTATATTCCATGTGGCAGTGGTCTGTCAGTCTTGTAAGTTTTGCAGTAAAATAGAAAGAACACCAGACCTGGAATCCAGGTACCAGGTACCAGCCCCCGTCTTGTCACTGATGCTGACATGGCCATGAGCACATACAGCAGCCACCAAGGTGTACTACTTGGATCCCTCCACAAGAAGGGACTTACCGCTCAGGAGCAGGGATTGTAATCACCTGATCACCTGGAACCACAGCACCATCAGGATCTGCTTTTGAGCCCAGGCCTCATTGCTCTTCCTGGACAGTCTCTAGCCAGCAACTGAACATGGTGAGACTAGGAGGGCCTGGACACTTCTCAGCATGGTACTCTCTGGGCAGCCCGGGTGGCTCAGCGGTTTAATGCCACCTTCAGCCCAGGGCTGATCCTGGGGACACGGGATAGAGTCCCATGTCGAGCTCCCTGCATGGAGCCTGCTTCTCCCTCTGCCTGTGTATCTACCCTCCCCCTTTCTCTCTGTCTCTCATGAATAAATAAATAAAATCTTTAAAAAAAAATGGTACTTCTCTAGTGTGCTGAACTCTAGGGCTCCCTACCTCTGTCAGATACACACTGTGGTCTGAGGCTTCCACTCCTCCAAATCTTGCCTCCTCCACTTTTCCTTTCACAGGTTGCTGATGAACACAAGGACCTGGAGCTTTTGCTGATTGATCTGCTCCCTCCTTGTGTCTCTCATCACAGCCACCAACTATCTATCCTCTGAACTCCGGCTCAGTGTCTCTCTCTGGAATTGAAAACCAGGCCAGCTTTTCTAACCCTCTGTTGACTTTTCTTTTAAAGCAGGCATAGTAATAATAAAAAGGAGGGTAAAAATAGGGAAGGAGACAATAGTTTTGGAGGAGAATGTCTTGAGGTATAAATAGAGCCCCCTCCCCACCAATTTCTCTATACCCTCTGAGCACTGCCCCACGACCACCACCACCACCATTTACACCATGGAATTCTTTATATCCGGGGATGGGTGATAGGACAGAAACACAGAGAAGCTATCTCAGTTTCTAAGGCACAGCTTTGAGTCCTCGAGCCAAGCTTTTTGATCTTCACACATCTAAGCCCCAAAACACTAGGAACAAAGTTTGTGCCTCTGAAAAAAAGTGGGGAAAAAAACCCTGCTGTACCTAGTGATACTCTATATAAGGATAGAGCAGACTAAGAAGAGACAACAGGGGAAGAGATTTGGTGGGGGAGAGGTCAATGGAGCTTGGTATTAAAGGGACTGTATCTGGATGAGCCACCTAATGAGCAGGGTCATCACTGTCATCAAGATGGATCATAAAGCTTCCCTTTGAGAAACATTCATCTTCTTCCAGCCTTTGGGGCCTTAACCCACCAACTGTCCAGTCCCCAGAGGGTGAGCTTCTATATGGCCAATGTCAAGGGACTTCCATAAGTTCTCCTCACTCTGAGGCAACTCCCACTGATCATAGCCAACAGGAATGTCACCTCTCTGGGCCCTGAGATTTGCCTCAATATCCATCCAACCTCCCCCACATAGACAACCTCCTTCTCAACATCTTAAGGGTACCCATTATCAGGCTACAGCTTTCTGAGACAAAGGTAAACTTGAAACCTCAAGAAATGGTGTGAGGGGTGGTATGGAAGAAAAGCAATCCCTATCCCAACATAACAAAGTGAATGAACAGAAATAGTAATATTAACAACTATTTTATGTAGTTCTACATATACCTGAATATATGCCAGGCTCTGTGAGCCATTCCTTCCAGACATAACCCCAGGAGGTAGGTAACAATGCCATCCTCATTTTACCATCGAGGTAACTGAGGCTCAGCGATTTGCTCAGATTCACTTACCTGGAAGAAGAATAGCAGGGGTGCACTTAATTCAGATCCTTTTTGATCTACCAAATTGTACCTCTGAAAGACAAGAAAATATCTTAGACTCTTCTTCCTCCCTAACTCTCAGGCTAGTGCTGCACAGCTAGAAGATTCTAAATAAATAGTTTGTGCTTTGACCATCCAATTTACATATCTTCCCCTCAGAGAAGGAAAAGAACTGCTGGAAATGCATATCTCAATTTTCTCCACACCCCTAGAACTCCTGGTGCAGTTGCCTGGAAGGAGGTGGGAGGCAGTGAGTGTATATCCACAGAAGAGATCATATTTCAGTCTTTTCATTTCATTTGACAGGAGAAATACTGATTAAAATCAGCCGCACATGTCACGAAAAGGTAACTGGGTTCTTCATTTTTTTCTGTGGAGAGGCAGCCCTAACTATACTTTAGGAACTAACTCTTCAAGCATAAAATTACTAATAGACGCCATCTATCTGATGAATGTCTTCTCCTTAATAATTTATATCACTTGATCTATTTTCAAAGGTTAGTCTTACATTAAAATTACAATTTTGAATAGGTCAGCCTGTTATTTAAGGATAAATTATTTCACCCCTTCATGTTAGTGTTGTGTTTGGATAATGATGAGGTTTTTATTTCTAGCCCCAATGAAACCACGAAAGAAATTGCTTGCTTGACCTAACCTCTCTCACCCTGGATCTTATTCTTTGATTCATGCTGACTCACTGTCCATAACTAGCCTGCATGGTTTAAACCTGTATTCGTGCACTTGTCTTGTTACTTTTCTGCATGCATTTCTCTCCTCTCTTTGGTCACCTGTCCCCACATTCCCTCCTCACCCCACTTTCCCAACTGAATAACAACCCATTCTCAGGCTCTCTCACAGCTCACAGGAAGCCCTGTATGAGTCTCATCACTGTCCAGTCCATTCTGAATAGGGAATATCTCTAAGGCCCACACAGCTATCCCTAGGCTCTGACTCATTGCTCAGTGAGCAAGTAAGAATGAAGAGTCTCTTTAGTTAGTGGAAAGAAGACCAAAGGGAAGCTAGTGTGAACTTCATAAGATCCTACCCAGTCAGTCAGCCACTCCCTGGTTTCAGTTCTCATAGTGTGATGGAAGGAACATAGGCTGTGAAATGAGATAGCCCTGGGTTCAAATCCAACACTCCTTATTACTTAGCAATTTGGAGCAAGAAAATCTGAGTCCATTCCTTTTATGAAATGTGGATGGTAATACCCTACCGAGGCTTAAAGTTAACAAGGTAAAATAGGAAAAATATATGATGCAAACACAGTAAGTGGAAGTTAATAAAAGTTTATTAATCAGGAAAATCCTTTTTAATGAAAATTTTGTTTGGCCCAGAGGACAAGAAATGGCGGGCTAAAGACAAATAAGAAGTTGGCCATATTGAATGGAGGTTAACAGCATGGCTCCTTCAAACCAGTTTCAAATTCTGACCCATCACTAACCAGTTACACTACCTTTGACAAGCTGCTGAACCCCTAGCTTTCTCATCTGAATATGTGATGCCTACTTCATCAAACTTGCAGAGGCTTAAATGAGACAATGCTTGACGAAACATGGCACAGTGCCCAACACAGAGTAAACCCTTTATGAAGGGAAGACATCACTACTCAGGCGAATACACACCACACATAGTGAATGGTCTCTAGCATCAACCTCATGATACAATTACAAAGATTGATTGAAAAAAAATGCTTTGTAACCAGAACTATATAAATACAAAAGGGACTTTTTATTATTATTAGAAATAATGGACTGAACAAATGACTTTTATTGGAAAAAGTACAAACTCTATGAGGCCTTTCTCCCATTGACCTGTGTGTATGCACACAAATGCTCCAGAAGGGTATAGGGTCGGTTTAATTAAAGGATAATTTCTGTCGTTGCTCTGAGTGTACAAAGTCATAAAGTGTGGATGTTTAAGAGAGAAGCTGAAGTAATGTGCAAGAACTTGATTGATACTCTGAAACTGTTTATTGTAAATATGCTCAGGAGGTAGATAAGTTCACACTGTTTTATGGCAGGAAGGTTTTTTATTGGTAATTTCATATAATTGTGAAATGGAAAGAATCACTGGGCCAGAGGTTTTCTATGTATCTGGCAGGGAACATAGCCTGCTTCCCAACCATGAGCAGGCCCCCTGAAAGCCACTGGCCATGACCTTGCATCATCTGGGTGAAGGGTTTTCTTTGAAGGGGCCAAGAGGAGGAAACAAAACTCTTCAGGAGAAGTGGAGCCCATTAGTTTTCCCAAACTTGTCCCTCCATTTCTAGAGGTGCTCATTGCATCTAAGCCTGTGTTTTATAGTGTTCTTTCAGCTACTGGCATCAGAAACGTCATCTGACCAGTGGTGCTGAGGGAAGAGGCAATCTTACTGTGGTAAGGCCTCACAAACTGATAGGAACTGAACTAGACACCGTCTTTGAGAAGCAAGGCATTGGCCTCCTCCTTCTCATGTGCACGCCTCACACTTGTTATCCTTCAATTTCTCCCATTGGTTTCCTTATCTGTCTTCTACTTCATCTCCTTGTTCAGCTGCTCCATTCTCTCTCAGTAGTTGGGCTCCTCTGCTCTTTCATGAGCACAGTAGGAGATGATTGTATCCCAGCTCCCAAATTTGACTTGAGTTCAAACAACCAGCAGAAGTCTGGCTTCCCAGGTGAGAGACTATTGGATCAGGTGTGCATCATCTTTGTTTATTGAGGCACGTAGTAACAACATGGTACCAGGGCCTTTTGAGGCTGCTTCCAGAGAAGGGTCATAGGCTGGGCAGATATCCTAATAGGTATCTACTACACTGAGTTCTAGAAGATAGGAAGTTTCTAATTCCTAAAGATGAGGACCAATCATTGACTGAAAATGTCAACAAATGAAGAGAAGAACTGCAACCCATAGCTTCTTCCCTTCTCAACATTTTTTTTCTTTTTTTTTTTTTTCCTTCTCAACCTTAATGAAACTAAGAGGTTTGTGTTGTTTCAATCCAAACACCATCTCCCATATGTGTTCAGAGGAGATAAGGAGGCATGGATGGAGAAGATCCTTAAGTTCTCCTTTTACTGACGGTATAGTTTGGAATCCTTCCTTTTCAAAAATACTTAAGTTGAATGCCTTGCAGAGTGCATTTTATAACAGAAGTGGAAACACTCATTTGAAGTCAATATGGGCTTGTCCCTTTTGCTTTGATTGGATGCCAAAGATAGAATCTGAGGATTTTACCATGGCTTAAGCTATATCCACCCAATACAAAATAAATTGGATTAAATGTTGCAGTGCCTGGGTGGCTCAGTCCATTGCACATCTAACTCTTGGTTTTGACTCAGATCATGATCTTAGGATCATGATATTGAGCCCCACATCAGGCTCCCTGCTTAGTGTGGAGTCTGCTTAAGATTCTTTTTTTCTCTCCCTCTCCCTCCACCCTCTCTCTCTAAAATAAACAAATCATTTTTTAAAAATGTCGACTGTGTTGCTGATAGACTTCTATAATAACTCCTTCCTTCAAAAACATGGATCTAACAAGCACCGTCTCATAACATTTTGGCCTCACAAGCTAAGAGCTATTTCTTCCCATGCTACAGCTGGTAAAACTGATGCTAAGAATGAAGTGGCTTCCTAAAGTCAATTCACTTGTAAATGGTAAAGCCAATAACAAAATTCGTAACTTCTCACTTATAATCCAATTGCTTTTTGCCATATTGCTTTGCTTCCCTATTGGCAAACTACCTGTTATTTTCTACTTTTGCCCCTCCAGGGTACTCTCCATCCTGCTTTATCCTGCTTTGTGCCCTGGAAGGATGACTTTATTGATTAAATTAACAGAATTCCTTGGCCTCTATCTTCTAGTGAGTGGAGTCAATGGAAAATGCTAGCAACATATCAGGGAGTGAGGTCAGTGTATTTTCTGGACTCCTTCTTAAAGGATCTCTCTAGCTAAGGTCACTGAACCTTTTGGAGAGCCTGTTTTTTCTCCAGTTCCAGTCATTCCTTCCTCTGTTTTGACCTTCCAGGGCTAAGATGGTAATATCTATCTCCTGACTGCTAACCCTAGGGAGCTGTACCATCCCTTGTCAGTTTCCCTTCACCCTTCCCTCTACTATGTTCACCTGAATTAACTGGTTTGAGTGTCCCTTATTTTTCCTGCCAGAACTATGATTGAGCTACAAACTGATAGTGTACCTTAAACCTCTGATTATTGTTCGAGGTTTACACAGATGTTGTCAATAGTCTAATATCCTTTGGGAAGGATAGACTTTATAATCTTCTACTTGCAACTCATCACCCCCCAAATACTCTCAATTTTAGTAAAAAAATAAGTGTTTTTCCAAACAGTTTCTCTCCATGTATATCAAAGGCAATGCCCTTTGTTGGCCTGAATCTTATGTAGGCAGTCAGGATGGCAGGGACTCATTGCCACTGTTCTCATTTTTCACATTTGGGATTATCTCTATCCCTTCACAGAGGAAGGGCCAAAGACAACAAAATGTTGAAAGGACTGACCTACCTTGGGGGACATGTGGAGAAAATACTGGGATTAAAAGACAAACATGAGAAACAGGGACAGCAAGGAAGAAAGCTTGATAAATTGTCCATAAAACTGCATAACCATAATAGACAACCCAGTCCACACTGCCTGCTGATAGGCAGGAATTGTACCTGAGCTTCAGTCAGCTGTTGCTTTTCTTATATATCTTATTCTGCAGAAGGTGAAATACGGAGAGTGGTCTATTTTAAAGTTGAGTATTTTAAAACACCAAAGGAGAGAACTTTTAAATGGGTCACCATATTCCTCTCTTCACCCAGATATACGTACATAAGAAGTCAACATTCCCCATGCAAATTACTCTGTATTGCTATTTTGGTGTTTACTGATCCCTATCAGCCAACTGTGCTCAAAACACTAGCAACAATCATACCCCTAATGACAAATTTACTCAATCAGAGCAGCTTTTCTATGTCTCCTGACTGCCCCAGGATCTAGCACAGTGCCTGGCACACAGCAGGCATTCAGGAAATGTTTTTAGATAAAATTGAATGACTGCAGGATTTTGGAAAGTACTAGAACCATGGAATTGTGTTGGAGAGAGAAGAGAAAAATACGGAGGGGGCTCTGAGAGAAACACAATGCAGGATCCATCAGGCAGGCCATCAGACTGCTTCCTGTGGCTCCTGTCTTTCCTTCTCTCCACTCTGGAAAGAGCTGCTTTCTCAGAAGCCAGGCAAACATGGCTGTTTTTCTAATTCTAGCTGTAAATGAGCATTAACATAGGCATTTCAAGTTGTATTTTCCCTTACCAAGAAATGCTTAACAATGGAAGAAAATAAGTTCCAAATTATTCTCCAAGGAGGGCACAGCACAAGCTGAGCGTGGCTCCCATTGTGTTCTATTCCTTCTTACCAACAACTCACACACCTGAAGGATGGCTGTAATAAAAAACACCTCCAGCCCTTCTTGCCAGTCAGCATCTTAGTTTTTCCTGGATGACAAAAGACTCAAAAATAGTTTGTCACTGTTTCCAGTTTCACAAGGAATTCAGAATGTCGTTGAAGGTAAGATATTCAGCTTCTGCAGAAAGGAGGATGGCAAAGTGAAATCTTTGTGCTCCAGCAAAAGGTCTTATTTTATTCTCTCTGTTACAGCAAAGGACAGTGCCACCCCCATCACACCTTGCCAGCGAGACACACACACACACACCCCTGTAGAAGTTTTAGGCATAGTCATGACACAGCATCCTTCTTTACACCTGACACTTCTTAATCCTCAAAATCTGGAGATTTCACCTCAAATTCAAGACATTTTTTTTTTAGTTCTAGAGTTAGAAACAACCGAAAATGTGAAGATAAACAAAGTTGATCCTTATCCTTAAGGAATTTACAATCTACCATTTTATTTTCATTTTATTCATTTACTTTTCCCCTCACCTAAAAAGGATTGAGGGGACTTACAAAAATGCAAATGCTACAATGTAATAAAATAAAACTTAAGAGAAGTTAGTGAATAAGTCAGGAAAGCAATAAAATGAGGACAAGAAGCATAAGGTGAAGCTAGGAATCAAGTTAGCATGCAAATTGCAGGCTGTAAGATTCTGTACACTTGCTAGGTGTGATCGTCAATTTGACAATAGGATTTCTACCACACAATATACAGTCTGGTAGAAGAGACAATTCAAATCCCCAAATATTCATGAAGATGAAAGGTGTAAGGTCTGGGGGCAGGTTACTTGGGTTCTAAATCCTAGACCCCAGTTATGTGATGTAAGGAAAATCAGTTTTTCCAAATTGTAATTTGTGCATAAACTGGTTATAATGGTACCTATTCCATAGGAATAAAACAATTTATTTCTGTAGGAATGTAAATCACCCAGTACAAGAAGTGTTCCTTAAAGATTGACTAGTACAAGATAGAATATAACAAATGTAACAGAAGTTCAAATTCATTACTATAAGAATCTAGAAGGAAACGACTGATTTTGGCTGAGAACAGGGGAGGGAAATAGACTAGGAATCACTTTGTAGAGGCAGCAGTAACCAAATGAAGTAGAAACATTTTGGCTAATAGATGGAAGGAAAAGGAAGATATTTTAAGTAGAAGGAACAGTGCAAGTGTGAAAATAGAAAAGTACAGCGGGTACTCAAGGAACAAAAAGTATTCAAGAATCCAGAAATGAAGTGGGTTTTGTTGTGTTTTTTTTTTTAATTTTTTTTTTCATCATCACCATATTCCTCAAGAAACTTGTGATTGCAAGTGACAGAAACCCAGTGCAAAATGCCTCAGGAAGAATAGTGGATTGTATTGTTTCCACTATAGAAGCTCAGAGGTAGCTTCACACAAATAGATTTAGGACATCTGACAATATATTATCAGAAATCAGTTTCCTCTGAGTTTTACTATTCTCAATGTGGAATTCCTTCTCAGGCAGGAAAACCACCCAGGGGCTGTGGTACATCTCAGGCCCATGGAAATGCTACATAACAATCTCTTAAGAGGTAAATGAGGAAAGCCTGGATGATTTTGGGAAGCATTTTTGACCTCCTTCTGGGCACAAGGTAGGAATGTACTTCCTCAGCCCCCTTTGAAGGGAAAGGTGGCTGCATGACTAGCAACAGCCAAAGGTACACTGGAAGTGTCCTTTTCTACATTCAGGTGGAACTTTCAGAGGGAGTCATATCCCCTTCCCTTACTGTAGGATTACGTTCCTTTCATGTCACAACAGGACTATGTAACCTGGATCACTGATGAGCAGAACTCCCAAGCTGACCTTCTTTGAACACACAGCAAAAGTGATAAACATTTTGTTGCTGTTTGAAATCAACTGAATTTTGAGTTGTTGGTAATCCAGCCTATCCTAACTTATAAAGAATCTCTTTTTTTAATTTTTATTTATTTTTATTTATTTTTAAAAACATTCTATTTTATTTTATTTTTTTATAAATTTATTTTTTATTGGTGTTCAATTTGCCAACATATAGAATAACACCCAGTGCTCATCCTGTCAAGTACCCACCTCAGTGCCCATCACCCAGTCACCACCACCCCCCGCCCACCTCCCCTTCCACCACCCCTAGTTCGTTTCCCAGAGTTAGGAGTCTCTCATGTTCTGTCTCCCTTTCTGATATTTCCCACTCATTTTTTCTCCTTTCCCCTTTATTCCCTTTTACTATTATTTATATTCCCCAAATGAATGAGACCATATAATGTTTGTCCTTCTCTGATTGACTTATTTCACTCAGCATAATACCCTCCAGTTCCATCCATGTCAAAGCAAATGGTGGGTATTTGTCGTTTCTAATGGCTGAGGAATATTCCATTGTATAAATAAACCACATCTTCTTTATCCATTCATCTCTCTAGTAGGATCTGTATTGAGATTCTCCAGAGAAGTGAACCATAGGAGGTATGTGTGTGTGTGCGTGTGTGTGTGTGTGTGTGAGAGAGAGAGAGAGAGAGAGAGAGAGAGAGAGAGAGAAAGAGAGAGAGAGAGAAAGAGAGAGAGAGAGAGATTTTAAGGAATTTGGTCAACCATTATAGAGACTGGCCAAATTCTTCTGAGGTGGGCCAGCAACCTAGAGATCCAGGAAAGCCAATGGTATAGTTCAAGCCCAAAGGCCATCTGCTGCCAGAATTCCACCTTTCTCAAAAGAGATCAATTTTGTTCTATTAAGGCCTTCAACTAATGGAATGAGGCCCACCCACATTACAGAGAGTAATTTGCTTTACTCAAAGTTCACTGACTTAAATGTTAAGCTAATCCTAAAAACACCCTCACAGAAACATCCAGAATAATGTTTGATCAAGTAATTGGGCATCATGATCCAGCCAAGTTGACACACAAAATTAACCATCTTAGGATACAACCCACCACATTGGAGTGAACGAGCACTAGCAGGCCCTTCACAGGCATTGGGTCAGAATTTCACTTTAAGGAAAACCATAATTGAACTTATGATATAAGCCTTAAATATAAAAACTTTATTTCTCCTCTCTTGTGTCATCCCCATGATTTTCTGTAGACTGGAGAAAGACCTTGCCAACCCTACTTTCAATATTGGTCTACTTGACACTAAGGTATCAGTTTCTATATTCATCCCATCTTGGTTGAAGTCTTTGTGCCTCTCTTAAACCATGTCTTCTAGAAAATGGCTGGTCTTTTTTCAAATTTTCTTCTTGTTCACAGATCCAGATACTGGTATTACGCAGCCTAACACAAAATGCCAAACTAGAAATGGTGACTAAAATCCTGTGAATGACACAGATTTGTGCCTGTTCCCAGGAGCTCACTACCCTGACCATATCTGACAGAGTGTCCTTTCAACCATGAGTCATTGCCAAGTATGGTTCTTCAGAGCTCCTCATCAGTCAATCAGTCATCCTGGGTTATCCTTTTTGATTATCCAACAGGGGCAAATTTTCAGCATTTCCGTGATTTTACCCAGAAAGCAGCCTCAGGATGTTTGCACAAGTAAAGCAATATTAGGCTTAGGTCATACAGGCTGGTAGCACAGGAGTTTTAGCACTTTCTGCTCAGCAGGAAGAACCTTTACCAAATTATAAAGCAGACAATGTTACCTTCACTTATACAACTCACAAACTTCCCAAGCTCCTCCCTGCTTGGGTGGCACAAACTCCCTCACTTGTTCTACTCACTGCTGACAATTCAAAAGCCCACATAGGTACCTTTTTTGCCTTCTAACCCAACCACTTATCACTTCAGTGCCCTTTTCTCTGGTGGTTAGCAGAGAAGGCTGTGTTTTTATTGAATTCATTTACATTGTGGTATGAGTTACTGGTAAGAGTTTATAAACTTTCTCAAAAGCATTTGAAAGTCCAGAGAAGATTCTTTTAGGTATCAGTGCTCAATAAACTAAGCCCATCAAATTGTGATGTGCTTCTCATTTCCCTCTGAGTAGTTTCTCTGTCTCTATTAAGAAAGCCCTGGATATTCCATGGTTTGCTAAGCCAAACTTATTCATCCAACACAGCTACATGAATATAGCTTTGTGCTTTTAGAGAATTACCACTTGAGGAAAACTAACCCTTAAGGAACATCCTCCTACATCATCATCTGTTCTTTTCTACCAATGAGGAGTCAAATGGGCCTCTAAACAGAGAAATTGCAATACTGTGGGGTGAGGATAATAAAAATGACAGGAATAAAGCACTGGGGAACAGAGGCATGAACACTAACCCTATCCAAATAGTGCTGCCCTCTCAGAACTCTTGTGTGGCTTTCAATGCAAAAAAAGAAAAAAAAAGAAAATAATTACTGTTCAACAGAAATCCGGGCTACCATACTGCACAAATTCATGGAACATCATTCACAGCAATCCAGGTAAATGGCATTTCTGGTGCCATTTGGTGGAGCAATGTTGTCTGGAAGATAAAGCACAGTTATCATTGGCTCTTTCATAACCAGTTCTACCTACTTAATTGAACAAGTAAACCTGTTTGGGGAAGTTAGTGGAGATCCTTTTGAACTTCAGAAGCTTTTATAGATTTCTCTGACAGAAAACTAACTAGAGAGTACTGAAGGGACATGAAGCTTCCATATAGGACCTAATCAAGATGGAAGGGAAAATTCCCTGACCTCTCCCAACTTTCAGTTGGGATATTGCAATATCGTGGGGTCTAGGTCTATATACTAGTTATATCCATATCTCATTAAAAGTATTATTTGCCTCTAGGACATCTTTCCCTGAAAGTTAACCAACAAACTGTGACAACGTTTTAGTTAGAAAAACCAACTCTTTCCATGTGATTCACACATTGCCCAGAAGTTTCTGGAATTTTTTTTAATCCCAATTTTTTCAGCAATCATTTTTTAGAAGAATTTTTTTTTTGTTTTCCCTAGCAAAAGAGCTTTTCCTCCTAATTTGCCAGTTCATGTTGATGGCACCATTTTCATAAGTACCCAGGCATTCTAGCCAAGCCTTCTCCTCTTTCCTGTAGTTTAACATCCACTGAACTTGCCAAATCTTTTGGTTCTATCTCTACAAGTTTACTATCTTCTGTATCATTTCTACTCACCAGGGCACTACCTCTTTCTTACCCTGCTACCTGCACTCCAAACTCTTCCTTCCTTAATCCTTCCAAAACACCATTTCATCCTTTAAATTAAACCTCAAAAAACTCTACTGCTCTGTTCAAATACCTACAATGGCAATTAAGTGCAAATTAAGTACAACTCAACTCTTAGTTTCTTGTGAAAGTCTCCATACCAAGGCCTCAGTTTTTCCATTTTCCATCATTCCTTTTTGCCACTGTTTCTCAAAGTATGATCAATAGCTTATGGATGAATCCCAAGGACACCCCAATGGATCATAAACTAATCCAAAAGTGTAAACCATTTTCTCAAATCTCAAGAGATAATTATGATCAATTCCATAGATGATTGTTTATATCTATGACTGAACATTTTTACTAGAATCCACTAAGTAGATAAGGAACCAAAATTTGCTAGTTGTAAGCTATAATTAGCACCATTGGAGAGTTCTTAAGGACTGTAATTCAATATCCCACTAAACTATTTGGCTGCCTTACAACAGTGAAAAGCTGCTATACACATGTACATGTGGATAAATGGCATTCTTATCAATGAGTGTGGATGGGACAGGTGGACTATAATATATTTTGCTGAAATAATTCTCAAATTAAAAAAAAACTTAAACTGCTCCAGGAATAGGCTAAATTCCAACCAAACTAAGATACTCTGTTCTCTGAATAAGCCTGTGTACTCTCCTACCTCTCTGCCTTTGTTAATTCACTTCCCTTTGCTTAGATTACCCTTCCCTTTTCTGGTTGTGTAAATATACCTCCTTCTGGACCCATTTCAAAAACTCTCTACCCCATCAGTTATAACACTAATATTTCTCTTGAACCTCAGGTGGTCCTTGCAAATCTTATAGGAAATAATTCACTTGACCATGCATTACCATCATTTACCTCCTTATATTAATACCTCTGCTATATTGAGATCCCCTTGAAGGTAGATACTATTCCCAACTGATATTTATATCTGCAAGCACCCAACACATAATAATCACTCCACAGCTTCATACGTGCATGTACACACACACACACACACACACACACACACATACTAGCCATAAAGATATAATCTACAATGAGTTTTTCCTATGGTGATGGAATAATTTTATAGAGTTGAGGTACTTTGGCTAATATAAATGTAACTGTGGAACTAGAACATTATAAAATTATAAAACCAGCCATAGACAAGATGAAACATTTTAGGAAGGAAATGGCAAAGGTGTCCAAGCCTGGAGCATAGTGAGAATTACAACATGAAAAAACCTTTTACTATGTTTTCCTTATCTTAAACTTTCTCTCCCACAACTGACCCTCTATGACCACCCAGAAGCAATTCCTCTGCCATACTTCCCTCCATCACGTACACATACATATACACATACACACACACACACACACTCAAGCTGCTGCATGGCCCATGCAGGGAGCTCCCTAAATGTTGCTTTTTTCATTATTTGCTTATGCCTTTCAAATGTCTTACAGAATTAAACTATAAAAATTACACCTTCTTAATAGGCCAACATCTAAAACTGTATATTCCAATTTGGGTTCTAGAAGGCAGCTGGAGCCTAATAAAAATACTGGCCATGGAATCTTGTTACCAAGGTTTCAATCCCAGCTGTGTCTCTTTCTTTCTTTTTTTTTTTTTTTTTTTTTTTGCTGTGTCTCTTTCTAGCTGCCTGTCACAGTCAAAGTTATTCTCTGAAACTTAGTGTTCTCATCCTTAAGATGGGGATTAACCAAAAAAAAATCACTATATGCTTCAATAAAAGGGGTTTGTCTAAGAATTCAAAGCAATAATGAATATATAATAACTATGTATGCTATAAGGGACTCAAAACTTATTTCTTCTCTATAAACTTGAGAGGTTAATCTAAACCCAGGGATTTCATCTGATTTTCACACCAGTGTATAATACACCAAGTTTTAGTTTATAATGTGACTTCAGATCTTCTGTAAGACAGGAAGGCTGAGCTTTTAGACTGTGACTTTAATTAGCGAACAGAAGAAAAAACAAGCTAGAGAAGGGAGTGGAGACCAAGACTTCTTAATATTTCTCAGACTCAGAAAGGACAGCCCTCAAGTCTGCAAGGATACATTTTTGGTTCTGACAGTCTGTTTGTCACTCCTTCACCTGTCACGCACATGGTGGTGGTGGTGGTGGTGGTGGTGGTGACTGTGGCACAGCTCCAGCTCAGACCCCTAAATTCACGACAACCTCACATAAGCTTCTGCTCTCAGGGAATTCAGCCGTTTTCTAGAAAGTAGTCAAAGAATTTCCAAAGTATTCCCACCAGCATCCCTGCTCCTCCCCATGAAGGAGCACGTGAGGAGTGAAATGGCAAGCATTTCTCAACTCAAGAGTCAGTACAGCTAAAGCAGCTACCAAACAGGGATGGCCAGCTCCCCAGGATGTTAATATTTCAGGCTGGGTAGACTGGTTCACACTGTAGAATATGATGCCAATTTAGACATGGTCCTGAATGAGCCAATTATTTTCTCCCAAAGAGGGAGGAGACTAGTTTGAGATGATAGATGCTGCATGCCTAACACTCTCTTTAGTCATACAACAGATACATTGCAGCGGGGGAGGAGGGGGGCTGTCAGGGATTCATTTATTCCTTCACTTAAATATTTATTAAGCACTTACTATGTGCTAGGTATTGTTTCAGGCAGTGGAAGAACTCTGTAGAGTTTTCATTCCAGTGTGTGGTATGGGACAGGGGGTGTCCTGAGAGACAGAAGGGAGAGGAATCAAAGACTGAATTAAATGGGGGATTTTTAGACAATAATAAGGGTCCTTAAAACAATGCAAAAAGGATAGAGATTGCATAGTGGATGGTTTTAGTCTGAGGGCTAATGGAGTATCTACCTGAAAAAGATGACATCTGAACTAAGAACTAATAGGAAGGATCCAGTTGTGCAGAGCTCTGGGGGAGGAGTATTCAGGACAGAATGGGGGCTATGTCTCTATGAGAAACCCCACCACGTCTATTTGAAATGCACATTTTATTCATAAAACTTCCATGATGGAGTCTCCATCCAGAGTTCACTAGTACTTTAGGAATCATGGCACCAAAGGAGCTTGCCCCTCCAATCCTCTGGAGCCCAGAAGCACTTCTGAGGTAGATCAACTAATAATCTGGAGCTTCATTTTGCCTCTTTGACATGAGATGGTCCTTAACCTTTGAGAGTTTTCATAGAAGGTTTCCCAAATATATCTTTAAAGAATGAGAAAATATATATGTGTGTGTGTTTTATACATACACATGTACATATATGCATGTATATAAATGTAATAATTTAGACCCAACTTCTATCATGTAAGAGTTTGGAATGACCCTTAGAAGTTATATGTGAGGGAACTCAGAGGAAAAATCTTGGACAAATAGAATATGGTGTTTATGATCTTGGTGTCTTTGAACCCCATCCACTTCACACCTGCCCCAGGCTTGGACCTGAATTCCTTTAAAAAAAAAGATTTTATTTATTTATTCATGAGAGACACAGAGAGAGAGGCAGAGACACAGGCAGAGGGAAAAGCAGGCTCCAGGGAGAGAGCCTGATGCGTGGCTCAATCCCGGGCCTCCAAGATCATGCCCTGGCCCGAAGGCAGGCGCTAAACCACTGAGCCACCCAGGAATCCCTGGACCTGAATTTCTATCTAAGCAACCTAAAACAGGCAGAAGCTGGAAAAGTGGTTTTAAGAGGTACATGAAGCTGATTAAAGGATCAAGCAGCAATATGCAGCTTAGCAAGAGAACAGAACATTTTGGCAGGGAACACAGTCCTACTTATACATGATGAGGGTTTTCACCCTTCAGCATCTAGATAGAAAGCTTCTTCTTCAAGGATATGTCTGTTTAATGTATGCCCTCCATTACTGGAAAGTCCATAAGGCAAAAGGACTCTGAGTGTTTGCATATCACCTGAAACATAATAGATTCACAATAAACTTTTGTTGAATTTGCTTGATTCTTACAAAGGTCACTGTTAATAATACCAAAAGATGGACATCAGAAGATGGAGTGTGAAGAAAAGAGCCAAAGATATGAGGGGATTATTTACAAGTATAGTTGACCCTGAACAACATGGAGATTAGGGACACCAACTCCCAGGGCAGTTGAAAAATGAGCATGTAACTTTTGAGCCCCCAAAACATAACTATGAATAGCTCTACTACTGATTGGAAGCCTTACTGATAAAACAATCAATTAACAGTTATTTTGTATGTTATCTGTATTGTATACTGTATTCTTGTGATAAAGCTAAAGTAAATAACAATATATTTATAGTACTATACTGTATCCCAAAAAATTCACTTCTAAGAAGACCCACAGCAGTTTAAATCCATGTTGTTCAAGGGTCACCTGTACCTCAGGTACCTCTTTGTACACCTATAAAGAGCAAACTGTGCAAATTAGAAGGGCAACAAAAGGTAAGTAATTACCATTAACCAGCTTCCCTTGTACCCCAGATGAATAAGCCTATAGATGCCAACAAAATCCAGGTTAATGTGGCATTTTAGGTGCTTGGGAAGGTTAGCTATATTTCCATGGACAAATTATGAGGTCATTAGAAAGTAAGAAACTCATTCTGTTTGGGTATATAATCTGAATGCAGCCTCAAGTAGATGATGTATTCAAAACCAAACCCAGGTCAAGAACCTAGGGCCACCTATCCACCATGATTTCCTAAACAGTTGCTACTGGGCTCATCACCCTACTAGGAAATTTAGGTGCTATTAACAGCCGTGTTTTCCCCACAGCTCTGTGGTCTCTGCTGAGACATCAATGCCCTTTTTTACAGAGCAAATTCACTATTGCTTATACGTTTACATAGGCTGCCAGTAAGATGTAGTTAAGAGACCTTCCTGGGGAAATTTTGACCTTGGTCACTGTGAGGAACCAACAATTTTCTTTCTCTCCACAGTGTGATTTTATTAATTTACTTTCAACCTTCTGAGTGCTTAACCAGACAGAGATAAGCCTTGCTGAGGTCAGTTTACCAACATTTGCTGGAAGTCCAAACGTGTATGAACTTCAACTGGGAGTGCTCACCCAAGACTGCGAAGTTAGTAACCTTTAGAAGCCACTGTTATATTAATAATGCAAACTTTAGGCATAGAGAGGGAGATAGAAGACTTCACTGAGAAAGTAAGATTTAAACAGACAATATTTCCATCAATGAAAAGATTCCTTATTCACTCAATGAAGCCAGGACACTCTTGTGCTCATTCCCATTCTCTCTCTCTCTCTCTCTCTCTCTCTCTCTCTCATATACATACACACACACACACACACACACACACACACACAATTCGTTATAACAAAATGGTACTAAAAGTAGAATCTATGCAGGTTCAAATGCTGGCACTTACCACTTACTCTTTGGTCAAGTTTCTTAACTTTGCCAAGCCTCAGTCTCCTCTCCAGCAAAACAGGCCTAATAGTGTCTGTCAACCAGAATGGTGAAAGGATAATTGAGAGAAATAATGTATGTCTTATCAGAGTGTGTCTGGAATTCAGCAAGCATTCCACAAATGTTAGCAAATACAGAGAAATCTAAAAGAACCCTATAAATCCTTTCCCATCCCCTGAGTAAAGAGGACTGGGGCAGCCAGTGATGTGCCAAGAAAGCCCTGGAGATTCCATGAAATAACTGAGCAGCATTTGTGAATAAGAGCAGGGCCCTTGACACTCCATTTTTCACTACAAAGGTGACCTCATAAGAACTATAGGCAGAGTCCAGAGACACAAGCCCCCGGGGCAAATCTGGTGGTACCTGAGTCCATTGATGGACATGGACTCCTTGCGCTGGTCCCATGGCAGTATCCTCTGACCAGAGTTCACAGGAAACAAACACAACTCCACTTCTCCAGTTACCAGAAAAGGACTCAGCATCAGCCCCTGTCACCAAGGTATCCCCCATGTAGACTTCTGATTCCTCTCTCCTCAGAAACACTGCCACCTCCCCCTCATGGTGCTGGTTCCTGGGAACTCTAGTTCACACACAGTGGAGTGGAGGATGATGGTTACATCTGCCAACTCCAGAGAGCATATCCAGCCTGAGTCCCAGATCTTCTGCCTTCTAGCTGAGGGCTCTTGGGCAAGTCACTTAATGTTTTGTACCTTGGCTCCTTGTCTATCTCTAACAAGGAGAGAATGGCTAGAATTTACTTCCTAAGGTGCTATAAGAATTAAGCAGGATGAAGAATAAAAGCCCTTACCATGGTGTCTGACCTATGCCAAGGCCTCAATGACCAACACAGCCCAGTTACTGTCTATCTAATCAAGGCAGGGCCAGAGTACAGGGGAAGGGTTCAGGGTTCACCAACCCTCAGTGGTCAAAGTGGTCCCTGTGAACACAACCTTCAAAAGCACTCTTCTCACCGTCTTCAACAAGACAAACAGGGAAAGGCCCTGTGCCTGCCAAAACTTTGCCTGGTAAATAATTGATGTCTTGCCGTGTGTTCTTTTATTCAGCAACACCTTTGAAGTTTCCCCTCGCCCTCACTGCAGGGATCTGGGGGGAGGTGGGCAGAGAGGCTATAAGGCAAGGAACCATGAAAGAGGAATGGGCAGTGAATGATCAGCAAGATGAAAATACTTAAACCATTTTTGGTATCCTTTCAGGTCTGGACTCAATAATTGTAACTTTTAATCAAGCAAAGATTTCTAGCAGCCAAGCACCCAAAAGCGAAGATGGGAAAGAATACAAAAGCAATTCTTAGTAACAGCTGTGGGTGCTAGACCGACAGCTCCCTCCTGGGGAGGTGACAGTTGGTGAAAACACTCAGCAGCAGGCAGGAGTTTACCTGGGCAAGAGCAGCCAGCCGGGCCTCGCAGGGACTAATTATGAAAATATGATTACGATGGATTAGTAATCTTGTCAATCAAAGCCACATGCCAGGTAGCACCTGGCAGTGGGTGAAAATGCCACAGGACAGGAGAATCTGATGTTGTGGGGTTTTTTGTACAAAACGTTCATCTCCCCAGGAGAGAGGGCCTTACCAGGTCCATGGGATGAGAAGAGGCACTAACAGGGCCTCCGGGGCAGAATGGGCAAGACACATGACAGGATAGCCCTAGGAGTCTGAATTTGAAACTCTAGTTGCCATCCTCTTATCACCACCCATAAGAATTGGCCCAAAGCCCGGATCTCTGTTTTACATAACCTGGAAGGAAACTAGTATTGCCTTGCCACAGCAGTCAAGGCAAGGCAAACAGAGGATAAAAAATTAGAATACTGGTAAAAATACTAATCACTGGTACCTTTCCCCAAGCACATGAAACATGCCTAGCCATGGGCCCAACACTTTATGGTCTCATTAATCCTTACAAAACCCTGTAAGATAAGCACTATATTGCTACCAAATATACAGAAGTTCATAGATGTATTTTTCTTGGGGTGTGACATTGACCAAGTCATATCAGCTGACCTTCAGAGCTTTCTTACAATGGCCTGTTGCAAAATGCTAACCCAAAGTTCTGTCCTCTCCTGGAGCCAGAAAAGCAGTTTTTATGTTACAGCAACAACCAAAAAAGCAGGGCAGGCAGCTAGGTCTAGAGGAAAAGATAGTGGGTTGGGGATCAGAAAAATTATGTTTCCTAACAATACTAAGAACTTCTTTTGAGTATCGACTATGCCTTGTCATCATATTAAATGCTTTGGTTACTTTGATACATATGCCTTGAAGTAAGTGTACAAAGGAGGGATCATTATGCTTTATAATGAGAAAATGTAGTCTCAGAGAAGTCGAGCAATTGCCCACATGATGTAGAGCTGGTAAGAATCAGAGGAGGAATCCTAGACCAGTTGTTCTGATTGCCAAAGTTGGCTCCTTATGACAACTGTTTCCTGTGACACGTACAGGAGTTTTCACAAGTCCTCATCAACCCTCCTCCTGGCCCTGTGTGGATAGCACAGGGCTAGAGACTCATAAGTCTAGGCTTTGCTTTCCCCTACACAAAGAGGCATAACATTTGTCAAGTCACCTGTATTGAGCCATCATGAAGAAAAGTGATCTTGGCTGGCAGGAGATAAAATTCTGTCCAAATTCACAGAATTATTATTAGTGAGGAAACTTCTAGAATGACCTAAACCTCATACTTCAATGCTAAAAGAACAAAGTGAAGAAAACATCTATATTCCAGATTATGATTGCTAGAATATGAAAAATGGACGTATGCTCAGTAAAGTTGCAAAAATGTTCTTCCAATGTATAGATATATCAAAGCATCATGTACACCATAACACGCGCAATTTTTATTTGTCAATTATACCTTAATGAAGTTGGGTAGGAGGAAACTGGAAAAAATGTCAGGTAAATTAGTTAAAATATTAATAAATTTCTACTTCATATGAAAATATGCTGTGATCATTATAAATAAAAATGTGTCATGAAAAAGGGGTTGAGGTCAATAAAAAAACCTTTTTATAATATGGTGATAGCACAAAAAAAAAGAAAAACCCACAAAATTTAATGCATGGATAGAATGGGGATCCGCTGCCACCTCCACTATCCTCCTATTACATTTATATCCACTGTTTTATTTAGATAGCTTACAGTTTTCCACCACTGGTCTATGAGCAAGGGTTTAGCTAATAAGTTATGTCTCATGCTCCTTTCCATGTCCTTAGCACTGAGCAGAGCCTAGTACATTGCTGAGCAGACACTGTACCCAGCATTATTTTATAGGTTTCTTTTGTGGGTTTCCTATAGCTAATCCTAGTGGAGGCAGAGAGAAAAAACTGAAGGGTCTCTTCACTTTCTTTTAAGGCTTACAATTCCACGGTCCTTGGGAGAAATGGATATAAGTGATGTATCGGAGGCGTTCACTCCTCAGACTTGTACTTCCTCTCACTGACCCGAAACAAACAAACCTCTTCTAAAAAAGAATCTGTGTGCATACTGGCCTTTTGCAGTGACAGATGATGCTGTCAGAGACTTGATGGGTAGCATGAGCCACCATGAGAAAGGATCCATACATAAAGTACACAAAGGAATAGGAGAAGTACATTCCAGCAACATTGATCGATTCCCCCATTTCATTGATACCACTCCTTAGTGTACTGCATGCAGCCTAGACTGAAGGGAAATTCCTATAAAGGGGGCTGATGAGGGAATATCCAAAGCTTTGAGTGATAGGTGCATGAATCCCGGCAACAAGAAGTTCCGTCTGTTGACAAACTCAGCAGAAGCAAGAATATGCCCATAGTTCAAAAACAGCCTTGAGCGTCAAAGTGTCTTTGTAGTAAATAGCATCTGGTTGGCCTTGAATACATGGTTCACGTTACAAGCCTAACTATTTCTGTACCCCCCCAGGAGCCTGCAGAGCAAAACCAGCGTTTCAGAGGGAAGGGTTAAGGAGAAATCCTGAAGATAGCTGAATCATCCCTTTGAAATAGGCTGGTCACTCCTCACTCAGACAGTAACTTCAAAAAACAAGGATATTCTAAGAAGAGAGAACCCTCTTCCAGTTATAAAGAGATAAAAATCACACTTTTAAGTCAAAGGAATTACTTGTGAATTTTCCTAGTGGTGCTTAAAGAAGCTCATTCACTTCTCTTTTGCTCCAGGAGCAGGTCTCATGCCTCTACTCAATGAATGGGCTTTAGATCTCATAGCATCTATACCCACTCGTGCCAAATGCTTCCCTTACACATAATGGGCGAGCCATCCTCCTCCACATATCTTAAACGTGCCAGGTACAGTCCTAGCATCCTCTGGACTCCACCTCCATACCAGGAAAACCTCAGCTACTCCTCAAATCCATGTCAAGTGCTTCCCCTCAAAGAAGCCTTTCCAAAGGTCTCAGTATAAATATGGCTTTCTTCTGCAGTATTATTCCTCAGGCCCTCAATTTTATGGCAGACCCTCCTGTGATTTAATGGTTCCTTAAATCTGTATTTTTGGTCAATCCAATAAGCTAAGAAAATCAGTATCTGTTATCTACTGAACACTTAATACATTGAGGCATTAGACTAAACCCTTTGTAAATACTATGGTATTTAATCCTTAAAACCAATTCATGTGGTAGCACCTACTGTTACCCCTGTGTTGCAGATAAGGAAAACAGACACAGAAATGTTAGGTGTCTCACTCAATGTCACACCACCAGGCTTGAGTCCAGGCCTGATTCAAGATCCTGTGACATTAACCACTGGAGTGACCATAGCCTAAAAACATCCTGCATCTCTCACAGAACCATATACTTTCATTTTCCATGAGAAAAATCATAAAACGCCCTAAATTTGACTCCTGACTTCTTAATGCTATTCAGTTATCTAATATTTATTGAGAATCTTTCATGTGCGAAGCACGAGGATAGATGCTGGGGATAAGATGAAAAAGATTCTGCCCACAAGGAGCTCATAATCACCGAATAGGGGCTCAGTAACCTTTGAAATCCAATTACCACAAATATAAGCCAATTATTGGAGGCCTCAAGCTGGCACATGCTCAGTTTCTACTTCAAGAAGCATTAAGCTTGGGAACAACACCATATTGATACATTAAGAGTCCCAGGGCTTCCCGACTGTCAATCATTTGCTATGTGACATTCAGCAAGTGATGTTCTATCAGCTGATATATGAAATTGAGAGACTGGGCCACATCAGTGAATTCACAACTTGGCCTATCATCCAAATCCCCTATTCAATCATTTTTGTTTTATCACCAAATAAGTACCTGGGTTAATGGATTAGGCAATGGACTTTGACTGATGTTGTAAGACTTGGAACAACCCAGAGAGAAGGGGAAACCTCCTCAACCACTGTCTCTTTAATAACATAGTCAGTTCCTCTGGATTTGTGGATTCCTTATTTGTGATTTTACCTACTTACTAAGTTTGGGGAAAACCAAAAACCAAAACCCATGGTGCTTTTTTACTCATTCACAGACATGCTCAGAGTAGCTAAAAAGAAAAAGAAAGGAAGAAAGAAAGAGGAAAAAGAGTAAGAGAGAGAGAGAAGAAGAGAAAGAGAGAAAAGAAAGGAAGAAAGTTGAGTTGCCCAAGATACATGCTTGACATGTACACAAGGAGATGCTCTGCATCCTTGGTTCAGCTTTCATACTGGAAACAAGTGTCCTTTCCACATTTCTATTTAGCATCACATTTTTTCATTTTTGTGTTTGTTGGTGGTAATTTCACCCTTTGAAATAGCCCCCAAGCCTGGTGCTGAAGTACCATTTAGTGCTCCTAAGCACAAGAAGACTGATGTGCCTTACAGAGAAAATCTGTGTTAAGTTTCATTGAGGCATGAGTTACAGTGCTATTGTGCATAAGTTTAATGTTAAGGAACCAGCTACATTATTAAGTAAGGCGTCTCTAAGCAAGACCCCCACAAAAAACAAGGTTATGTATTGATGAACTGATGAAAATGTCCTGACTAGAAGCTCTCAGGAAACTGGCCCTATATTCTTAGAAGCAATGACTCAGTTTTCACTAATCCAGTATTAATGGCAACTTTATAGAAC
Organism: Canis lupus familiaris; assembly: GCF_011100685.1. NCBI lineage: Eukaryota > Metazoa > Chordata > Mammalia > Carnivora > Canidae > Canis > Canis lupus. The sequence goes on from NC_049225.1 coordinate 55,492,886, forward strand.
ATAGCTGTCACAATGAAAATTGATAGTGTTTGTGACCATGCAAGAAAAGAGTTCTTTACAAAGATCTCTGAGTCAGGTCAAGGAGTAAACTGTGGCATTACAGGCATAATCACTAAAACAATGTGAGAAAAAGGAGAAGGACCATATTGATAACACTGAGTATATTTGAAGTGGGACAAAGTCACCTCTAAAGACCAAACCTAAAGGTGGAATGGGAGACTGCTTTTCAATATGAGCCATTATGCACTATGGGATTTTTTTAAGCCATAGTTAGGTCAAATAATCACTATTAATTTACAGTGATAAAAATTGGGAGGGGTTCATTAAACATCTCTAGTCCGCCTTGCCCTTCAACTCCAAGAAACACCAATAAGTCATTTTTCTCCTATCAACAAATGTTGTTCACTTTACTCCAATTTCTTGATCTGTAAAATGGGGAAAATAATAGTATGGATCTTATGGTTCTTATATAGACTTAAAAAAAAAGTAATGTATATGAAGACCTCACATCATACCACTAGAATGTAAGCCACAGCCACAAGGAAGGCACAGCGTAAGGTGGTACAGTCAGGTAGGAGGATCATTGTTCCTGGAAGCTTAACTCTGGATAGAACTTCTTAGATCATGGGAACATATTGCTGGCTGCCCCATTTGCCTCCTCATTATAGCACTTGGTTTGGGTAACCAACCTTTCTTTTCTTTCTTTTTTTCTTAAGATTTTTTAAAATATATTTATGATAGAGAGAGAGAGAGAGAGAGAGGCAGAGACACAGGCAGAGGGAGAAGCAGGCTCCATGCAGGGATCCCGATGTGGGACTCCATCCCGGAACTCCAGGATCACCCCCTGGGCCAAAGGCAGGCGCTAAACCACTGAGCCACCCAGGGATCCCCCACATTTGATTTTCTAAGGCTCATTTCAGCACCAATCATTATCAAAAGCAAACTTTGGAGTCACACAGCTCTGAGTTGAGTTCTGACTCCAACATTTCCCAGTTACAAGATTTGGTTCAAGTTAGTTAACATCTCTGAGCCATGGTTATGATAGTATCCTCCTTGAAAATGGTCAGAAAGATTAAATGGAATTTTTAGTCAAGGTCCTCTGAGAAGTAGATGCCAAGACAGAAATGTGCAAAAACATTATTCAGATGGGGAATATTACATAAACTGTAGAGTTTGTTTGGAGTGATGAAAAAATTAGAAATAGCAGTCATGGTTAGACAACATTGTAAATATAACTAACGCCATGGAATTGGGCACTTAAAATGTTTAAATGGCTTATTTTGTTATATTTCATCACAATTTCCAAGAAATGAATTTATTAAGGGAAATATATCTGAGACAAAATGGAGAGAGACCTATAAAAACCATCAGACTATAGTGCGGGTATGATCCCAAATGAAAAAGAGTAGAAAGGAATGTTGAATTCAAAGTGTCCTAAATCACAGTGAAGTTTAAGTCAAGTTCACCAAGGCCAAACGGTGTTGACCATCTCCCAGGAATGGGGCTCCTTAGTCCCTCTGCAGTTACTGGCTGAGAGAAGACTATGAGGAGCAGATTATTGGCAAGAAGGCATTGATGGATTTCAAAGCAGAGCAGCTGAGTTCTCTGAAGCTGGAGGTTCCAAAGGTTTATTCTCACAGCTGCAGAAGGATCTCTGGGTTAAGGTCGCTTTCACCTTGAAAAGGTGGGGGAGAGTAAAAGTAACAACATTTCTACAGCAACTATCAAAATCAATGTCAATTGTCATCACCATTATCTTTATCTCACTAACACTTGCTCAAAGTAACATACAGCCAACTGTAATGAAATCATTTCCAAAATTGTGTGCTAGTTGTAGTCAGTCTTATGGTGATACTCATGCAGACATCTTAAATTGCATAACAAACATTGTCATTGTTAAACCTCTGTTCCATAGATGTACAGGAGGACAAGGAAGGACTCAAAAATAACACAAGTGTCAAGAGTTATGAATGGAATTTATGCAGCGCCTTCAAATTCTTCAGTCTTCAAGTCCAGCATATGCCTCCACTGGCATGGGTGCTATCACATTACTCCTGTATCATCTACCTAAATCATTTCATCTCCAGTCCAAGTAATCAAGAGACAGAAGTCGGTATGGACTTTTCCTCCTCAAAAGTTAGGTAGGAAGCAGCTTCAAAGCAGGTAATCCCATCTTGCTTTTCATGGCTGCAAGATAACAATCCTGCAATTTCCCATTTAGATACCTAGGGTGATTCCTGTGCCCTGAAGACAATACATGTTTCACATGTTTCATGAAGTATTCCTTTAAGAAAAAAAGTGTTAAAATGTTAAAAAAAAAATTCTTCATCTTCCCAAAAGAAGTTAGTCACTTTTGTTTAAAAATCAGAGTAGATGACTGGGAGACTGGGAGAGAAAGGTAGATAGAAAGGTAGGTTTAAACAGCATTTGCACCTTTGAAACTGTTATCTCTCCCTAGTCATTTAATTAAACAGAATCCAATATATGTCATGTATCCTTTGGGGGTAAAAATGAATCTGTAAAGGAGCAGTAAAATTTTAAACAACATGGGCATCTGGGCTCAGTGGTTGAGTGTCTGCCTTTGGCTCAGGGCATGATCCCAGATCCAAGGATCAAGTCCCACATCAGGGTTCCCACAAGAAGTCTGCTTCTCCCTCTGCCTATATCTCTGCCTCTCTCTGTATGTCTCTCATGAATAAATAAAATCTTTTTATAAAAAAATCTTAACAAAGGAGGGTTTCCTTTCTATGGCTATGCTTTCCATCAAGTAAAGGCTGCTGTTTGTCTTCCTATTATGATTTCTCTTACTCCTCTTTCTGATGAAATACCTATCCTCTATGGCCAGAGGCACATGATCCTTGGTTGGTCCAGGAAATAATCATGTGACTCAAGTAGGCCAATGAGAGTCCTTCCCTGATTTGCTTATATACTGAAGGGAAGAGGGACCAAGAGTGGGAACCAAGTCTTCCCTCTTTCCTCCAAGTAACTAGCTTTGTTTTATTTAAACCTGAACTTCCCTTTACCACACGAAGAAAAACCTTATGTAGGAAAGAATCAAACACAGAAGCAGTGCTGGAGAAGAAAATAGAAATTTAAAAAAATCAGTTAAATCCTGATGACACTTCAAACTCTTAGTGCAGTCCATTCTGAAGTCAGCTCTACCCATGTTTTCTAACACTAATAGTTGGGCTACATCATGTAAGATGTCAGGAACCTATAAGAAAACGAGTAACTATCATATAGGTACCCTAAGGACAAATTCCTCTGAATTAGGATAAAATATTGTATATATAGAATTTTTTTTCTTATATATCCTAATAATTGCCCCCAGCTCATGATAGGATGTATGTTGACATAGTGAAGGGAGGAGACTGTATCACCTCGGGACTTAGAGTCCTTGTAATGTGAAGGGTGGCATAAACAATATAAAAGTTAGCATTTATTCCTTTGAGGTGTAGAGATCTAACCTCACCCAGACCCTAGTATCAGTGGGCAAATGAGAACAATTCAGTTTCTTAAAGATTCTATAAACCAGACTGGTCTTGAGGGAGGTCACAGTTACTGAGAGGTCATAATTAACATTTGTGATCCCAAGAAGCTATTAGTAACACAATTATTAGAACCAAGATTCAACATAAGCCACAATGATCTGCTGAAACAGAGGGTTCAATGACAAATTATTCAACTTTCTTCCATTTGAAGATAGTAACTGGCAACCACTTGTCCCTTTGGAGGATTTGATCTGTAAGGCAAATACAGAATGATTTAGAAAGGTTTTCAGCACTTTAGGTGAAGAGGGATATAGACCCTTAACAGTTGGATATCTTCCTTCTTACCCCCAAGCAGGAGATGGTACTCAAAATCAAACAAACATGTAGAATAGTAAGTACAAATAAGGGCAGAATTGCACCACACTGAGCCCTCAGGGATAGGAAACCTGGTGGTCCTGGATATAGGTAAAGCTGAGACAGACACATCCCACAGGTCTCTCAGGGAAGGTGGTCACACCCACTTTTTATATCATTGCTCCCCTGCCTGGAGCTGGGACAACCCTCGGCATGGGTAAAAGTCACTGCTGGCTGGTTATATTGGATGACACCATCTGCTACAAAATGAACTCCAAATAGAGAATCCAGGTCTCATCTGGAAAATGTGGGTTAGATAGTTCCCATGATTGCATTATTTGACAGTATCCTAAGAGATTTGGTCCAGGTGTTAGACACAAACTTCACAGTGCCCTCAGTTCCAACAGCAGCTCTACTATTTATCATCACAATCCCATTATCTCTATTACCCCACAGGTGCCCTGCTAGTCACAAGAGGAAATGATGAAATGTCACAATTTTCATAGCTACCTAGATATAAAAATATTTTGCTTGAGTCAATCTGAAAAGTATCATTCCTTACAGATTGTATAAGCATCCAAGTCTCATGAATAAAGGACTGCTCCCTTTCCTGTGAATCCTACTGCTTCCCATGCTCTCTAAGAACACTTCAGGAAAGAGAAAACCTGTCTGGCTGAATCCACTACTGGTGCATGCTGGGCTGCTCAGCTGGGTCCTCACTGCTCTTAGCAATGCATGGATCTCCTTATGCACCAGACTACATGGACATCTCTATCTCAACTCCAAATTATAGCTCCAACTGCAACTGTTCTAAAGCTTTAACATTTATTTATAGCCTTTATCACAACTTTACCACTTTATTCTGAGCACAAGGCCCTTCCTACACTCTTAAAACATAGGGTTTCTACTCTGAGCTTCTTTATCTCACATCTGTCCCCACTTCTCTCTTCCCTTTGCCTCAACACTACCTACCTCCTACTCAGCTCCACTAGACAGTCAACATAGCAGTCTCTCAATTATGTTCTTTCTTCAACTCTCTCCTTTCCAATCCATCCTCAACATTGCCTACCAGCTTAATATTATATTATAGCACCTCTCTGACTATTTCACAAATACACTCCATTTTTATCAGATGTACTTTACCTAAACATCTTCCTAACCTAGTTCTCAAGGCCTCAACCAAAATCTACATTTCTAGAATCACATATCATTCTTCGCTTCTAGACAGGCAAGCTCCAAATCTTGCCTCAAGCTTCTGTGCCTATGCATCACTGCTCAAGTCACTTCTTCCACCTTGAATGTGCTCTTCTCATTGCAGGCTATTCCAGGACTCCCCACCACCTCTGTGTCAGATGATACATTACTGACTACATAAAGTCTTGCCTGATTATAGCTCTCACCTCTGCACATTCCAAGCCCTTTATAGCAATGCTGATTCATACCTAAGCAGATAATTACTGAGTGGCATCCACAACCCAGACACTATGTTAAGTACTAGGATCACAGAAATAACAAAGATAGTGGGGTAGACAGTTACTAAGTCATAAGGAATATGACAGGGTTAAGTACACAGTGTTACAAAATTCACAAATGTGACATCATCAAAGCTTGGTGGGTACCAAGATTTCATGGAGGAAATGATATATATGCATCTAAGTTAAATCCTGTAGAAGAAGTTAGAGTTATCCAAATTATGAAGTAGAGAAGTGAAGGTCTAGTTTTCAGCATAGAGATTGGTGTATTCAGAGAAATGCATATGGTTCAATATAGCTGGAGAAAAAAATTCAAAGAGGTGCTAGAGTAGTGAGAAAAGACTAGAAAGGGAAACACATCAGCTCATCAAGAGGCTTGTGGGCCATGTGTATGAACTAGCACTGAAGGAAGTGGGTAAAACTGTAGTGTATACACAATCCTATTTGCATATGGTGAAAGTTTCCTGCAACAAGTGTATATTAAAAAATCAAGTTGTTGTAGTCAAGTACATGAAAGATGAAGGTGTGGTACCCACTAATACAGTTCCATGAGGATGGAAAGTAGAGTGCTTTGAAAGCTAGTAAGGAGGTAAAAACAATGATTAGCTACTGACCAGGGGAAGGTGGAGGATGAGAGTCCAGTGACCCTTAGGTTTCTGGCTTAAACAACTATTTGGATAGGAGGACCATTGATGGAGATGGGGAAAGCTGGAGAAGAAGTGGTTTGGAATGAATAGAATATGAAATGCCTGTGATATTTTCAAAACATGATGTACTCTCCAACAGATAGATCAGTGGGTATGGAATTCAAGAAAATGACCTGGGTTTAAGTTTTCAATTTGGGAAACATCATCTACAGGTAAATCATTCAGTCACTGTAAATGATTAAATCAACCCAGATAAAATGTAGAACATAAGGATAGAAGAGGGCAAGGATGAATAAAAATAGAGGATCTATGGGAGAAAGTTTCAAACAGACAGAGAAGATGAAGGCCCACATGTAGGTGCTCAGAGAGGGTGATACCACAAGGAAAGAATTTGAAGGAGAGACCACTGAGAGGTCAAGTAATGCTTGGGCAGGCAATCATCCTTAGGATTTAAGCACAAAGAGATCACAGATGACCATGGAGAAGGTGTTTGTATGGATTGGTGGGATGAGATGCCAGTTGCACCTATAATGACACCCTTTGTGTACACCTTGACAGGAGTAAGAGTCTATGTCTCCTGATGCTCTTTCAAGACCCCCAACTAACCCAGGAGCTATAGGATCCGTACCTGTGCACCTTACACACTATCTCATACACAGGAGGCCTTCCTATCAAGACTTATAGAAAATAAGCACACACTTATGTTTCTCTTTTTAAACACTTCATTTGGAAGCATAATAAAAGTTACTTGAGAGAGGAAAGAAGAAACGTGCTTACAGCTGCTCACTGACTTTATGTGGCATTTGTCTATCTCCTCTTCATTTCCAGGTATTAATCATGCTCTTTCTTGCTACCTCTACTACTGGGCCAACAGATAAATTTAATGAGTGGTAGAGGCTTAAGGCACAGCCTCAACCAAGGAATACACCACACTTTCCCCTCTATCTAGTCATATTTAGTTGATGCTGCTAAATACATAAGTAAAATAAAAATAAACGAGGCTGGTTTTGCTTCCGGCTATTTCCGCCTAGGCTTTTTGTGACCTCTCTTAAAGAGTGGCCCCTCATCACTCAGACAGAGGAGAGTTGTGTCAGCAGCAGTCCAAGTAGCCACCACCTACTTATTAAACACTACAAGGCAGGCACAATGCTGGCTTTCAACAGAACTTGTTCAGTCACATCACAGTTCCATTCAAAATCCTCACTGGCTCCACGTTGTCTAAAGAATAAATTTAATTTGCTTTGTATTTAATGCCTTTAATTCATTCAAAACAAAGCAAAACTAAAAAACAAAAGGATGGATTCAGTTAAAAGGCTGCTATCAGATTACAAAAATATATGTGGGCTAAAAGTACCCTATTGTTTGTACCTCTAACAAAGTCGGTCCTAAAACAATGTCCTTGCCAATTAAATAAGATACCAAAACAAACACAAAAACCTTCTTTTCCTGGCTTAATTTATTAATTATGGCACTCATAATTTTGTTACTGTTGGGGCTCATTGTCATGATGGATTATGCAAAAAGTCTCCAATAGATAGTACCTTACAAAGAGATTACTTAAAAACTAGAAGCTTAAACACAAAAGGGAAAAGGAAGTACTCAGCAAAGGATGCTGAGTGTTAGTTACTATTGTAGATTATTCAAAGAGCCCCATGCCAAGGGAGCACAAAACTGAGCATAACAGATTGGCAGAATTAAGAACTTGTTTCTTCACCATTTATACCATTTATCTATTTATTGCCTTTTGGCTCCAAAAATCACCCTTGCTTACCTGCACTGTGAAAATTAAGTTGGGCCTAAATAATTTTCTTTTGCCACTTGGCATGATGTTACACCTTATTGGTAGAAGGAACTGAAGAGACACTTAAGCAGGAAGGGCTTTTTCTTCCTGGTTCCAGTGTGCTCACCAAACAGGCTTCTGCAGCTCAGCTGGCTTCTCTTTGCCCAGCTCCTGTTGTGCAAGCTGGTTCTCCAGCATCTGGCTTTTACAGCATGGACAGATGCTCCAACATCCAGCTCCTGCAATTCAGGCAGCTTCTTGAACACTAGCTGCCTTTAGTACATAGTGGTCAGTAGTACTTGGGAAGTTTTATATCAGAAAGTCTCCAAGGAGACACCTGTGAAAGCTTTCCACAGCACCAGAAAGAATACACTGCCAACACACTCTGCCATAACAACTTTTCTGGTACTCAGTAAGTCACAGCCAAACCTCTCCAATGAAATCTGGGTCTCCACCCTGAAGTAGGTCATAGCCTCAGATACTCTTTCAGCTTTGGAAGAGTAGCTGTTCCTCTCATCTAATATTCCTGTCCTCTTTATTCCTACTAGCCAACCCCTCATTCTCCAACCTCCTGTAACAGTTAATTCTATTAGTCTGTCTTGGTCAAGTTACTGGATGCTGTCTCCTGACTGGCCTCTGATACAGCACCTCATATGTATGTACATATGCATTCCTAAGTTGCAAAATGGGTATAAACTGTTTGGAAGCCTCCCAAGCAAAACAACAACACTCTTGATAACCATGATTTTTTTATCCTCATAGTAGCCCCATGAGACAAATATTTTATCCCCATTTTACAGATGGGAAACTGATGTGTAGAGTGATAAACTTACTCACCAATGGTACCAAAGTCATAGGAGATACAATAGTTATTACCATCAAAACTGACAAGCCATGTCTCCCCAAAACTGGAGAAATTATTTAAGATTGGGGATTATTCTGTTTCTCTTAGCTTCACCTTTAAAAGGCAGGATTCATGCCCAGGATAACTGATTCAGAAACCTATGCTCTACATTGCTGTAATGTATGCACAACCTCCACTTTGCAACATATCATATGCTATTTCATGGAGTATGTAGGGGTAAAAGTGGCTTCCAATACAGACTTCCAGCTTGCCTTAGACTCCTGGAAATTCATAAAATTCTTCCCATGTCCAACTTGGCAGTCTGCTATCATGAAAAGGGCATAGCCAGAGACCAGTGACTGAGGGGAGCTGATGTCAATCAAGAAGCTTCTTGGGCAGTCCGGGTGGCTCAGCCGTTTAGTGCTGCCTTCAACCCAGGGTGTGATCCTGGAGACCGGGGATGGAGTCCCACAACCCTGCGTGGAGCCTGCTTCTCCTTCTGCCTGTGTTTCTACCTTTCTCTCTGTCTCTGTGTCTCTCATGAATAAATAAATAAAATCTTAAAAAAAAAAAAACAAGCTTCTTCTATGTGTTGAAACTCAATGTCCAAATGATAAGCCAGCATTTTTAATACAAGGGACAATTAGTAGCATCAAGACTGATTAGGTCTTTCCAAAACTGGGAAGATAGTTATGTTAGGGATCATTATTTTTTTCCTAACCTCCTTTTAAAAAAAAAAAGCCACCTGAAAGCATTTGTTGAGGGAATTTTTAATGACTTGTTAAATCTCAACTCATTATTAAGAAAAGACTTACATCTGTGAAGGATTAGATATTGTGCTCCATTCTCCTCTCACTAGAAGTCATATTAACCTCCAAAAGAGTGGTGCCAATGGATAAACAGAGAACACCCTAAATAAGAACTGTTTGAAGCAAAAACCTTCCTTGAAAACAGCTACATCTTTTTTAGCTCCATCAAGTCCTGGCTTAGAACTCTGTTTTGCTTGAATCAAAGACCAAGGTGGGCTGCCAACAATGACTCCCTGATGTCTGCTGGAGGAAGTACAACCCCATAGTCTAGAACTCAAGGTCTTTAGAGACTGTCTTTTCTTATTGGTATAACAGCATCTTCTCCACACCAAGCCCTGAGATTCAGCCAGGACTCAGAAAAATCTCCTCCAGTTGTTAAAATACTACAATAGTTCCATGCTAGGCAAGTAGCCCCTTCTTCAAGATTTCACATACATGGAAACACAACACCCCACCACCCTTCCACAATCCACCAACCAAGGAGTTAAATGCTTAAAACAACCAAGAGACCTGTAAGACCTGTTCCAGGCCTTTACCAGCATCAATTCTGGTTCATCAGTGTTCCTGCCAATCATCTCCCCAAAACTCCTGCCTCTTGCGTGCCCTTTGCCAGAGCAGCTGAGGACCACAACAGGAGAAAGGGCATTCCTGACATTGGCACTTGTTACTGACATCCTGTAGATAGATGTGTGATATCCATGTAGATCCTGTGGCTGTGACCATCTACCACCAGTCTGCTCTCCCGGAGGTCAATATCATGCAGCTACTAGTGGAAACTGCATCTTCCAGGGGATTTCAGCTATCTAAGATATTCTGGGTTCCACAAGGAAAAATGAAAAAGTAGAGAGGGTTACAATAATAAGATTCAGCCCACATACTAGCCAAGCACTATTCTATCAATATGGATGGTTCTATTAGGCACATTAGCAACAATAGGGAGGCTGCAGGATTCAGAAAAGTGGTTCAGATCAGGTGGCATGCTAGGTATGGGTCCCCTTATGCCCTCCCCATTGAATTTCACCTCCATATAATGGGATGAGTTGTTTAAAACCTTCTGAATTCTCACCCATTGTTAGAATTAACATTAATTACATTCATAAAACTGATAGCTGCCACATTCATAGCATGAACCATGCTAACTGCATATTAACTTATTTGAATGCCATAAATATTATGACATTTATCCCCATTTTACAGAAAAATAAACTGAGGCACAGAATGGTTATTAAACTTTTTTTTTTGTTATTAAACTTTAAAAGACAGAGCCAAGATTTGAACCAGTCCCTCCAGCAACAGGGCTGTTCCCTCTCTCTTGTCCTGAAGAATAAAGTTTGACCTAATCAAATATAGCATTCCAATAAACTTTTTGTGACATGTTTGATAATAAATATATTATTTTAAAATTTCAGACAGTATTATAACATCTGGGAAATTTTGAATATACTTGCTCTGAGTTCGGCAGAAGCTGAGCTGATTTAACACCATGCACGTTAATGGGACAGTTGTTGCAAGGATTTATGCAGTTCCCCATGTCAAATCAGGATTCAGACTGAGGCATTATTTAGCTAGTGATAGATCAAATTAAAGATCCCAACAATTCTAGTATTAAAAATAGTATGAAAATTATTAGAATATTATTAATGATTTTTACTGTAAACTCAAATGGCAGTTTAGAGAATAAAAAGGATATAAGTTACTAATTTTCATATGTTAATGTGTTACCACATCAGTAATGTGGTTTATTTGCAACCAAGTCCATGCCCCAATATCAGGTTTCCTTTTAGTCAAACTTGCCTATGCTTACTAATTAGCTTTCATTCCTACTATGACAGCCACTAGTCCCATTAGTTCATTGACTTCATCCACACATAACATTTCTAAAGCTTTGCCCTAGAGTTCCGTTTTACCTGTCCTCCTCTTAACTGCCTGTAATGAGTTAAATCATTTCCCCCAAAATTCATGTCTTTCTAGAAATTCAGAATGCAAGCTTTGAAAATGGGATCTTTGCAGATTTTTTTCTCTTTATTCAAATTCAATTAGCCAACATATAGTACATCATTAGTCTCAGATGTAGAGTTTAATAATTCATCAGCTGCATAAAACACCCAGTGCTCCTTACATCACATGCCCTCCTTAATGCCCATCACCCAGATACCCCATCCCTCCACCCACCTCCCTTCCAGCAACCCTCAGTTTATTTCCTATAGTTTAGCACCTCTTATATTTTGTCTTCCTCTGATTTCTTCCCATTCAGTTTTCCCTCCCTTCCTCTATAATCCTCTGCACTGTTCCTTATATGTGGAATATATACAGATTTAACCAGTTAAGGTCATACTGGAACAGAGTCAGCCCTAAATCCAATGACTGGTAACCCTTTTAAGAGGAAGAGACACAGAGTCAGAGAGAAGCAGCTATGTACAGAAGCAGAGATTGGAGTGATGCAGTGACAAGTCAAGGACCCCAAGGATTACGATGAGCCACGAGTAGCTAGGAAAGACACATGAGACCAGTTCCTCCCTTAGAACCTCCAGAAAGGGAGGTGGGGCGGTGGGCAGCGCTGAGCCGGGCAGGCCTGGGGTCCGTGACTGGGAGGTCCCCGGGCTCCAGGGCCTGTTAAAAAAAAAAAAAAAAAAAAAGAACATCCAGAAGGAACCAATTCTACCCATATCTTGATTATAGATTTCTGGCCTGCCAAACTACAGATGACAAATTTCTGTTGTTTTTAGCCATCTAATTTGTAGCAATCTTTTAACCATTACTCTGGAAAACTAATACACTGCTCTTAAAACCTATGGCCTACCATCAGCTCTCACATTTAGTGGGTATCAGAATCACCTAAAAAACTTGTTGAAACATAGAAGTGAGCCCCAGCCTGGGTTTGAGAGGTTCTGAGTTTCAATAGGTCTGAGGATGGGCAGGTCTAACAAGTTCCCAGATGATGCTGATATTGCTGGTCTGGGGACTACATTTTGAGAGCCACTAGGTCTATACAATCCATTTTAGCACTTAATTGCATTCAGTTTAGAACTTCATTACATCATATCTTACATCATGTTTATAATCAGTTCATAAATACAAGGTCTGACTTTTCAGTGATCCCATGAGTGCCACAAAATCCATCCTTTAACCTACTTTTGTTTATCCACAAGACATAATGGTGGCTGGCACACTGCTCAATTGCATAGTCTAAGCATAATGGTTGAGAGCACCAACTTTATGCTCTTAAATCCCATTTCCTCATTTGCAAAATGGGGCTGCTGGTTTTTAATAGGAATGTTTGTTAAGATCAAATGAGACAACATGTGAACGGCCTGGGTTCTAGAATGTGTGCAATAAATGTTAAGTCCTATTGTTTATGGACATTGTTTTTATTAATGGAAAAAAGTTGGCTACATCTACATGGAGTCATATAAAACAGTGAATATGCCAGAGCTGAAACCCAGAACTTGTCCGAAGTCTCAACTCAAGATGTTACAGACTTTGTGCACATCATTCAGCCAGACAGCCTCGAGAAGGAAAGTCTACTCACAGAGATATGGTGGAAATTGAGACCTACATACCTTAGTTAAGAATCAAGGCATCTGTTGGTCCTACTCTGAGCTTCTCTGGCCCAGCTATTTCAGCTCTTTCTCAGATCCTTCATAATAAAACCATTCCTTATATCCCAGTTTCAGAATCTCAGCTCCTGATTACTCTCCCCATTATTGTTTTATCTCAGTCTCTGCTTTAGTTCTTTACCCAAAAGCAAGTTCTTCCAAGTCTGCATTTCCATTATTTTATCCTGTTCTCTGGAACTGAGTCATCAGTACGTCTCAGAAGCCAAATACCCAACTCTCCCAATCTCTGCCTCCTACCCACATAAGAGCTTCTTCCCCTGAGGCCAACCTCTGGATCCATGGCTCTCTCTTGTCCCCATTTCATCACATCTGGCCCACTATGTTCTCTAAACTCAGTTATGGAAGGGGTCAGAGTTCAGGCTCTCCATCTAATTGGAAAAGAAGAATTAAAAGTCAAAAGGAGGCTAGAGGCAGGGTCCTAGAGTCATCAAAAACAAAGTGTTTAGCAGCAAGTGAGAAGAAAGAGAAGGCATGAGAAGAGTAAGACAAGAGAGAGAAAGCCCCCGGCCATAATCATGACATTGAACCATAGCAAAGCTAGCCTTACAGTCACCAAATGTCCAAGCTTCCAGGGTCAATGGAGTATGAAAGTCTCCCCAGTCACAAAACTATTATTCCCACAAACACACAAAGATCTATTGGCTGGAAATAGCTCATTAGAGCAAATGGAAACTTTCCTGTTGCTTTCTTTGGTCATGTGTCACTGAAAGTACAGGAAAATTCATGTTGCAACATACTAGGTCACATGGGCGTCACAGTGAAGGTAGTTGATAATGAAAAACCAAGTACTGACAAAAATCTTGAAGGCAACACACAGCACAAAATGAGGGTGTGGGTAATCCTTTGAATAAAAGTGCATATTCACTTTGAGCCAAATGCTGGCCACTGAACTAGGAAAGTAATATTGAAAAAGGCTACAGAGGAGGAACTGCGTGTCAGGTGTGAAGGAGATGAGACAGGAGTCTGCTTTGTTCAGCTTTTCCTTTAAAGCCAGCAAGAAGGCAGGTAGGTGTTCACACACTTCGGCACCTGCCCCACTCCCTTTCCGGTTCTCATCCTAACCGGAGCTGGCTTGTCCCTTCCCTCATCACACTAAAGAGGAACATCAGTGAGTGAGCACCCACTCTGGGACAGCAGCTAGAGCGGCTGGTCCTGGAGAATCCACAGTGACCAGGCATATGTGGCCTTTGCTTTCATGAAGGCTGGTTGAGAAAGTGAGAAAAAAAATTTTTTTCAAAATAACTGTTTAATGGTACTGATCTGATAACATGTGCTGAGAAGACAGACAAGAAGAAGAATGTTAGGATGTGTTCAACACAGCCTAGCCTGACTCTCCTTAGTGGGAGAGAAAATTGCTGAAAGCTCTCCCCAATGCCCAAGTCACACTGCTGATTTATACCTTGTATCAACTTGGGGTGTTATTTGTGTCTCCAGGAATCTAATTAGCTAGTGATTTCCACTGGTTCAACTCCTTTGTTTTCTAATTGAGCAACTTTGTAGCCATTTATGATCTTGTACAACTTGCCAGGTAAGGCGAGTAGCTTTTCCTTTAAAATATTTTTTTATGATTTTTATTTATTTATTTATTCACAGAGACACACACATAGAGAGAGAGGCAGAGACACAGGCAGAGGGCGAAGCAGGCTCCATGCAGGGAGCCTGACGTGGGACTCGATCCCAGGTCTCCAGGATCACACCCCAGGCTGCAGGCAGCACTAAACTGCTGTGCCACCCGGGCTGCCCTAGCTTTTCCTTTAAATAGAGCCCTGAGGTTTCTCCAGGACATAGGTATTGTTTTTAGGAGATGCCTAAAGCAAAACCAGAAAAGGATAAGACTACAAGAAAGAGATGGCAGTCCTGGTTCCAACTATAACATACTTAATCTGAAAGACAGCACCATTCAATTTTTAAAAATTGAGAGAATAAGCCTTAGATTTAATATAGATTATGTCACCTTGTAATCTGGTTTGCACTCTGCCTTGGTTTTCCAAGCGGTAACTTTGGTTTATTAACTTCATTCATATCTGGGTTGAAAGTTATTGACTCCACAATAAAAACAATCATCTGTAGAAATGTCTCTTTTTACCTGAGAGAGTCCATCTAACTCCAGAGGAATATGAAAAGCCACTTTGTAGACAGGGCCACAGACATGAACTAATCACTATCATTCACTGGTAGCCAGTCCAACACAGATGCAGTAACTTACCTGCCAAGTACTTAACTCAGTATAACCCAACTGTATTCCTATATCCTCCAGTTTGTAAATCCACGAAATGTCCTGGGCACCCACCAAGTTCACTGTGGAAATCTTCCAAATGATAGAGATGGGGCTCCTTTATTCATTCATGATCTCTAGAACCTCAGATACAATTCAGCTCATTGGATCATAATATATAGAAATGAAAACCATGCAGATGAGTTCAATGGATTCAGGTGAGGTTACAGTGCTAGCATAAAGGCACAGAAGAGATTTATTGAATGGGAACATGGATCAGTCCAGTCAAGCTTCAGTTAGTTTGAGGCCCATAGCTTAGCATTCTCTTTTCAGATCAACATGGAAACTAGCCAGTGCAAACCAAGAGAATGAAGGGTGAAATCTGTAATACAATTGCTTTTGACACCCTGTAAGCAGTAAAATTAAAGGAAATGCTATTTTAAGTGCCAGTCTCTGAGATGTTTGTTACCCACCTGCAGAGATGTTCAGATCAGATGTAGATCAGTACACTGCTTCCTTCACCAAAAAGGTTTTGCACTCCCACCAAAACCTCTTATCTGACCAAAACATCCGATCTAATAATACACTTGATTTGCATGTTAAGACAAGCTTTTTATGTCACCAAGAATTGTTAATAGTTTAGAGACCTCTGATGATCCCAAGACCACACTTTGGGTGGAGCCGGTTTAAGAAATAAGAGCTCAGACTCTGGAGTCAAGGGGACTTGGATTTAAATCTATACATTTGGGCAAATAATTCACCCTATCTCAATCTATTTATTTGTACAATGGAGATAACAATACTGCCTACCTCATTAGGTCATCGTGAGCATCAAATGACAAAGTGTCTAAAAACATTTGACATAGAGCCTTGCATATGATCAGTAATAGCAGACTGCTACTCAATCTTATGATTTGGCTCCCTAACACTCCTCCTGCTTTATATAGAATGCTCAAGTTAGAAAGAAATGCAGAGGTCACAGTATCACACCCAGTTATAAGAGAGAGAGACAGAGATTATTTCTCATGACTTTTACTGCTTGTTACATAGAGCAACAGATAAACACACACATAGTATAGAGAAAATCTGACTAAAGATCACAATTCCCATGTTCTAGTTACGACTTACTACTGAGACCCCAGAGGCAATTTATTTCACTCCTTGTGCTGCAACTTCCTCATCTTTTAAACTAAAAAGGTAAGACAGAGGGATAATGCTTCAATAAGAATATTACCATGGCTGCATATGTCAGAGTCATGGAATCAAGTAGAACTGGGACTGTAAAAACATTTTTTTATTAGCCACAGTACATGAGTACATGTGGAAGGGTTGAAGGAGGGTTCCCCTATGTGAGCACTTCAGATCGCTGAAGGGGCATGCAGGGCATGGACTTCCTGGCCCAGGCCACCCATTCTCATGCTCCTTCAGCCACTTGCCAGGCAGGAGACCCCTTAACCCTCACGACTTCTACTGCAACTTCCATCTCTATTCCCCAGCCAAACAGGCAAAGAGCTGTGAAAGCAATCCCCAGGCTATGTCACTGTCGATCAGCTTTCCCTGCTGCCTCCAGGAACCCACTCCGCGAGTTAATTACCCATTGTGAAAAAGTCATTTATCCTCAAATCCCTGAGCACAGAGCCCTTTCAGGTTGGTACCCTCTCGTTTTTGAACCTTGTTGCTTTTAATTGGTTGTGACGTCCACCTTCTCTCTATGCCACAGAATATTGTCCCTTGCCATCCTCTTCCTGGATTTCCTTCTTTGTTCGCAGTTTTGTGATTTACAGGGCTTGGGCACCCTTGTGGACTTTGGACAGTAAGAGAAAAAGACAGACACATGGAAAGACTGACAGATCCATCTATAAGGATAGTGACCTGAAACTGGAACCATACACTGGGCAGGGAGGGCACAGAGAATATTCAGATAAGGGGCAGGAACCAGGATGGAGTTCTAGCCTAGGTAGGATTTGATATTAGCAGACATTAGAAGTGGTATAGGTCACACTTATAAGTGTAAAAATAAATAAGTTAATAAATAATAAATAATAATAATAATAACCTGAGTAGGCTTTCTCTTTAGGCCCTTTACTCCTTGCTGTATAGGACAGAAGCCAGATATTATGGGTTCTGGAGGAACAGTAATTAGACCCATGCCTCTTTAAGATGCACAGTCTAATTCACTGTCTAGGGTGGGAGCTGAGATTCTGAATTTTTAAACTCCCAGGCAATGTCAGTGTGGCTGGGTTCTAACTAAGCAGGATAGACACAAATGGCCAATAAAATAGAGACTCTGTGAGCAAGCAACAGGAAAGAGTCTGATAGGCTGGAAGACGGTTGGATTTAAGGAAGACGATTATAAAGAAGTGTATATACCTGCAGCAAGTGCTCGCAGATGCACTTTGTGGGAGGCATCTATGCTTTCAGCCAGATTCTCTAAATATGAACTGAGGAGAATTGCTTCTGCCCAACCAGTTTGTAATCCAATACTAGACTATAACTTTATTCTAGACAACAGAGGAGATCGGCAGGTTTACAGAGACAAGAACTCCAGCACCCCCAATCATTAACACCTTCAAAGCAAAACAGCTCTCCTGTCTACCTTGTCTGCCATTACTGTGGCCTGGGTCATGCCAACTCTTCCACCTGAATCACCACAGGCTGCCCCTAACTCATCTCCAAGCTTCCTAGCTGCTTCCTTGCTTCCAGTTTATTTCCCTCAAAAGCCAGGAACAGTCTTTTTGTTCTAATTTTAATTAAAATTAGAATTCTGCTTCTGCCCAAAATGAAAAGACAGAATGGATTTACTCTTCTACGTGAAACAAAGTTATAGGAGACAACAGTTTTGAAGACACTGAACATCAGGCAATGAAAAGGTAATCCCTGAGAGATGCAAGAATGAGAGAGGCCAGCCCTGTGGTTTCCCCGGCCAGGTGTCTTAAGACCATTTCCAGGCAGAGGCTCACAGAGGGGGACCCAGGCAGAGTCCAGGGGACTCTGAGTGGAGACGGGACAGGAGCAGAGTCTGGAAAGACCAGCACAGCAGAAGCAGAGAGGCAAGAGCCACTCAGGCAGAGAGACTGGATTTCAGTACCAAGCCTCTTTCAAGCATTCAGCATTGTCAATAGCAAATATATAGGAGAATGCTACCTGTAGCCAGGGAAAAAGCCATCCAACAGGATTAGGTCACAGTCCCCCGTGACACTCACCCAGGTATCAGGCCTATCCCAGGCAGAATCAACCTGGAATCCTGGGCTGGGGGCCTGACATCTGTGTTTCAATAGGCTCACCAGGTAATATTCTGATATACAACCATTTTTTAAATTGCCCTTAAGACTGGTTCTCAACCCTAGCTGAGTATTAGGAAATTGATCATCTGATTTTAAAAATCCTGATGCCTAGGCCCCATCTAGGGGACAATTAAATCGATCTAACTCAGTAGCCTGAGAATCTGCATTTCTAACAAGTTTCTGGGTGAGACTGAAGCTGCTGATCTTGGAACCATTCTTTGAGAACTCCTCTTCCAGGGTCTGACGAGGGGTGAAGTCTGCCCTGGTAGCCTAGTGGCTCTAACTGGGGAGAACACAAATGGCACAGCTAGGAAATCAGGCAAAATTGGACAGATTTCCTCAAACCACTCTAGTGATGAAGAAATAACTAGGTTTTGAAATAGTCTACCTGGAGACAACTCTAGTTATTAAGAATTTCTTGCATGCTGAGCCAAAATCTTGCTCCTTATAACCTTTCTGTTTTTAATCCTTATTAAGGTCTTGTCCCTTTTCTGACTTCACTTGTCTCCCCTTTGAAGGGATTAAACTCCATTACCAAGCTGTACTTAATCATTTTCAGTAAAATGATGCTATTTGATGGATTTGTCAGTTTCCTAATGTCCTGGACTTATTAGGACTAGTGGTACTCAAACTTATTAGGACTAGTGGTCAGTGTACATGATATCACATGGGAATCTGATGGGAGGCAGAGCTTTCTGATTCTGCATTTTCATCAATACCAAGAGTACTGCTGATGCTCGAGGCCACATCCTAGGACCTACAACCTGAGGATCTTGCTTTTTTTTTTTTTTTTTTTAGGATCTTGCTCTTAATCTCAACATCCAATGAAGCATTATTTTCAGAATGAATCTTTCCAATAATTTTTAAACAAATCACTCCTACAGCATCCTAAGAACTTGCATTCTGAACACTGAACATTCTGCTAACATCTCCAGGTACAATTGTACCAATAAGGGCCCCTGCTGTTTCCAGGTGGCCTGGGTAGCAGAGTGGCTGCTAAGGTTATACACACCAGAGGTCTCCCACAACTAGAGGAAATCAGGCCCTCTCCTACCCCCACTAGCCAGTTAAGCACCACCTGGCCTAGTGGGCTTGCTGCCCAATGGAAATCCTGTTCATTTTCTCCCATCCTTTTCCTAATGTTTCTGCCCTTCCCCCAGCCCCCATTTCTCTCTTCTATCTTCTGTCAATAGCTACTGTAGGTGGAGCCCCTCTTATTTGAGTATAGTTGCCACACAATGTTACATTAGTTGCAGGTGCACAGTATGTTTACTGTGTCAACTTCTCTGTGGGTTATGGTATGCTCACAGGTGTAGCCACCATCCATCACTATACAACCCTACTACCATACCACTGACCTTAGTCTCTGTGCTGTGCCTTTTCTTCTCATGACATATTCATTCTCTAGCTGGATGCACACATTTCCCACTTCCCTTCACCCATTTTTCCCACTCCTCCATCCCCTCCCATCTTTTTATAGCTCTAGTTTGGCTTTCTACTTATTTATTCATTGTTTTTGTTTTTGTTTTTCTACTTCTGGAGCCTCTGTTTCAACAGCTGGCACCATGTTAAAAACATTACTTATCCTGTCTCGTTTAGTCTCCATGATGTGAGTTGAGGATTATTTTACAATTTGGGGGGAACAGAACTTACTAATATGGCTGATAGGAAGAGCCCAGAGCTAATTCTCAGAATATGTCAAACACACATGCATGAGACAAAGAAAGCACAGGTCAACCCCAGGTTTTGTGTGAATTCCTGTGTCCTGGAACAGGATAGGGGTCTAGGTCCTTTGGGGATATTTGGAGGCCTACAGCAGGAACAAAAGAAAAAGCAGTGGTTATCAATCCTTGAGGTTTTGACTGGCTCTTGTCTGACTCTCATCCTTCCCAAATCATAGTCCCATCCCTAGCAGCATGCCACAGAAGCTTGTCTCTGGCTTGCTAATCTGCAGAATACTCGGCCTTCCAGCAAAATGTTCATCCATGGGTGGTACACTTACTTGGCACCAAAGAGGGCAGCCTGGGTAGCAGGCATCAACAATAGGAGCTCAGGGGCTCAACTCTCCTCGACAGCTCACCTGGCTCAAGTGAAAGGGTACAGAGACATTTGGCTGAAGAGCCTTCCATCAGCTCCTGTGCCAAAAAGTCAAGGCCACACTGAGCAGAGGATCCCTCAGCTTTCATCCCTAGCATTTCAGCTTCCTTTAAGCACCCGTTAATGACTCACTTAGCGTACTCAGGGTGGTTAGAGCCCAGACTCAGATAAAGTTAGCTGCAATTCTAACAATCACTGCCACCAGAGAAGTTAATGGCTGGTTGGCTACAAGTGGAGTTCTCAGACCTTCCAATAATTCTTTTTTTCTGGGAAGCCCTAGTAACTATGGATCAGAGAGATTTCATACACAAAGCATTCAGAATGTGTGAGAGCATACAATTTTTTCTTCCAAGTAGCAAATATTAGTGTATTTTGTATGGGAAAGAAAACATCGACTAAACTCAAAGATTTCTCTGAACTCAAAGCAGATTTCGAATAGCTACAGAGAAGCATAGCTAGCACCCTGGGTAAAGCTGTGGTCAGTTTAAAACTTTTCCCTGGAAGATAACTTCATAGTCTTAGCTTAGTTAAGGGTAGGATCTTCCCAAACAACTTCGAAGATACTGTTGGTATACTGTAAAGATGACTTCATATACAAGACCTACTTACAGAACTTTGGGCAACCTCCCTAATTCAGTTTCTGGGCCTCCACAGAAGGGATGATAACCCCTGCCCCATAAATTTCAAAGCTTCTTACAACCATAGCAAAATGCCATATAAACTGCTTGTGTGCAAACAGTGAATACCACTTAGATTTTGCCATTACGTGTTTTCTAATTAACCCCTAAAGGGGTGTAATCATGTTCTCTAGAGAAATAGACCCAGTGGGATATACAGATGGAGACAAATAGGTCTATCTGGGGAAATTTATTATAGAAACTGGCTCATGCACTTATGGAGGCTGAGAAGTGCCATGATTTGCAGCCTGCAAACCATAAAACCAAGAAGGCCAATGATATAATTCAATACAAGTCAGAAAGCCTGATAACAACAGGCCAATAGTGTGGGTACTAGCCTAAGTGGGAAAGTCTGAGAAGCAGGAGCACTGAGGTCAGAAGGCAAAAGATAGAGATCAAACCAAATGAGACCATTTGCCTTTCCCTTTTTGTACTATTCAGGTCTCCCAGTGGATTAGATGCTGCACATCCACATGGGTGAAAGCATCTGCTCTTCTCAGTCTCAAACTAATGGTAACCTAGTCGAAAGATACCTTCACAAGCATACCCAGAACTATTGTCTTCCCAGCTTCCTAGGCTCAGTCAAATTGACATATTAAATTAACCATCAGAGGATGAGGCTTTCCTTACTGATCATGGTGCTACTCATGTCCACAAGCCCATCTAAGGAAAACTTCCCTGCCCATAGTCCTTAGTAAGGGGGCAGCCCCAAACCCTACCTACTACCCTCATCACCCATTCTCCAATGACTCTGGTTGGACCAGGATGATACCTATGTCCTAAGGCAGTCAATTCATGAGCTGGCTGATGGCTCTGAATTCTCAGAAGAAAGAAACCTTCTGACCAGTCTCGGGAATTTGAAATGGGGAGCAAAGGGAAGATGATAAAATCATTAGGAGAAAAAAAAAAAAACAGAGCAACAGAAACTATGAGAAGAATGGATGTTTGGACCATAAACAGTTAAGATGGGAGACACACTTAAAGCAGCAGTGATACAATAAAGAGCCGAATGAGTCAGTGACGCGCTGTCAGAGTGCCCATCCATTCGTGCCTGCTGTCCACAGCTCCACAGTGGTCTTTAACCTGATTCCTATCTCCAAGAATCCAGATCATACCATGGTGCCTTTGATTGCATTCCTGGGAAATCCCTTTCCTTTATGGTCACATGTCTCCTTTCCCAAGCTGGGGTTTGGGGTGTCTCCAGCTCTTCAAACCAGAAGAACTTAACTCCTGTGACATTCAACACTGGAGTTTGTTGAAGTCTATGCAGGTGCTAACGGAACAGATGCTATAAGAGGAGTTTAGGTCAATAATAAACTGCAGGGACCTCTTTCAAATCCCAGCCATTTTTCTAGGGGTCTTCACAACTTCAGGTAAGAGAGAATCTTAGTGACTCCCACCCTTGAACTTCCTCCTGGGCTGCAAGTTGGACTTGTCTGAGAAGCCTGGACATGAACAATTCAAAGAAGAGAGATACTCACTGACATATCAGTTAAACCAGAGCTTCAACTTATTCCCTTTCCTCTAGATTGCATCATGCCTTTTAAAAATAATAATAATAATAATAATAATAATAATAATAAAAGGAAGGGGCCCTTAATGATCTTTATTTTCTCCTCTTAGTTCAATGCAGACAGCAAGGGAGAGGAGAATTCGTGGACTAAGCAAGTTGCCAGAGTGGCTGTTAAAGTGATGTGTGGAGGGGACAGCAGCAAAACCTGCTTAGTACTCAGAAACACCTGCTGGGAAATATTTTTTCTGCATGGGTTGCAAACAGTATTAAAACAATTTTCTTGCCTTTAACAAAAGAGGAGGGGTGCTAGGGGGCAGCTGATTCTGTGGGCTAGCATCATGGAACAAGACCAGAGAGAATTAAGAAATCAGCAAGAGGTGGGGAGAGTAGGCAAGGGGTTTCTGGCTACACTGGGGCCTAGAGCTCTGCTGAATTGACCCTTGCTCTGCAGCTCTGAAGGGAGTTTCTGGCTCAGGTCATCAATTCCCACTTGGCTGCCCTCATTTTTGAGTCTTTGGGGATTTCAGAGTGCTCGCTCAGCCTCAATTCTCTACAGCTGGTGTGGCAATGGCATTTTTATCGTGTGCTGAGGGTGAGGGAAAGACACATCCAGCTCCCTCCTGTCTCTGGGGAGGTCAGGAGCTAACATTCCCCTTCTGTCCACATTCCTTCTGCCCTAGTTCAGGTTCAGAGCACCTCTCAGCAGAATTTTTCAGATGGCCACCTACCAGGTCTCTCCACCTCTAGTTTTTCCCCTCAGTCCTCCACACTAGTGCCATAAACATCTAAAATGAAAGCAATCCTATCTGGCCAATGTCCCATAATATCTAAGGCTTCCTTCTGGCCACAGAATTCAGTCCTCACCTCTCAGCCCTGCTTGCCTTGATCTAACCCCAAGCCACCAATTCATCTTTAAATCTTCCATTAGGCTCATACCATCAATCTATGCTCAGAAGCTCATGATTCCCTCTGCCTTCCGAGAGGCCCCTCTCTCCCTGGCTTTGTTCTTGCTATTTGTTCTCTCAGTAGTGCCTTTTCTTGCCTACAGGGTTCTAAATTTCAAGCCCCAGGAAACTGAAGGAATAATGACATCATGGGCATAAATACAACATTTGGAAAGGAAAACAAGTTCAAATTCGCATGACGTCAAGTTTGAGGTGGTAACAGGCCCTCCAAAAAAATATTCAAAGGATCAGAAATATATTTAATAGGTCCAGAAAGGAGAGCCAAAACCAGCTACATAGATTTAAGAGTCACTGTCTAGAAGACAATAGGTAGTTATAAACTGTTATGTTCTCCAGGGGAATAGGTGCTTTTGAGATTGTCTTTCTCACTGCTCAGATCCTTTTTTGATGTCTCATTTCATGTATTTTTAACCCTCTCAAAATTTCATCAGGCTGGTTTGGATCCCAGAAGAACCTGAATAATTAACATATGGATAGAGAGTGACAGTGGTGAAACATTTCATGAATTATGCCAACACCCATATTCCAAGATGGCCTTCTCCTTTGGGGGCACTCATTAACGTATTATACACAACAGCACTGAGACAGTAAGTTATATTCTGCTTCTGGTCTGTCCCCAGAGCACTTGTAACTTTCTCCCTCACTGTGTCCTACTTGCAAACAATCACATCAACATCGTAAAAGAATATTCCGAACTTTGAACTTTTCTTCTCCAACTGCTATCCTCTCAACAGAAGATCTAAAGAACTGGATGCATGAACACTTATGCAAAGTAGGAAAGATTTCTTTTGTTTTTCATCTTTCATACCTATAAAGAAGTTACATCGGTTATCACAGACAGGTTGTACTCAAGTGACAACCCCCAAAACCTCAGTGGCTCACAACCTTTATTTTTCACTCTTGCTACTTGTCCTTCTAGGTCATTTTATTTGGAATCTGAGGATAACAAAGCAGTGACTATGTAAGACATTGCTGGTTTCATGGCACAGGAGGGAACTCTTCACACTTCTGTGCAGAAATAATACGTGTCACACATGCTTACCATTGAGACTTTGTTTCTACTCGCATTTTGTTGACCAAAAGTAAATCACTTATCAACATGACAAATTATACAATCATTCCATCAGAGGGGAAGCAAATGTTGTGATCAATTACAATTTACGTGCAAACACAAATGTCATCCATTTGCTTATCTCAGCCAAGTTCAGGTACATGTGTTTAAATTGCCACCAACTGCATAAGCACCACATGCATGGACAGGCTGAGGAAATGAAATACAGGGGAACCGTGGCCACACATGGTAGGATAAGGACAGACTCTATTGAGATGCAACAACTCTCAATTCGAAAGCCACATAAAGACCCTCTGAGCTGCATGACTAGGTCTCCAGACCAGCCCTGAGTGAAAGGCCCTGGCAGGAATGTAGCCTAACCAGCACTGTCTCATCCTAAAATCCAAATCTACAGCCACCTTCCTCCGCATTAGGTGATCTCCCATGAATTCAATCTTGTATCCAATTGTTTATTCAACAGCTATTTATTGTGCACCCACAATGCATAGGTTCTAAGCTCTTGGAAAACAGTGAAAATATCAGGACTTCTGCCCTTGGTAAGCTGATATTCTGGTAAATGGAGACCATTAATAAAAGACAAACATAAGAAATAAATTACATAGATTTGAGGATGAAAGTACTATATGAAGAAAAAAATACGTCAGGGAAAAATAGCCTACCTTCTCTAGAGGAAATGCTAGAAGCTCACAAATTAGACCAGGGCTTCTTAACATCAGTGCTATTGACATTTTGGAATGGATAATTCTTTGTTATGGGGAGCTTTGCTGTGTATCGTCAATTGTTTAATGGCATCTCTGACCTCTACCCACAAGAGACCATTTCCCCAGTTGGCATCCACTTCCCAAGTTTCAACAACCAAAAATGCCTCTGGATATTGCCAAATGTCCCCTAAAGGGTGCAGTAATCTTCAATTGAGAGCCACTGGGTTAGAGACACATAAGGTGTTCAACGTGTACTCAAATTTAAGTACAGATCCTCACAACTAGTCTCTTACCAGTTGACAACCTATCATCTACCAGCTGCATGACCTTGATTTCATTTCTTACCCTTTCTTATGTAAAACAGGAATAGTAGTGCTTTTCTCAAAGATGGGTTATAAGAATTCAATAACATGATATAGGTAAAGTACCTAGTACACACTGCCACGAAGAATAAACCTTTCCAGCTCAAAATCAGCAATTAGTAGCCCATTTTTCCATTTTGTGATCTTTTGATTAAGATAGGTTATCACTGTAGAGAATAGAGAATAAAGCTGGACCCTAACAGATTAAGCCAAGTGTCAAAACCCACGATTAGCAAGCAGAACTAAGACAATCCTCTCCATCCCAATTCCATCAGCCTTCTCACTGACCATACCACTTCTACCTCCCTAATTTTGATTGTAACCATTTAAGGACACGCCTACCAAGCCAAGCAAAAAGCGTACAAGTAAAGGAAAATATTTGAGTTATGACAGTTGTTACTGGAAATTGATTTAACTCACGTGTAATGCTGACTGATACACTTTTGATGTGCCTTTCAGGAACCTCCAGATGGAAAAGCTCTGATCAAAAGGGCCCCATCCTGACCACCTCCAACACTGCCAACAGCATGGAAGCCCAGATCAAAGAACATTTTGTGTGTGGCTTCTCCTTGTCCCACTGAGTGTTAGTAAGGCAAGAGCTGGTAGTGCCCTATATCCAAGCTTCCCTTACTGGACCCTGGTACCTCAAAAGTGCAGATGCAGACAAGATTCAAATAACCAAATGAGTTGAGGAGGGGAATAAAGTAGAAAGACTAGATTAGACCATGGTCGACGGCTTTGGACAAGTAAGTGCATGCATCCTCCTGTTGCCATTTTAACAAGACTGGAGTCCTCTCAGAACACTAATTCCTCCCTGGATCACTGCTTCCCAAAGCAATAACATAAATCCACCTAACATTTAAGCAGAAGGATATTGAGCTTGGCAGATCAGTACAGTGTATGTTTGCCTCCTGGAGTGATAAGGTCACCTATTCAAGACCCACAAGGAAAGGTGTGTGGACATGCAGAGAGCCACAACATGAAGTGGCCAGGCCTAGTACAAAAAGTGGAGATAATCTTTGAAGAAACAAAGAATAATTGAGGAGAATCAAGCCAGATCCTTCCAAGAAACACAGGCTTGAGGTATCCAGCTGCCATTAACAAATGCAGAAAGTTAAAAACTGCATCCTGGTATTGAAGGGACATAAAAAGGAAGCATTATTATGTCTGGAACCCAAAAGAGGCAAGTTTCCAGCCCTAAAACATTGAACTTCAACTGCTTCATCCTGGTCAGGTGATTTTTCATGTCATTCAGTTCACAACCTCCCGAATCTAACCTGTACCTAACTTTTCAGACAAAACACCCAGGTGTCCATCATAACAGTATATCTTAGCAGGTGATCAAAACTTCTCAAACAATACAGAAGGAAACAGATATCTTCCCATGTTGTTGATAGCAATTTATATCAGTGCCACGTTTTGGAGAGTAACTGGGCAATGTCTAGCCCAATCTAAAAGTTAACATTTCATTTGAAAATTCCACTTTTAGCAATTTATCCAAAAGATACATGCACATGTGAACAAATTTGTGGGTACAGCTTTATGTAGTGTCTTTAGTAATAGCCAGAAACCAAGAACATTTTAAATGCCTATCAAAAAGGAATCTAGTTGAAACATGCCTGTGGAATAATAATCAGCTGTTAAAATGGATACGGTATGTCTGCAGGTACTATGACAGAACAGATAATCTCCCAAATATACTGTTCAATGGAAAAAAAGAGCAAGATACAAGATTTACTATAGCATGCTACTCTCTATTCACGTAGAAAACGAAATCGGATGTGTATTCATACTTCTTTACATACACATGTATGAACATATATATACACACACTGATATTCACATATGTTCATATAGAATCTCTAGAAGGATGCACAAAGACATACAAGGATGCACATAGTAACAATAGCTGCCGCCAAGAAGGGAAGGAGACATTTCCTTTAATATGTTTTACTTTTTGCAGATATGACAGAGGACAAATTTTAAGGTAGATTTTTTTGTAGGTTTCATAATCATTGTAGCCTGTAGAGGACCCTCAAATCTACACATCCAAGCAAGCCCCAACCTAGCTAAGAGGGCATACCAGGGATCCAGGAGGAGTCCTGCGAATGTTTTTAACTTCCCGTCATCTGTGTACATAGGATACAAATTTGCACATTATCCACTACAGTTTTTTTCCATTCTAAGGCATATTAACCTTGACACCTCAACACCCTCTTGAGCTACTTCAGCACACCAGTGGTTTGCAGTGAAAACTAATTTTCAAATTTGCCCCAGAAAATAGGATTTAAAAAGAAATCCACTCACTTAGGGACAACATGTTCAAGTCAAATACAAAAGGTTTACTGAAGCAGACAGCATGCCCTGAAAATCAGAGCGAGGGCAAATCATGAAAACACACTCTCATTTGCAGGTATAGGAGAGTGGCTTGGGGTGCCGCACCGGGGAGGAAACCTTCCCTCACACCCCCACCTCACCTGATTAAGGCTGCACTTCTGTGTTCTTCTCACACCCTCCAGCACACCACTTACCGTGCTGTGTTCTAATTGCCCATTTACACATCTGTCCCTCCTACTAGAGCACAGGCTGCTCAGGTTCAAGGGCCACATCATCACTCATCCCCCCAGCCGCTCACTCGGTATGTGGCAAACAGAGGATAGTTAATAAACATTTACTAAACCGGCTGCTCGGTTTCCCAGCAACACACGCAGTACTCATCAAGCACCGTTCTAGGTGCTTGTAACCTTTTGTACAATATTGAATGTTGCTACCCTTTGCTGTTTTAGGTATCCTTCTGCATTTAATACCCAGGTGAGGATGGAGGGGGCTATAAATGATAGAATGCACAGGCAGAGTTGGAATCATGATAGCTGTGTTAGCTAAACAGGTTACCTCGTCTCCGGGAACCAGTTTTGTTATCCATGAAACAGAAATGTTATCACCCACCTTGCCAGTATGAGGTGAGGAGAAAATGAGATCATGTTGTAGTCTTGCTTGCACATGGCAGCCACTGAGGCAGTACTGGTTTCCATCTTTATCTTCCACATCCAAAAGTCAGGGGAGGGGTTTCCAGAGAAGGTCTCCCTTATTCACCTTGTACTGTCCTCATGCTAACCATGGTACCTCATGTGAACTGAGTGTTCCACAAAGGAGAGAAAATACTCTGGATGCAGTTGGACAGAAACTGGAAGCCAGGCTGTAGCTGAGTTTCAAGCTGAGTGTGGACAGACAAGTCACCTCAGCTCTGAGTCTCAGTTTCTTTTTCTGTAAAATGGATAGGTCAATGCTAATCTCATGCAGTCTGGTGACTATTAAATGAGATGATACATTTAAAGTATGTAAAGCCTGAGAGCCAAGTGTCATGAGATGGTAGCACTTTTATTACCTATAATAAAACCCTTTGCCCACTGGGGCTTTGAGACACAAACACAACTCATGTTGATTTTACTATTTCCCTTGGGAGTAGAGAGAAGAGTCATACATCATGAAGAGATGCATTCTGCTAAGAACTAATTGTGTGAAAGGTAACCTGAAAGCAGTCCAGCTTTGAGGGCCCATGATCAGCCTCAGCGGAGAAAAGGAATTTGTCTGAGTAGCTACATGATTTTGCCAAACAGCACTACAGAAGGACAGCCTCCAGCAGGCTACATTAGAAGGTTACACAACTGCCCAGGAACCTGGGTAGTATATTTCCCATTTTTATGGATACAGAAACTGAGATTGAATTACTTGATCAGGAAAACTAAAATGTGGCTAAGCTGAACTTTACACCTAGGTCTTTTTGGACAATTAGCTCAATGCTCTTTCCACCACATCATCTGCCTTTAAAATAATAATAATAATAGTGATCAGAACCTCCCCACATAATAGATGACATTTCTCAAAGTATAATTTCAAAAAGTTAAAAATATAATCCCCCATACAAATATAGAATGAACATATGCCAACAACTTAAATCATTAAGGAAGAAAGCAGCTGGATAGTTCAAAGAGCGTTTGAGGAAAAGAAATTCATAAAGACAGAAAACAGATCCAAGTAAGTTCACTACATTTGTTAGGTTGGAGTCCTAAGGGGCAATAAGCCTATAACCTTTTGAGGTCCTCTCCATCCGTGGATGGAAAATTGTTTGAACCTTGATCCCACATTACTGCATCATAGCACAGAATCTGGTCACTAATAAATAAAGGTACATATCCTAGAATTATATGACCCTTGGGTAAGCTAATTCAACTATGCTCCAACAGAATGTTGAAGGAACAAGCACTTTTCTTCTAATTCTGAATAATCTTCTAAACACTTTTTTTTCTTCTAAACACTTTAAATGCACTTACTTTTGGGAAAGCATTGTGTTAACACTTCATGTATATTCATTCATGTGATCCTAGTGACAGTTGCTGTCATTATCGCATTTTTATAGATTAGAAAAGTGAGACGCAAATGGATTGAGGGACCTGCCTAAGGTCAAAGAGCTAGTAAGTGGTATAGCAGGGATTTGAACTCAGACTGACACTATAACCCTCATCCTTAAGTAATATGGCATTTTCCCTTACCAAGATGGGGTCACGTGACACTCAGCTGTTACAGCAGGAGTTCCATCTCATCATTGTTGAATCCTGAGCACCTAGCTCAGTGTTCAACAGATGGATAATTATTAGTGTCTATAGGTTTTGCTTTTTGAACCCAGAGGTGAAACTAAAGAAAGCCATGACATTCCAATGTCAGTATGTGCTGAACACTGAGCTCGTTAATGAACTCCTAACTCGAGGTTTATGCTGAGCGATCCAGAAACATACCTACCAAGCAAACATAAAAGACAAGCCCCACCCGCACAGTCCACAGGAGAAACAGGTGATCGAGGACAGCAAATAGGACACATGTGGGGCCTGGGGGAATACAGGGTGCTGTGGAACACCACTACATGTGGGCTTCATGTGCTCAAGTGACCAGGGTCATTGGAGAATAACACTTGTCTATCTGTTACCGTTAGGCCCTAAAGGAACCATTTCAGGCCAAAGTCAAAGATTAGCCTAGTAGGGGCCTTATAAATGTCCTCATCAATATATTGCAGGGATTGGGACAGTTTGAGAAGACTGTGATGGTAGATGCAGTCTGGAGAATATGTACCACCTAATCAAGATCCCCAACAGGACTGTGCCATAGTGGATGTTCAAATATAATTTGATGAATTTGATGAATGTGTCCATTTAAACGGATAGTTTATGGCTTTGTTTTATAAAGATTAGATGTGACCAATAAAATAAACTATTAGGTAAAAATACCTACTTGAAAACTTTGCCTTGAAGCTGAAGGAAGCATAAGTTGGCACTGAAACGCTCAGCTGCTCAAGCAAAGTACCCCACTGCTGTTCCTGACTTAGGTCAGGCTATAGACCAACTATCTTCAAGCAAGGAAGGAATGGTGTTTCTCCAGGAGGGAGAATGGAAGAGCCATGGTTTTATGAGTTCCGACTCATAGCTCCTCCTGAGAAGAGAGTCTCTTACCAGCTATAATGAAGAGAATGGGGCCCGTGGAAGACACCAAAGAAAAGTAAGCCCAGCAGGGAAGAAGCCAATGATATATTTTATTCAATTAAGCCTGCTCTTTGTACATCCTTTTGGGCTTGAGCTAATGTAGCATGGGCCAATGGACATGGAATTAGTGCCAAGGCTTCCTACAATCAGCTGACACAAAGGCAGAGGTACCTTTGATACTCTTCTCCAGGATTTACAGTGTAGAATTCCATGCATACCTCAAGTCAAGAAGGTTCCAAATGTGTCTTATCCACCTGGTATTCCTAAGGGCCTAACAGAGTGTCTGAATCACATAAGAGATGCCACATATGCTCATTCTCTCTGGGCATGTGCCCTCTTGCATGCTTTGACCTGGCAGTTCCCATTCTAGAAGATGGACAGAAAGGAGCTGCATGCCATGCCTCTCAGCTTAAAAAAGAGCTTTGGTTACCTCACCCTGACAGAAAGTCAATGAGAAGCCATGTGATTTGTAGAGCCTGGCTTGAGCAAGCAGAGATGGATGGCCCAAGGCCAGGCTGGCCTCTGGGGTAAGGTGGCACTGGGCCAGTGAGTTCTTCTGGGAGGGTGATGTGGGCAAAGCTCGGCAATTTTTAATGCAGCTTTGAGCCCTTTCTAAAGGGAATTTACTTCCAAGCTTTGATCTTGGGTCTTTGTAGCTGAGGTCTGCATCTTTCAATAGAGAACTCCAAGTTGGCTTCTGAGAAGGGGTGGAATAGAATTGAAGGGTTTTTGTTTTTTAAGTTCTTGAAGCTTAATTAAGCTAGATATACCTGGTTCTTGGGGCATGCTCATACAGTACTTATTGAAGTAGCTAAAGTGTTCAGAGAGGTATAATACCCAAACTAGGGTTTCTAACAAGGTATATTTACCACTTCAAAATAGTCTATTTCTAATGTGTGCATACTAATGGGAAGGGGTGTAGGTTTCCAGGTTCTAGAATTTTAAGTTAAACAACACCAAAGCACCATCTAGGCCAGAGGTTGACACCAGTTTTTGTAATAAAGTTTTATTGGAACATAGCCATGCTGATTCCTTTCCAGGCTCTCTGCAACAGCAGAACTGAGTAGCGCAACAGCATGATCCGCAAAACCTCAATCGCTACCTGGCCCTTCACAGAAAAATGTTGCCAACCTCCTGTCTGGGCTTTCCACGCATTTTGCATTCTTTCCAGGTGAACAATAAGGGAAATTTCCTTGGCACTTTAGCTTACAAACTTGAACAGAATTTCTTTGCCTCTGACAAAGAACATGTCCTCAGCACTGTATCAATGATAATTTTTAACAATTTAATCAATGTATTTTTGCTCTCATTCCCAAGTCTATTGCAGCCTCCGAGCTTTTTGCCCCAAAGCAGGAGAAATCTTTGCCAGTCTTCAGCAAGATAATAAACAGGCTTGGAGAACAGGCTATTTGGAGGGGCTTTTCTAAATTCTTTATAATTCTTTTAAATCCCCATTTAACATAACCAAGGTCAGGCCACCGCTTCTCTAAACAGTTATATGCACCTGACACCTGATGGTCAATTTTACCCAAATAAAGCAATCACACTTTTCCTGTACTGGAGGGACTTTGGAACCCTGGCTAAAAGGGAACCATACTGAGGCCCCTTGGTCACTTTTTTGACCATAACTTCTGATTAATGTTGACTCCCTATGCTGCCACTGCATCAATTTCCATAACCCCAGGCTAAATGTTCATCTTTCTGGTCTGTGCTCAGTTACTCCCCATCGCCAGAAGTCATGAGTGGATGCAATTCACAAAGGGTAATGGAGGAGGTGGTGGTTAAAAAAAGTCATCAAATTGGGGCACTTGGGGCTCAGTTAGTTAATTGTCTGACTTGATTTCAGCTCAGGTCCTGACCTCAGGGTAACGAGATTGAGCCCTACATCAAGCCCCAAGTCAGGCTCTATGCTAGGTGTAGAGCCTGCTTGGGATCCTCTCTCTCTCTCTTTGATCCTCTCCCCCACCCCAATGACACACTCCCTTGCTCTTTCTCTCTCAAAATATTCTTAATTTTTTAAAAGATTTTATTTATTTATTCATGAGAGACACAGAGAGAGAGACAGAGACATAGGCAAAGGAAGAAGGAGGCTCTCTGTGGGAAGCCTGATGCAGAACTCGATCCCAGGACCCCAGGATCACAACCTAAGCCAAAGGCAGATGCTCAACCACTGAGCCACCCAGGTTCCCCTCAAAAAAATTCTTTAAAAAAAAATTCAACAAATCTACACATATACACATACATGGAAGATCAACTTACCCCCAATAAACTTAGGACTAGTTCATGTGTTCTTTGACTAACTTGTTCATTTATTCATTCAAAAGGTATTTAATATGCACCTAAAACACATCTAGCATTGACCTGGTGTCAATATTAATAAATTCTGGTGATACAGAAGTTAACACAAGAGAGAATGACTATCTCCTGGGGCTTATATTCTAATATGACGATCAACAAACCAGTGAATAAGTGAACATTACAAATTGTCATCACTGCTATGAAGGAAGCCATCAGGGTGAAATTATAGAGGGAACCTACTTGGAATGTTCATTGCCTAGAACAGTTCCTGGTACCTAGACTATGGACCATCTTTTTTTTTTTATGACTCAATATACAACCAATTGTTTAAAATGCTGTATCTGTAATCACATCTATGTGGGCAGCTCAGGGCAACTTCAATTTGTAAAACAGGAATAACAGAAAGAGAGGAAAGTCCTAGAAGGCACTCCTTGCCTCCAATAAGATTATGATGGGCAAAACATTCTCTTTCAAGAGAATTTTTTAAACTTTTTTTTAAAGATATAATTATTTGAGAGAGTGAGCACAAGTGCACAAGTGGGAGGGGCAGAGGGAGAAGGAGAGAGAATCTCTAGCAGGCTCTACACTCAGCCAGGCTTGATCTCACAACCCTGAGATCACAACTTGAACCAAAACTAAGAGTCAGATGCTCAAGTGACTGTACCACCCGGGTACCTCCTCCTTCAAGAAAATTTTAAGGACAAGATATATACTTTACAAAGATCTCTCTCAGCAAGCTAATCTGGAAATCAGAACTGAGCTCAGTGGTTAAGAGAACAAAATCAAGTCAGATGTCCTAGGTCCAAGACCAGATTGATACATACTCATTATAGAACTTCAAGTTCTTAACTTGTCCAAGGCTCAGTGCCTCTTTAAGCTGGGCCTAAAAATAGTATATTATTATTATTATTATTATTATTATTATTATTATTGAAGATTCAATGAATTAACATTATTAAAACCACTTAGCAATGAACCCCACCTGTCACATGCATTCAATAAATGCTATGGCCCCCTCAGCTTCTGTGTGCCAGTCTCTTTGTGTAAGGATGAGAACAAATAATATTCACCTCATGGGAGTATTGAGAAGATTAAATGAACATAAAGCAACCACCATAGTAAGTGCTAGTAGGATCCTGCTCCGTAGGATCCCCAATTCTTATGAGGTGCCTTGAGGGGGGTGGTTGGGCTGTGTCTGTATCATAGACGCAAAATTTCAAGGATGTAGAGAAGCAGAAGAAAAATAGGGGGAGTGACTAGGGCATCTTTGCCCAGCATGAGGTGCCCCTGGCCACCTTCTGATGGGGATATAGACATGACCTAGGTACAACCAATCCTGGTACAGGGATGGGCAGATGATTTCAGCTGAGCCAGTTAGCCCTTCCACCAGTTTTTCTGGCTAGAGATGGTAGGAAAGTTCCCCCCACCCCACCCCTCACCCCCCGCTGCAAGTTATAAGAACAAAAGGCTGGAGCTATCTGAGGGCACACTGTCCCCTACATGGGGAGAAACCTTATCTGGAACAGAAGCAAGATGGTGACACACAAAAGATATTAAAGGAGAAATGAAAACTTAGAGCTCATGTCCCCATATCTAGTCACTGAGGTCCCTCTACATCTGCCACTTCCACATTTTATGTCAATGAAAAAAAAAAAAACAGAACTGAACAGTAGTTAGAGTAGTAACAACAGATTTTACTCAGGACTATTACAGTAGGGAATGAGAGACCTCAATATAGAACTAGGCTCGTTTTTAAATAAAACATGAATAAGTGGGAATTTACTGCCAAGGAGCAGTGCAGGGAATCAGTGGATGGAAAAATACCAAGAGAAAACATCAAGGGTAGGAGTGTTGAACTAAATCACCCCCTAACAGGATCTTTACTGAAGATGGACCAGGATGAGCAGTTATCACCTGAGGATAGTAGATGTGGAAAAACCCCATTAGATATTGGGGGTGATCAGATATCAAGGTTGGGGACTCTTGCTAAACTTACTTAGGTTTTTTACTAACACTGTACTTTACAAGGAAGTGCACAGATAGGCCTAGGAGAAGGTGCAAAGTGCCCAGCTAAATCTTGGTCAAGCAGAGAATCTTTGTTACATTGGCTGAAACATTCCATTTTTCCTAAACTAGTTAAAATTGCCTTTCCTTATATCCAAAAGTCTAAAAAGGCTCTAAGAAGGGATCATCAAGCTCATTGATGACAAAAATGTGACAAGTATCACTTGTTGAGGGCTTACTCTGCATCACACTACATTACATATTTTTTTCTGCATCATTTCACCAAGTACAACTCTATGGGGTAAATACTTAATAGTACCCCCTTTTTACACAGGGGAAATAAGCACAGAGGTATCAAGTAATTTGCCCAAGCTCAGAAAGTATCATAACAGAGATTCAAACCATATCTAACATCAGAGGCAAATACACATACCAAAGCCAGTGAGTCTTCAAGTAGAGTTCCTAGACTACCTGCATTAGGAATACTTCTGGTGCTTATGTAAAACGCAGATCACCAGACTCCTCCATCATTAAACCTCAACATGGGGATTAAAATTACAGTTCAGCAAGTTCATGGGAGGCACCGAAAAAGACACAAGAACATATTTTCTGGGTGATATCCTCACCATCACACTCACTATTCACCAAAATAAATCTGTTGAATGAGTAGTACTATTATTTCAGTCCTTCACAGAAGGAACCATATGAAGAATAAAAAGAAAGAAGGACAACAGGATGAATGGACAAGAATCAAGAGACCATCTCCCCAGTCTTATCCCCTCCTCCATATCCAGTCAGAGCTACAGACTCCATAAAAGCAAATCAAGGAGAAACAAGTTTAGCAACATGGCTTGCAGAATATTGTTAATAATTCTCCCCCTTGTACCTTGTGTATGGCTTAGGACCCAAAGGAGATAAAATTAAGAACTTACATAAAGACTGCTTAACCAACAATTTCAGACAGATCCTCTGAAAGCACATGGAGCTCCAAGAAGAATCAAAAGAAATAATAACAAGAATTTATTAGGTGCAGCTCAATTCTTCTTTGGCCACTTTGAATTGCTTTCCTTTCTCTCATTCTGGAAAGACATTTTCATTTTATTCTTATATTTGAGTTCATTTAGGTTTTTTTTCCCTGAGAAGTAATGCTTTCTTGCCACTCTTTGTGTTTTATTTATTATACTTCACCCCCCATTAAGTTTCTCCCCAGAAAGGTTTTATCTGTATCTTGCAGATTCACCTCTCCTGTGACCCACCACTAGGAGATGATGGGCAGCTGTCCTCATTATTTTGTTACTCTGCACCAGCAAGCACTGCATTTCCACAGAAAGGAGAAAGGGAATAATGGCTAAGAATGCTGAAGTTCAGCACCTAGCTCATAGGAGTAACAGCAGGAGATCATGTTGGGTTTACAATTCTATCCTTAATCTACTCATTTTTGTTGTTAAGAGATCCAGAATCCATTTTTTTGCCATAGCTGTGGCCATAAAGTCAACACAGTGGAGATAGACCCTCTGAACTCAAAAAAACTCTAGGAGTTTCAACTGGGCACATGGTAGCCAAACTCACCTGAGGAATAATCTCACAGATTTTTCTGAGTCCCAACGTCATATGGACTCTTCTGATTGACTCCAAACCTCACTGCTACCGCCCCTACCCATCACCATGGCAACCCACTCAAGGAAAAGGAAGACATTTTCTCTTATGTGATATGTTTGAGGCCTTGCTTATCACTTGTTATTTCATGGTTTACATCACCACCAAACAGGCTTCGGTCAAACTGATTTATACCACCACCAGAGCACCTGGGTGGCTCCATAGCTGAGCATCTGCCTTCAGCTCAGTTTGTGATCCCGGGGTCCTGTGATCAAGTCCTGCATCAGGCTCCCCGCCCATGGGAAGCCTGCTTCTCCCTCTGCCTATGTCTCTGCCTCTCTCTGTGTGTTGCTCATGAATAAATGAAATCTTTTTTTAAAAATGTTTTCATACCGATGCCAAACAGGCAGCTAAACATAAATATTTAAAATCCCAAATAACCAAATTTAATATATCTTTCAAGGTATGCTACCCCCAAGCCTCCAAACTGTAGCAGAGACCTCTTAAGACACTCAGGAACTAGAGGAAAGCCATTTTGCACATATATGATTTCTCAAGGCAAAAGAGATTTGAAGGACCAGAACCAGACAAGTAGAGAATGGTAGGGTAGGAAGAATTAGAAATTTGTCTTCCTGTTTCACTCCAATACTATTTGAATATTAAATCTCTGAAATATCAACTTATTATCCTGCAACTCATTTTCCTGACTTGGACTCCTAGGGCAACAAATGAAGCAACAAACAATGTTCTGTTGTTGTTTTCACTGGCAATAATAAATGAGAATCACCTCCCCTCAACCAACACTACTTGGCCATTTTGCTGACATGAATTTGATAAGGGACTTTGCACAGTAATAGGAAAACTCTGCCTAGAGCTGCAACAGGCAGGTGTCATGTTGCCTGCTAATGACCCAGAGTCTTTTAACCCTCCTGGACCTGACTGAGGACTAATTCTCAATGTCCACGACATAAAACTAACATCCTATCTCTCAATAAAATATGTACAGTTCACTCTCAATACAATCAGAGATGGATAGCAGACTTAGGTCTTACTTCTTGTGTAGCCTAAATCTGGCTCTCTTTTCTGTTTGGGAAAACTGAAGCATCTTTCCAAGGGGTGTGTCTCTCTTGTCTAGCAAGTCATCAGTGCAACTTCGTTCTGACCTGTTGTAGTGGGCCTTGTGTCTGTTCTGTAATAGGCCCTACTTACTCCTTTCATTCTATCACACTGGTTAATAGATAAGCATAACTTCCCATTGGCTGGAACATCCATCTACATAGTTATTCTTCTATCCATGCGACATATAGTGTAGTATTTCCCACCCTTGTAAACATCATAGCACACCTAGATTTTATTTCATACTAGAGTAAACAGATGAAGCTACTATAGGTGGGAGGAGACTTGTCCTGGGACTCTGGCAATCCCTATTTCTGCGTGACCCCCCAGAAGGGCTGAACAATCAGTAATACAACACACCTGTAACTCATCAGGGTACATTTATGCCAAGGTATCTGGTTGAGCATGGGTGGGAGCAGGCAGTCTGAGTTACTGTACTTGAGCCACACTAGGCTAAACCATGAGGACACAGGATTAACAACCAGGGTTCTGGCCCTCATGGAGCTTACAGCTTACAGATAAGGGCAAATAATAAGCAAATTACTTCAAGAGTAACAGGTGCTACAATAGAGAAATTATGGAGGTGGCTCAAGCACATAACAGGAAAACCACCTAACCTGAGAAGTCTTACAGAGCTCAGTGAACTTTGGAAGTGATCCAAAACAACTGGGTGAGGATTTACCACTGTGAGAAGGTGAGAAATGTATTTAGAGGACACTTCACAAAGGATTAGCTGTACTAATCTGTTCTCCCTCTCCTTTTGAAATAGTCCTATCTAACTACTCCTTACACTCTTCAAGATCATTAACCATCGGGCTATTGTTGCATATAGAAGATACTTCTGAGATATAAGAATCTGTCAAATACTTTACATTTTCCTTCACATTTACCTATCATTCTCACATGGCCTATTACAAAAAAAAAAAAAAAAGCAACTTTCTTCTGAAATCTGCAGAATACTGACAAGTAGACTAACGATGCTTAACATTTACCAAGTGCTCAATACATGCAACCCACCATGCTGAGCATATTTACACGCACTGTATCTTTTGACTCCTCACAAGAATTTTATAAAGTAGATACTGTGTGCTTCCTTCCCCTTTTGCAGAAAGGGAAGGAGCGACTGAGACAAAAAGTTACTTATCCAAGTTAGGAAATGGTGGAGCTCCCAGGAAAAGCAAGCAGCACAAAGCCAGAACCACTACTCACACCATCAGGCAATACTGCCTCTGTCACAAAGAGACCAGAAAAACTCAAGACTACAAAAGGATTTGACAGCTGACAGGAACACTCATTTTCTAGCAAATATATTTATGTACTGAATATTCATGATCACAGCACTTGCTTCTCTAGAGCTAAAGCCAGAGCTCCGTCTTGGGACTACTGCTGGAAAGTATCCTTGCCTTCTAAAAGGTAAACTGATATTTGATTTCTATGTGCAGAGGGTGTTAAACTGATACAGAAATGCAAGGAGCAATGTACAAAATCACAGATTTGCCATTTGGAAGTGACACCTGAAAACAGGAAGATCTTGCTGTTTGGGTTTTTCAGCATCAACTCTGGTGTCTGAGATTGGAGTTTTTATAATGGGATTGTTCACACCTGTTCTCAAACTCTAGCGTGATCAGAATCCCCTGGAGGGCTTGTTGAAACAGACTGCTGAGCCCCAACCCCATAGAGTTTCTAATTCATAGGTCTGAGTGTAGCCTGAGAATTTGCATTTCTAACGAGTTCCCAGGTGACAATAATAATGCTGGTCTAGGGCCACATCTTACTCAGGCCTCAAAAGACGAAGTGACTTGTCCTGGATCACACAGCCGGCTTTTGACACAGCCAGAAGTCTTCCCTCCTGAAGCATGTGGTAGCTCTATTCTCTCTTCTCTTTTCCCCATCTAAATTTTTTGATATATTGTTTTTCCTTCATAACGACAGAAAGCTTGTCCATCACTAGAATAAATATGTGGGGTTAGGAAGTGATTACATTGAAAAATAGAGCAGGCCCATGCTTCTGCAATAAACTATCTTGAAGTCAAACTTAAATTCTTAGTTTTTTCCTCATATTTAACAAGCACACTCATGCATTCTGATTTGCCCAAGGTCAACACCAAGGAACTTCATGAAAATCCTTCAGTGGGGCGTCCAAGTGGCTCATTCAGTTGAGTGTCTGCCTTCAGCTCAGGGCCTGATCTCAGGATCCTGGGATTGACCCGTGTTGATTGATAGCGGGAGTCTGCTTTTCCCTCTCCCTCTGCCATCCCCCCACTCATGCCCTCTCTCTGTCTCTCTTTCTCTCAAACAA
Organism: Canis lupus familiaris; assembly: GCF_011100685.1. Lineage (NCBI taxonomy): Eukaryota > Metazoa > Chordata > Mammalia > Carnivora > Canidae > Canis > Canis lupus. The sequence continues at coordinate 55,533,630 of NC_049225.1, forward strand.
GTAAATAAAATCTTTTTAAAAATATCCTCCAGTTTGGAGTCAGGCCTCCTAGTTTTCCACGCAAACCTTAAAACTCATATTATTGCTTCTCCGTGATTCCCACAGGTAGTGTGTAAGAAAAAACAAGAGCCTGTGTCCAGTTCCAGCTTTGCCTTGGGCTGTCAGTCCCCTCTCTGGTCTCGGGGTTTTTTTACTTATAAAATGAGAAGCATAGCCTCTAAGGTCCCAATTCAGCTCCAACTTTCTAAAGAGCTGAGTAGAAGCAGAAGCAACATGCCTGAATGACAATGAATTCTTTTTAAATAGCATACCATATAATATATATAATTTAACCACTGGGGAAGAAACATACAATCCTGGTGGAATAATAGTGGGGTGATGATAGTGAATAGAAGGCAGTAAGAGAGGTGGAGAGCCATTTGGGGCTGGGGCTAGGACCAGAAAGAGGAACAAATAAGTGGGCACGTTCACAGTGATTCATTCTGTTTATCCTAGTTCCCCTTCCCTCCAGTGAATACATAGATCCATGACACATATAAGGATTTTTTTAAGACCACTTTATTTATAATGATTTCTCATTTATGCTTGGCAAAGAGACCAGAGAGGCAAAGGATGCTTGAGCATTTTTACAAGAAGAAGAGATGCTGTGGAGGGACACAATGTATTGCTCATTAAAGGAAAATTCACTCCCTTTGTAGCAGCAAAACATATGCCAACCAGAAATATTATTAAGCCAAATTTGCTCCCATTTAGGTAAAAGGATAAAACTGTCAAAAGTCTACAGTGCTATCATATCAGAGTTAACACCTGTCAAGGAGAAAAGGAAAGTACCTTAGCGCATAATCTGTCTGAGAGTCAAGGTCAGAAGCAAGCGGGTCCTTCTTATTTTATTCATTTTTCCACAGGTACGAAAAGATTACATCTAGCAGATGGAGGCTTTTAGCATAAAATAAGCTCCTGTGGCTGCATTTACTTGCAACAACAAGAAATATATGGCTACAGATGACCATCTGTTTCTTAATTTTAAGGTGGAGGGCAAAGAAAGTTTTTCAACTTTAGTTTTTGGATTTACTAAATAATCATTATTATTGTTAAATACAGACATCATTAACAACCCCCCTACTGCACTGTTTGTCATCTAAGATCTTGCATATTGCATGAGGGGTTTTGCCAAAATGATAATACAGGGCATCAACACATATATACCAATAACACTTTTTTTAAGTGACCATGTTTGCAAATTAGCACCTAAGCACCCATTCCTGTTGAGAGCTCAATTTGCATTAGTGCATTATACTGTGCTCTGAGTGATTTATTCACACAGAAATGGGGCTGTTCCTGTTATTATGGGACACACAAAAAAACTGATGGGATTTACTACACCTATTCTGAGACTTCCAAATAAGACCAAGGTGATCAAGAATAGAAAGGTAAGGCCGGACACCAGCAAGAGATGTGCGTGTTGTGACTAATTGAGAACTTCTACGTGGAGGCCCTGAAGAAATTAAGGGGCCTGGATGTTCACACCTGGCTCCTGCGAGGCAGATGGGGCCGCTGTGAGGATGGTGCTTGGAACATGTTCTGGTGGGAGGAACAGCATAGGAAAGATGCAGAGCTTGAGGGAATGGCAAAAGGGCCAATGCTCCAACCAAAGGGATAACCTGCAATGGCTACTCAGAATGGAAGAACTCAAGCCAACCTAAGACCAGCAGTGAGAAAAGCTCCATTCTGAGGTCCTGCACCTAATTTCTTGTGCCAACCTATCACCCATCATGCATGGAGAAGTTCCTTCAGCCTATCATGTCCTCGATGGGATACTTAAAAGGGGAAAGCCTGGTACAGCAAAACAGAATGAACATAGTGTTGTGAAAAAATCTATGCTGTGAACCTAAGGAACATCAAGCAAAACCCAAAATAATACAATTTAGCTAGTTAGATACTGTCCGGGGGTTTCCAAATGCCAGTTTTGGAAGTTAGGCTACAAAGCATTCTCAGAAAATCCACATGAAGACTGAAAGTAGGGATTCCCAAGATAGATTCTCAGGCTTCTTTCCCCCAGTGGAGAATGGCAAGATGGATACAGACCCCCAATACTCTGCGATCATCAAACTCTTGTTAGCGTTTTCAGTGGAAGGGGAAGAGTTTGGGACATCAATGCTAATAAATTAAAATAGATTTGTCTTATTTCTCTGATATAGGCCTGCAAATCAGTAATCTAACATTAACAAACTAAAGTATCCAGGTAGCAGGGTTTTGCCTTCTGAACCAAATTAACAGATGCAAAAGACAAAATTTCCTGCTTTTCAGAGGTATGATTCAGCTCCAGTTGCTGCAAGATGGACACCTCTTAACATGCTGTCATCTCTTTAGGTACAATATTAGGGCAAAGCATTTAAACAAACTGTGTCCTGGAAACTAAAGATTTGAACTTATTACTGACACAGAGGAAAGTCATAGCAGGCTTTTTCAACTAAAAATAGTACCACCAATGCAGGAGAAGGTACAGCTCCATGGTCACCAGAGCCCATCAGGGTCCAACCATCCCACCCTCCTCCCATTTACCCCTATCCTCAAACTTAACTTGTTCCAACATGACTACTGGATTGTCGGCCATCACAAAGGCATTTCAGGCTGCAAGAGAAGAAGAGAAGGACAACGGGCACTTCTGCCACATGAGTAACTCCATTTAAGCAGCCAGTGTTAAAGATTCCACACAGCAATTCCAAAGCCAGACAAAGACCCCGCCAAAAAGGAGAATTACAGACCAATATCCCTGATGAACATGGATGCAAAAATTCTCAACAAGATACTGGCCAATAGGATCCAACAGTACATTAAGAAAATTATTCACCATGACCAAGTAGGATTTATCCCTGGGACACAAGGCTGGTTCAACACCCGTAAAACAATCAATGTGATTCATCATATCAGCAAGAGAAAAACCAAGAACCATATGATCCTCTCATTGGATGCAGAGAAAGCATTTGACAAAATACAGCATCCATTCCTGATCAAAACTCTTCAGAGTGTGGGGATAGAGGGAACATTCCTCGACATCTTAAAAGCCATCTACGAAAAGCCCACAGCAAATATCATTCTCAATGGGGAAGCACTGGGAGCCTTTCCCCTAAGATCAGGAACAAGACAGGGATGTCCACTCTCACCACTGCTATTCAACATAGTACTGGAAGTCCTAGCCTCAGCAATCAGACAACAAAAAGACATTAAAGGCATTCAAATTGGCAAAGAAGAAGTCAAACTCTCCCTCTTCGCCGATGACATGATACTCTACATAGAAAACCCAAAAGTCTCCACCCCAAGATTGCTAGAACTCATACAGCAATTCGGTAGCGTGGCAGGATACAAAATCAATGCCCAGAAGTCAGTGGCATTTCTATACACTAACAATGAGACTGAAGAAAGAGAAATTAAGGAGTCAATCCCATTTACAATTGCACCCAAAAGCATAAGATACCTAGGAATAAACCTCACCAAAGATGTAAAGGATCTATACCCTCAAAACTATAGAACACTTCTGAAAGAAATTGAGGAAGACACAAAGAGATGGAAAAATATTCCATGCTCATGGATTGGCAGAATTAATATTGTGAAAATGTCAATGTTACCCAGGGCAATATACACGTTTAATGCAATCCCTATCAAAATACCATGGACTTTCTTCAGAGAGTTAGAACAAATTATTTTAAGATTTGTGTGGAATCAGAAAAGACCCCGAATAGCCAGGGGAATTTTAAAAAAGAAAACCATATCTGGGGGCATCACAATGCCAGATTTCAGGTTGTACTACAAAGCTGTGGTCATCAAGACAGTGTGGTACTGGCACAAAAACAGACACATAGATCAGTGGAACAGAATAGAGAATCCAGAAGTGGACCCTGAACTTTATGGGCAACTAATATTCGATAAAGGAGGAAAGACTATCCATTGGAAGAAAGACAGTCTCTTCAATAAATGGTGCTGGGAAAATTGGACATCCACATGCAGAAGAATGAAACTAGACCACTCTCTTTCACCATGCACAAAGATAAACTCAAAATGGATGAAAGATCTAAATGTGAGACAAGATTCCATCAAAATCCTAGAGGAGAACACAGGCAACACCCTTTTTGAACTCGGCCATAGTAACTTCTTGCAAGATACATCCACGAAGGCAAAAGAAACAAAAGCAAAAATGAACTATTGGGACTTCATCAAGATAAGAAGCTTTTGCACAGCAAAGGATACAGTCAACAAAACTCAAAGACAACCTACAGAATGGGAGAAGATATTTGCAAATGACATATCAGATAAAGGGCTAGTTTCCAAGATCTATAAAGAACTTATTAAACTCAACACCAAAGAAACAAACAATCCAATCATGAAATGGGCAAAAGACATGAACAGAAATCTCACAGAGGAAGACATAGACATGGCCAACATGCATATGAGAAAATGCTCTGCATCACTTGCCATCAGGGAAATACAAATGAAAACTACAATGAGATACCACCTCACACCAGTGAGAATGGGGAAAATTAACAAGGCAGGAAACAACAAATGTTGGAGAGGATGCGGAGAAAAGGGAACCCTCTTACACTGTTGGTGGGAATGTGAACTGGTGCAGCCACTCTGGAAAACTGTGTGGAGGTTCCTCAAACAGTTAAAAATAGACCTGCCCTACGACCCAGCAATTGCACTGTTGGGGATTTACCCCAAAGATACAAATGCAATGAAATGCCGGGACACATGCACCCCGATGTTTCTAGCAGCAATGGCCACGATAGCCAAACTGTGGAAGGAGCCTCGGTGTCCAACGAAAGATGAATGGATAAAGAAGATGTGGTTTATGTATACAATGGAATATTACTCAGCTATTAGAAATGACAAATACCCACCATTTGCTTCAACGTGGATGGAACTGGAGGGTATTATGCTGAGTGAAGTAAGTCAGTCAGAGAAGGACAAACATTATATGTTCTCATTCATTTGGGGAATATAAATAATAGTGAAAGGGAAAATAAGGGAAGGGAGAAGAAATGTGTGGGAAATATCAGAAAGGGAGACAGAACATAAAGACTGCTAACTCTGGGAAACGAACTAGGGGTGGTAGAAGGGGAGGAGGGCGGGGGGTGGGAGTGAATGGGTGACGGGCACTGGGTGTTATTCTGTATGTTAGTAAATTGAACACCAATAAAAAAATAAATTAAAAAAAAAAAAAAAAAAAAAAAGATTCCACACAGCACTCTCACTTATAGCTCATCTGTCAGAATAGTCACATGGTTCTGGTTGCAAAGCAACCTGGGAATGTAGTCTTTCTGCTTGAGTCATTACCATCCCCATAAAATCAGAGTTCTGCTGTATGAAGAGGACTCTCAGATGACAACTGTTATAAGATAAAAGGAGCTAATATGAGTAAAATGTTTGGTGCAGTGCCTGATATATAGTAAACCCTGAATAAAAGATGAGAGTAGCATAGGAAGGGAATAAAATATCTTCTCCTCACTTTTGAGTTATTATATAACTGGTTGGTCTTTGTGACATTAACACAGTGTTCCCCAAACCCTGGTCATCTATATACCATCTTTGTGATTTTTCCCATATTGATATACTACCTGTATCATTATTTAAATTTTTCTTTAGATCAAGTCAATTTTTACTTAACTATTTAGGTATACTATCCCCGTAAATAGGAAATCAATATTCCTCTAATACAATAAAAATTATCACTATTAAAATGAAAGTATTCATTTTGGATAGGACCAAAAACCATTTCATATGCCACATTTTAGAAAACGTTTCTCTGTTGAATGCCCTGGAGTAAATGACTTTTGTGATTGATTACCTCATGTTGGCTCTGGTCATTAATCAATCTCTGCTGCCATTTATTTGCTTCATCTAACACTGTACGATGGAGATGATTCTTTAAATATCTTTAGTAATTAGCAAAACTGGCATTTTCTTTAGGTTCAACCAACCTTTAATGAGAATTGATGACAAGAAGGATGTGGTTATGGGACTTTCCAGAAAGCTGACACATTCCACAGCTTTTTATTTTCTTTTTCAAGATCCAGACAGAATCGTATCGAGAGCTAATGATTGAACACACTGTCAACTCAACTATGTCTTCCATTTCTTTTCTTTCCTTTTTGGTCTCTGATTTATCTGTATGTAACTTTCCCCACCAAACTCCCTGACACAGCATTTAGTGTCCTCCATGATGCCTCCCTGTGGGCCTCTGTACACCCTAAAGTTCTTTTCCCCATAGTCTGAGCATGAGCAATTCTGACAATTTCAAGCTGCTGTTGACATCATGGTTACCTCAGATATAAACTGGCAACTTTGCCTCCTATCCCTGTTAACAGCTAACCCTGTCATCAGGGCAAAATAAGACCACTTTTGAAAGTTGTTGGCAAAACAAGAAGGGCTACACAACAAAAGATGGCACCATCTAAGTCAGCTACCTTCATGCTGAAGTGATCCTGAGGATGGACTCCACATCCAGAGGACTTTGCTCACGACTGTTTATATGCTGCATGACCTTGAGGAAGCACTGCACCTCTCTGTGTCTCAGTTTCTTCCTCTGTAAAACAAAGATAGCATACAACACCACACAAGGTGGTGTGAAGAGTCAGTGGGTTAATACGGATAAAGCACCTAGAACACCTGGGACATACTTAGCTCTCAAAACATGTTAGTTATTATTATTATTACCATCTGCAAAGCCTATCATTGAGTCTCTGGGTCCAGAGATTCATAGAATTGAATTCTGTGGAAAAGTAAGGAATTTTATTTGTCTTCCTGCTACTACCTTTTAGAAAAGGATCCCAGGGAGCAAAACTCCTTCCCACGGTCATCCCAGTGAGCTCTAGATTCAGGCAAATGTGATTTCAAATCCCAGCCCCATGACTCACTAGTGATACATGGTTAGGATACGTTGCTGTCCCATGTGCCAAGAAAATGGCGTTTCTTTATCCATCTCCCTACCAGACCTGCTCTTCCACACAAGAAAGAGCACAAGACCTGGGTAGTGGGAAACAAGCAAACAAAAGACACACCCTAGATTCAGTCTATTCCAGCAAACCTACACACATGCAGTACTTTAAAATTCATTAGATGAGGTTCACCCTCCCTCCCAAGATGTTGAACAGGAATATGGGAGGCAGATTTATGTAAACTTGGAGAAGCAAGTACCTCCTAAAATTGTGTGACCTAAGCACCTCATGGCCATCACACTAGCCCCAGCCCTAGGGCAAGAGTACTCTGGTCTCATATTGACTTTGGGTATAAGCCAGCCACTTGGGGATCTCATAGTTGTTAGCAGTTCTATCCCTTGAGCATCCTGCTACTGTTGAAATCAGTGCCTGATGCATCTGTGTCTGGTCTCTATCGATGATAACCTAGAGAGATCCTCACTGCAGCTCTTGCTAAAGCTGCTAGTCCCGGTCACATCTTCCCATCCAGAGCTTAGAAGTGGGCAGTCCACCAGCATCCTCCTTCATGCAGGTTGATGTCCCTCAGACCACTAATGACAGGAAGCACTCTCAGAAGCAGTGGGAATGTCAGGGGTCCCTTCACACCACAAGGACACTGAAGGTGACTTAGAAAGCTATCTTTGGCCTTCTGTTTGCCTAACCATGCTGTGTTGCCAAGCTTTCCTTGATATGGCTCTCCCTCAGTTTGGAGCCGGGCAGCCTGAAGGCAATCTCTGCCCAGAGCCCCATATTCACCTTGAGTCCAAAGCCCTTGACCTGGTCACCTCCTCCACTAAGTCCACCCACCCCTGCTCCATCCGACCCAAAGCCCATAGTGGAGAGATTGGGACCCACATGCCCAGCTCTTGCCACTTCTCCTCATAAAAGCCCTGGTCAGAGGAGCAGGATCCTACTATTCTCATCATCACACTTTGCCATATCCTCATCCCAACATGGAGCAGGATGCCAAACAACCTAGCCAACAGGTCGAAGAGGTTTCTTCTCCACTCCATGAAAGAAACTATGACCTAAACCTTCCAAGTTGTCCTCTTGATATGCTAAAAATAAATTAAAAATAAATAAATGTCCTATCCTCTTCTCTCCCTACACCCCCTCCTTCTAAAACCTGGCTTTTAATCTTACTGCCTTGTCCCAAAATCTTATGCTAAGTATCAGAAGCTGATTAACTTATTCTATTACCTTTGCATTTCTGCTATAATGTTCCTTATACCGCCACCTCAACCTGAAGTAGATGAGTCACTCAGGACTTAGCTGGGGAGTCAGCAAACTATATGGAAGTGACAAAGAAGAAAGTGCACTTAATAATTTTTTAAAATATTATCCATGTTGCATTTATTGCCTTGGGCAAGTTTCATAATTTCTTGACCTTCAGTTTCAGTATCTAGAGAAAAAAATTATCATGGTTTAAACCATAGGGTAATTGGGATGATTAAAATTTTATGTATGTGCAGAGACACATGAGCAAATAGTCATACTGGCATTCATAATAATCTCAAACTGGAAAAATTCCAAATGCCCATCAATTTGTGAAAGGACAAACAAAAAGTTGTATAACTACATAATAAAATACTATTTGATAATAAAAATGAATGGAAAGCTGGCACTTGGTACTACATGGGTGGATCTAAAAAACTTAGGCTACGTGAAAGAAGCTAGACTGAAAAGACTACATACTGTATAATTCTATTTATATGCAATATCCAGAAAAGGCAAATCCATAGAGACAGAAAGTAAAGCAGTCCAGGGCTGGGAGTGGAGATGAAATTGATTACAACCAGGCACCAGAGAAGAACTTGGAGTGATAGCGGTGTTCTAAAACAGGACCGTGATACAGTCAGTACTCACGTCTATATTTTACTCAAATCACTGAACTGTACATTCACACTGACTAAATGTTATGATATATAATTATACCTCGATGAAGTTGTTCTTAAGTGTTTTTTTTTTTTTTTTTTTTTATTCATGATAGGCACACAGTGAGAGAGAGAGAGAGGCAGAGACACAGGCAGAGGGAGAAGCAGGCTCCATGCACCGGGAGCCTGACGTGGGATTCGATCCCGGATCTCCAGGATCGCGCCCTGGGCCAAAGGCAGGCGCCAAACCGCTGCGCCACCCAGGGATCCCTGTTCTTAAGTGTTTCTGTATGTGTGTGGAGCCACACACAAGGCCTGACACAAAATCATCACTTAACAGATATTGATCACAACTGTTATCATGTTATTGAAATGCTTATTATTGCTATTAAACTCTCATTTCCCAAAAAAATAAAAAATAAAAAATAAATAAACTCTCATTTCCCATCACTTCCATGGCTATTGCCCCTAAAATAACTTGAGAGCTATTTATGTCTGGAAGATCATCTGCTTACTTAAAATGCCTATTATCAAAATCTTTGTATGTTCACAAATTCCAAGAGCTGCAACAGAAGGCCAACAAATGTCCTCATGATTTTATTGTCCTTGAAAATAAAAGGCAAACACACATTGTTAGAGTATTATTAGAATTCCCAACCGCTCTTTTTGCCTGTTGTGAAAGTCAATTTTCCAAATCACAATACTTGAGACTATAAATGAATAAATAAATAAAAACTAAGGCATTTAGCACACCTGCTTCAATCAGGTGCTGCAGCCTTTTTATAGAATGTTAATATTTTTACCCTTCCCTTTAGTTTTTATAATGGATGCTCCTTCCTCAATGTTTAAAAGCATAACTACGTCACCTACGTAGAGCTTGTAACCATTTGTTGCTATTCATAAGGTAATGTCTCTTTCAGCAGAAAAAGAAATCTGAGGCACGCATGCCCCTCTCATTAACCAGGTACTCAGGCACATCTTTATGCTTTTTCCTTAAGGAATCTTTTTTGTTTTACTTTTGCTATGATTGACCAATCTACATTCTCCAGGGTTCAAAGACTCTTTGGCTTCATCCTCATTTGGCCTGTTTCCAAAATCCATTCCTTTGGCCTCCCCAAATTGGTCTTTGCCATATAGCCAGCCAGGTCCCTAAATTCCCAGTCCCCCTATCCACACACATTCTCTTTCTCACCACATGCCAATGAGATTTTACTCCCACCTTCAACCCAACCACAACTGCCTTCACCCCTCCAAGTCCTCAGTGACCTGGCTTCAGACTCCTGTCTCTGTCCTTCCAGCTCTATCCTTTAACTCAACACTCAGGACAACTTACCCTCTATTACCTGGCATGCATTTATTTTAGAATAAATGGCAGTATTTTTCTCCAGCATAAATTTGGTTATAAATGTCTCAAAGAAAAAGATCAGTGCTTCTATTTCTTTGAGAGTCCTCTGTCTCTCTCTTTCTCTTTCGGTCTCCCTCAGAGGTGAATTTCTCTAGCTCCATGGTTCTCAAAGCCTGGTCCCTGCCATTGGTGTCTCCTGTAAACTTGATAATAATGCAAAATCTCAGGCCCTACCCCAGACCAACTGAATCTGAAATTCTGAAGACAGAGGCCAGCAATTCACAGTTTCACAAGCCCTCCAGGTGACTCTAATGCACATTTAAACTGAAGTACCACTGCCCTCAATCAAGTGCCTGTATAATGCAACACTACTGTAATTGAGATCAATGGGCTACACACTTTGAAATCCTCACTATGTTACCGTATTTCTAAATTGTCAGCCACCCCATTAAAAAGACCTCTGTCGCCCTTCAGACATTTTGCCTTTACTGTAGCCAGACAACCACATTATGAGGATTAAAGCAAATCAACTGGTTAACTTCTGAGTTTCCAGAGCTGAGCTGACTTTATTACTGATCATCATCAGAGATGCTGATGGAAATAAAAAAGGCCTTTGGTGAGAACCATCTTGGCTTGTGTTCCATTGAAAACAAAGATGGGAGACATTCACCTTTGACAGGTTGAGGAGGATCAGTATAACAGGAAAGATCATTTGTAGCAAAGCTTTGACCAGGACTTAGAAAGTATAGCGCAATGATTTAAAAATCTCTTTAGTTAGTAGCACCTAGGTGGTTCAGTTGGTCAAGTATCTACCTTTGGCTCAGGTCATGATCCCAGGGTGCTGGGATCGAGCCCCTCATCAGGCTCTCTGCTCAATGGGGAGCCTCTCCCTCTCCCTCTGCCTGCTGCTCTGCCTACTTGTGGTGTGTGTGTGTGTGTGTGTGTGTGTGTGTGTGTCTGTCTGTCAAATATTTTTTTTAATTTTTTTTTAATTTCCTTATTAAAAAAAAGTGGAGAATAGGCAGTGGCTTTCAAACAGCAGACATGATGGGTATATTAGCAGACTACAAAGGTGTATTAATCTTAATTCTTAAAAACTCCTTTTAAGTTATTGCTCTTTTTTTCACATTTGGAACTTCTAAGAAGATGTCCCTTTTTCTGTAGTCTGAAAACAATACACTTAAAAAGTCTTTGAAAAAGAACATAAGAGTGGAAGTAAAAAACATTTGCCTTGATAAGGCCAGTTTTTACAGATAATAGAGTGGAAGAAGATTGGGATTCATGTGAATGAAAACTATAAATACTTACTGATTGAGCACTGCATGTACATAATGCTCTCTGCTAAGAGGTGATCACCACCTCTACCATCAATTCACCATCATTCCTCCATGGATCTGCTGCAAGAGCCTCCTAACAGCCTTACCTGCTTCCATTATTGCATATAGCAATGGAGAGACTTCTTAAACATGGATCAGTCACCACACTCCCCATCCAGCACCCCACTCCCAAGGTTGCCATCACACTCAAAGTCCAGAATCCTACCCTTAACATGCTCCACCTATGTAGCCTGTGCTCTTCCTACAAGACCTCTAAACTCTTGTCCTACCTCCTCCTCTGACCTTCTTCCCTCCACTCCACCCCTCTTGTCTTACTGCTGTCATTTAAACATATTGAACACACTCTTACTTCAGGGCCTTTGCATCCGCTGTTCCCTCTACCTGGAACTCTCTTCCCCCCATAACAAAGTGGCTGCTTTCCGCGCTTCCTTCAGTCTCTATTCAAATGTCACCACAGCAGAGAAGCCACCTACAGAAAAGAGCACAGACATCCCTCTCTTCATTCTCTATCCTTATTCCCCTGTTTTTTCTCCTACCTGATGTATTATATTCTAATTTTTTAGCCTCATTCTTCTTGAGAATACTAGCCCCATACAAGCAGAGATTCTGTTTTGTTCACTTCTATATCCTCATCCTATGGTGCCTGGCACACAGTAGGTCCTCAGTAAATATTTGTTGGATGAAATAGTTGTTAGATGGATGAGGGACTACTAGGTGCTAAGGATACAAAAAGATAAACTACAGATTCCTGCCCCCAATGAGCTCACAATCAGGTTCATATTTATGTCCTTTCTCCTCTTGAAGACATTAAAATTGGTGGCGTATGCCAGTTCTGCAACATATCTGCTTCTCATGTTCACATTAGGAAAATGTGCAAACATATTAGAACCCAAATTGTTTCTATAAACCATTTGGTAAATCAAATTCATAAGGACAATTGGTTTAAAATTCTGCCTCCCGAAAAACCAATCTGTCACTATTCACTAGAAATAGCCACATTACTTCACTCTGTCTGATGGTAGAGCCAGGTATCTAGAAGTTCTTAATAACTGGTGAGTGACTTTGTTTGAATGTTAGTCCCAAGGAAACAGGAATGATGCACCTTTAAATGCCTCTAAGTGCAGGAAGGTCAACAAGATTTATGGTGTACCTAACGTGTAAAATACTTCACTTCATAAGTGATTCCCCAGGGAGTTGGAGAATCCTCAATAACCTTTCTTCCATGAAAGCAAGCAAAATAATCGTTACTATTAGAAATGCAGTTTCCTCATTAAGTCAGAGTAGTATGTCATGAGATTGACGTAAGCAATATTTTTCCCCTCTTCTGCCTTGTTTTAATGAAGGTAACATTATGAAGACATTTTCTCTCACTTTAACCAGTTGTGGAATAAAATGATTTTTTTCTTCCAAGTTTTTGTTTAAATTCTAACTAGTGAATCACTAAATCCTACACCTAAAACTAATACTATGCTGTATGTTAACAAACTGGAGTAAAATGATTTTAATAACACTCACCCTCCAGATAAACCTCACTTTTGGATTATTTGTTCCCTTGGTTACTGTATTTTTATATAGTAGAATCATGAAATAACAGCTTTTAGCACAAACTAGGATGTATTGGTGAAACATTAATCAATCATTGCATAGCAATGCCCTTGCGGAACCTAACTCAGGACATGGTTTTCAAAGGTCTTCAATGAAAATATATCCAAAGATTTTAAGTCCAATAAGTAAACATCTAACAGGAGAAATTCTTAGACTCGAAGATATAAAATATCACAAAGGTTGAAATCTGAGCCTTTGTGAATTGACTCCACATGGGTTGGTATCCCATCTCTGCATATGCCCTAAGTAAGGGGGTGACCTCTCTGCAGGGGTTCCCATCTCTCTGGGAGGAGGGTATTCATTGGAAAATTCTCCCATGCCAGGCCCAGCATGTGGGGATTTCTAGTGAGAATCAGTCCTCTGCTATTCCAAAAAAACACCTGGAAGGGACTGATTTGGTTTCAAAGTTCCCTGTGGACCAATAACAACAAGCCTCTTGCCATTAGCCTGGCAGTAAAGACTGATCCAATAAAAAGTTTTGCTCCATTACATCCAATTTTCATGCCTCAGAATCAGAAGCTTGAAGGCTGGTTGGTGATATATCCCCTTTCCACAGATGGCTCTTACAGAGGGCTCTACTACATACCCAGTCCTGATGGGTTCAACTGTAGAGAAGTACCAGTGTTCAAAGTCTGGACATTAAAGCTCCACTCAAGCTATATGGAAAATCAGAAACTCTAGCAAGCACTGGGGGGCCTGGCCTAAGGTTATTCTGGTGCATAACTTTCTGTTCTGAGCAGTTCTGTTATGTAGTCTCCTGAGCTAAATAATAGATACCAGACCCTAGAACACAAGTCTGTCTACCAGCAAGCGCTTCAAAGAAGGAGGGTGTGGAGTTTTATTAGCCAGAACTTACCAAGATATGGACTAGTGACATTGAAAGAGAGGAATGGATAGAGGAATGGGGAGATGTCTTTGGGTAACAGAGAATGACAAGCTTCGGCTGACATGTCAGAGAATTCAGGCAGCTTAAGAATCTAAGATCTCTCAAATTCCCTTGAGTATAAAGAAAAAAGTAAACAAGATGCAAAGATACCCTAAATATGAAGAAAGATAGAGGTTACAGGTTCCTAGAGATACCAGGTTAGGGGTCTCGGGAGCCTCTTCTCCAGTAATAGTTTAATGCTCAGGTTGGCTGTTATTCTGAATGACTTGTTGGTAATATTTCTAAATTTATGAAATGTATTTATAAGATCTGGGACTAAATAAATAACAGCAAATAACATTAGAGAAAAAACTTTAAAAATACTAGAGGACACATCAGGGGAAAGACTTTACAGAAACCAAAGTTTTTATGGACATAAACACCCCAGGGGGAGTTGCTGGCCTAACAGATTATGATTATAGGAATACCACCTACCCCCAGTAGTTCCCCAATAGTTCCCTATTGCAGCAGCACAAAATCAATTCGTGTGAGATTGGTCTTTGTCTTATAGATTCATCCATTATGAAATATTTTATCTATTTACTCAGAGACATTTGCCTTATTAGCCTAGGGCCCTCAGTGAAAGTGAATGGAGGTGCTCAGCCACAGTTAGCATGTGGGTTCTGGACTTGGATGAGCCTCAATGTGGACTTCAGCTCTACCACTCATGAGCTGAGGGCCCAGACAAGTTCCTAACCCTCCAAACCTGTAAACCGTGTGTCACAGTGCCTGGAGCAGCATCACCCAAGATGCCATTGAAAGAGAAGGGGCAATAGGAAGGGCTTGATGGAGCTGAACAACAGACAAGTCAAGCAAGAAACATCATCTCCCAGTGGAAAGAGGAATTTGAAATTCAGACAGATTGAAGACGTTTTTAGGTCCAACCATGGCAGGAAGATTCTGAATCTGTGTCTCATTCATCTTTTTCCTATGCATTTCCAAAAGTTAGCTAAGGGAAATGGCTCAGCATATCTTGCTCAAACTGAACTGGATTTGCAAACAAGGCAAGACTTAAGACTTACATCTATGAGTATTTCATCCCACTCGAATACCTACATCTGTTGTTTTTCATTTTCAACACTAAATGGAATATTTAAGGGCTGATTTATTCTCTTATTTATTTCACATGGCTAAGAATGGTGTGTGAAAATGGCTAAATATTTTTTAATTACCGTTAAGTAGTTTCCATGTGTCTACAAAACATCTGCATCCCACGCTGCAGGGGAAAAGAAAGAAAAAGAGGAGATCCCCACTTTTAAGAGGGGGAAAATCTAAATAGGCACATAAAGCATCCAAAAATCTGGAAGGAGTGATGTGGCCTTTTACAAAGAAAAGCAACAATAATGTACTGTTTTAAAACAGACAAAATATCTCTTTAAAAAGCTCGCTTTTAAAAAAAGGTCAGAGAAGTTTAAGGTTTACTCAAGTGTAAATGTCAATTGGAATAAGTGATACCTGTGAGAAAATGGGGAGACCACTGACCTTTTATCCAAAAGAAGGCTAGAAATGATGTCTAAGAAGGGTGAAGGGAGGGAAAATATTGTAAAGATTTTGAACAGAGAAAGAAGCAAGAATGAAGTAAAATTTAATTAAAATAAAAAGTTCCACACACAAGATGCTTTTAGTTGCTAAGCCATAACCAATCTGGTTAGACTTTTTAAAAGATGATATATTAAGTTATTAACTGATCCAACTGCAGGGGAAGTTTTACTCAAGTCTCATTGTGGTGCAGACAACCTCTTTTAACCTCAGAACAGAGCTTCATCCTCAGACATACTGATCCCTGGTAGTCCCAGAAACTTCCATGTTCACACTTAAAAAAATCTGCTCACTGATATAACTTAACCAAAATCCTTTAGTTTTCTCTTGATTAGTTTGATCTGGTTTATTTGCCCATCCCAGAGCCAAGTGCTGTGACCCAGAGTGGGGGGTGGGGAAAGGACATGCTGATTGGCTTATGCCCTTCGGAGCCTGTCCTTGGAGCTGAGAGGTCCATCCCACCCAAACCACATGGCTTGGCATACTGTGATCCATAGCAAGAAGATGGAATCAGAGAAAAGGACACAAGGTAAGCCACAAAAAGATATCCCCTTCACAAAAGAACTAGGTTTCTGTTTGAAAACAAGCATCATGCCTATGACTAAGCCACCCTTTCTTCAAAAGTTTGAAGTGAAGTAATTTGCCCTCTTTTTTTAAAAAGATCTTTTTTTTATTTATTCATGAGAGACACCACGAGAGGGGCAGGCAGAGTGAAAAGCAGGCTCCTCGGTGAGAGCCCGATGGGGGACTCAATCCCCTGACTGATCCCTCCCTGAGCAGAAGGCAGATGCTCAACCACTGAGCCACCCGCATCCCAAACTAACCTGCCTTCTTAAAAGAAGAGCATACAAGCATCCTTGTGAACCTCATAAACTTATCACAACCCTATTTATCATCTAAAGAAATAGTATATATAAATAAGCACCATGAAATCAGCTTAAAGTGAAAAATCTTTATTTATTAAGTTGATGAGAAAAGGTGTTATTTTCTTAAATATTCAATATCACTAATCTAGACCAGTTTATAAAATTTTTCATAATCAGCATCTTACATGCTTTTCCAGCTTTATCTTCTTCACATTCTGTGCTCACCCCATTCTTTCTGTACAGTCAACATTTTTACCAGGATTTTCACAATTTCCTCCATCACAATTTTTACATATCTGTACAAAAATGTAGGTTATTTTTTTAAATTCCATTTTACCTCTATTATTGGCTTACTAAATATACCTTTTGTTATATTTTTAGTTGTTTCCCTAGGATTTATCAGCCTACCTTCAAATATGATGTGACTTCATGTAGAGTATAAGAACTCTACAATCCTATACCTCCAATTCCTCCCTCCCATAATTTATGATGCCACTGGTGTACATTTTACCTTTATAGACACCACACCCCAAAATACATCATTACCATTCGTGCTTTAGACAGTTATCTTTCAGAGTCATTTAAAAATAAGAATAAAATCCCCTTCTATTTATCTTCATTTTTTACCATTTTTAGAGCTCTTTATTTCTTTGCCTACATCCATGTTTCTGTCTGATGTCATGTTACCTATGCCTGAAGACCTTTCTTTATTTCTTCTATCACAGGACCACTGGCAATAAATTCCCTCAGCTTTTGTTTACCTGAACCATTTCTCTACTTTACCTTCAATCTTGAAAGATCTTTTCACTGGGTATAAAATTTTGTGTGGCCATGGTTGTTGTTTTTTTTTTCCTTTCAGTAATTTAAAGACATTACTTTATTGCCCACTGACTTGCATATCTTCTGAAAGAAGTCAGCTGTAATTCTTATCTTTATTCGCATCAATGTGTCTTTTTCTATAGGTTTTTTCAATATTTTCTTCTTATTATTAGTTTTCAGCAGTTTGTATGTGTATTTAGTTGTGTGGTTTTTTAATTATTCTCAATTTTTTAATCCTTCTGGGAGTTTTCTGAGTTTCTTAGATATATAATTTGGTATATTTACTTATTTCTGGAATATTCTCAAATTTTTCTTCTGTCCCATTCTCTCTCCATCACTTTCTTCCTAGTGTTCCAATTATAAAAACGCCAAATCATGCGATATTGTGTCACAACTCTTGGATGTTTTGTTATGTTTTTTTCTCATTGTGTTGCAGTTTGGATAATTCTTACTGACCTATTTTCAGTTCATTAATTCTCTCCTTCTCTGTGTCAAGTCTACTGATAAGCCGAACAAAAAAATTCTTTATCTCTGATGTGTGTGTGTGTGTGTTCGTGTGTGTTTCTGGCATTTCTATGTAACTCTTCCTTATAGATTTTATCTCTCCACTAAAATTCCCCATCTGTTCTCATATGTTATTTTGTCCACCTTTTTGACTAGATCCTTTAACATACTAATCACAATTACTTTAAAGTCTCTGACTGATAGTTCTAATATCTTGATCATCTCTGAGTCTGGTTCTGTTGATTGCCTTGTCTCTTGAAAATGGGTATATTTGTTTTTATAATTCCTGTTTTGTGTGTCTCATAATTTTTATTAAATAACAGATATTGTGTGTAGAGCAGCGAGATCAATATTATTTATACCTGGAAATGGTCATGCATCTGTTTTGGTCAGGCCATCAGTGTCAGGAATTGAGTCATTCTAGCAAATGTAATGTAACAGAGGCTAAAAATGTGCCCGTGCAGTTATACCTTATAGTTATACCTATATCTTTTGAGCCTCTGTTTTTTCCTCTAGCAATAATGGATCCTTAGCTATTTCAGAGGGTTACAGAGTGCTGCCCTTCCCCAGCAGTTTAAGTCTTTTGCTCTGTCAGGAGATAAAGCTTTGGGCAGGAGGGTAGGGTTATTTTTCTTAAGATTTTATTTATTTATTTATTACTGAGAGACACACAGGGAGAGGCAGAGACACAGGCTCTGCCACCGGAGAAGCAAACTCCTCACCGGAGCCTGATGCAGGATTCAATCCCAGGACTCCAGGATCATGACCTGAGCTGAAGGCAGATGCTCAACCACTGAGCCACCCAGGCACCCCATGGACAGCAAGATTTTTTTCCCTTCTCCAGTCTCCTCCTCTATACCTGCATGAATGAGGATGACTCTCTCTTGTCTCTTGCCCTGCCTCCAAACTCTCTTATGAATACCTGGTGAAGATGTATAGAAAAGAGCCTGAGAGAAGTACAAATCCCTCTTGTGCCCCAAGATCCCCACTTTCTCTTATTTTATGCTAGCCCCTACTCACCCTAAAAAAATGATTTGAATGCTATTTAATTTCTTTTTACCTATTTGTACAGCAGCCTCCCTTCTTCCTGTCACAGAGGAAACAGTCTACATGTCAAGTCTCCCGTTGGAGGAACATCTTCCATCTCAGAATTTAGGTTGTTTGCTCTGTGACCTCGGCTCTTTAATAGGTCCAAAACCCAGTTATGATTTTGTAATCAGCTGAATTTTTCCCATTGTTATACTGGGAGTGATCCTGTTCCCAACTTTCTACATCCAAAGTGGAAGCATAAATCCTCTATGTTTGTGTACACTAATAATAAAAAAAGCTAATATTTATTGCATATCTATGATGTGCCTAGCATAATACTATGGGATTTACATGAATTAGCTCATTTAATCCTCACCATTTTTACATTCATTTCCTAGTTTGGGAAACCAGGACACAGAACAGTTAACGTACTTGCCCAAGGTCTCACAGTTGCTAAATGGTAGAGACTGAATAGAACCCAGTCAGTCTGATTCAAAAGTAGTGCTATGACTCTATATTGTTGCCTCTACCTTATGAGCTCCTTGAGGACAGAAAGAAATTCAATTCTTGTGTTTATTTTTCCAGAGTCTTTCACATTGTCTCATTCAAAAGAGGCATTCAGTCAATGTTTGTTGAATTAAAGGCCTTCCTCCTGCCCCTGAAAATCAAAGTGGGGTTTGGAGGTAATAACCTGGTGCGGGGCTAACCCATCTTGTTGTTCTCACCTTCCAGTCCCACACACAGGAACTGTATGTCATAATACATGATGATAAAAAGTCCCCAGTACCTTGAACAATCTCCTCCCCGTGCTGAACAAGTCAATCCATGACAAGAAAGCAATGATTAATGGCTTCTCTGCCAAGTGATGTTTGCTTGATTAACAGGAAATATGATCCATATTTCATATAAGTTTCCCTAAACTTCAAACACAGAGACTGGAAGTTCATACTCTGTTCTATCTAGCTACAGCTTCACACTATGTGTCTTTGCCCTCCTCTTATCCTGATTAAGCAATAAAAACTTAAAGGGCAAAATCTATAAATTGTACTTCTCCATATCCCATACAGTACCTAGTGCGAAGCTCTACAAATACCTGTTGAATGAAGGAATGAAAAAGATTAACTTCCACTGCTCCAATGTTGCAGCTCAAACAAACCATGTCAGAGTCACATCTTCTACTGAATGCTGGAAATTTTTAGGATATATATGATTCAAAGGCTTGGCACCAAACTATTTCAGAGATAAGTAGATTTATCCAACATGGGTGAATGTCAGTTCTAAATCTTTGTACTTGATATTCTCTTTCTGATTCTTCAATCTAAAAGGACACTGGACTTCAGAAAATAAAATCTAGATTCTAGCCTAAGTTTTACCATTTACTAACATTAAAAAATAAAGGTAATGATATCTCAGAGGCTGAGTTGTTGTGAAAATAGAGTAAGTTAACAAATGCAAAAGCACCTCAGAAATTATAAAGTACTATATAAATGCCTGTTTCTTTTTTTTTTAATTTATTTTTTATTGGTGTTCAATTTACTAACATACAGAATAACACCCAGAGCCCGTCACCCATTCACTCCCACCCCCCGCCCTTCTCCCCTTCTACCACCCCTAGTTCGTTTCCCAGAGTTAGCAGTCTTTACGTTCTGTCTCCCTTTCTGATATTTCCCACACATTTCTTCTCCCTTCCCTTATATTCCCTTTCACTATTATTTATATTCCCCAAATGAATGAGAACATATAATGTTTGTCCTTCTCCGACTGACTTACTTCACTCAGCATAATACCCTCCAGTTCCATCCACGTTGAAGCAAATGGTGGGTATTTGTCATTTCTAATAGCTGAGTAATATTCCATTGTATACATAAACCACATCTTCTTTATCCATTCATCTTTCGTTGGACACCGAGGCTCCTTCCACAGTTTGGCTATCGTGGCCATTGCTGCTAGAAACATCGGGGTGCAGGTGTCCCGGCGTTTCATTGCATTTGTATCTTTGGGGTAAATCCCCAACAGTGCAATTGCTGGGTCGTAGGGCAGGTATATTTTTAACTGTTTGAGGAACCTCCACACAGTTTTCCAGAGTGGCTGCACCAGTTCACATTCCCACCAACCCAGGGGAATTTTATCAAACGTTTAAATGCCTGTTTCTTATAATCATTTGCTCTTGGGTCAATGCATTTAAATCCTATGCTTAATAATTGGAATAATAATAATAACCAGTTTTTATTTAAGGTTATAAGCTTCTAGGCTATAACATCATTTAACCTTCACACAAAATCTCTACATATTAGATCCATTATTATCTCCATTATATAAGGAAACACTGAGACTCAGAGAAGTTAAGGGACTGGGTTAAGGTCACATAGTAAGTTAAAGTGTCTGTATTCAAACCCACACAGTCTGGTTCCAGAAACCTCACTCCTTAGCACAGTACTCTGCTATCTCCTAAATAGAAAGCAGAGATTTTGTTAAATCTGGTTATGGAAAAGCTGGTTAGAGAGTGAAATCACAGGACACTTCATGGGTTCTATTCTTGACCATCATCTCTACCCTATCCCTAGATTATCTCTACTACCTTATTGCTTCAACCTTCACTTATGTGCAAATAGTATCCAAACTTCTATCATCCTGATCTCTATATCCAACTATCTGACCAACTAGTCAGTCATTCATTTATTCAGCCAATGCCCATCAAGCATCTTTGTTTTTTTGTTTTTTTTTTTTTATTGGTGTTCAATTTACTAACATACAGAATAACACCCAGTGCCCGTCACCCATTCACTCCCACCCCCCGCCCTCCTCCCCTTCTACCACCCCTAGTTCGTTTCCCAGAGTTAGCAGTCTTTACGTTCTGTCTCCCTTTCTGATATTTCCCACCCATTTCTTCTCCCTTCCCTTATTTTCCCTTTCACTATTATTTATATTCCCCAAATGAATGAGAACATATAATGTTTGTCCTTCTCCGACTGACTTACTTCACTCAGCATAATACCCTCCAGTTCCATCCACGTTGAAGCAAATGGTGGGTATTTGTCATTTCTAATAGCTGAGTAATATTCCATTGTATACATAAACCACATCTTCTTTATCCATTCATCTTTCGTTGGACACCGAGGCTCCTTCCACAGTTTGGCTATAGTGGCCATTGCTGCTAGAAACATCAGGGTGCAGGTGTCCCGGCGTTTCATTGCATTTGTATCTTTGTGTCAGGCCTGAGCTAGGTGTTGAATGGAGCATAAAATAAATAAGAGACATGATCTCATGGAGTTTACGCAGAGTAGAGAAAGGCAAATAAATATATTTACTAATTGAAAAGTAATGCAAAAATTTCAGACAGTATTTATTATATTGCATGAATGTTTCAAGGGTGAGCATCCTGAAAGGGAGAGTCTGATGGAAGCTGTATTGCTTTTTCTAACATAGGTTCAAAAGTCAAAGCCACTCACTTTACTCTATTAATTAAAAGTGAGTAACTAAAGACCAACCCATATTCAAGAGGAGGGGAATTAAAGCCCATCTTTTGATGAGAGCCATGCCAAAGAATTTGTTAATATACTTTAAAACTATCATCCCAGTCATTTTTTTCCAACCTTCAGAAGGATATGAGAATCTCAGGTCCTCTAGTCCAATCTGGCAGCTTTAAGTAAAGCTGCTTTGACACCCCCATATAAATCTCAACTATTCTTTAGAATTCTTTAGAATTCTAGGAAGATGGCTTTGTCCATTCTGCTCAATGTAACCTTTTGTCTTCCCTCTTCTGACCTCATAGCACCCACACTCCCATCATGACATTGCCTTAATGATTATTCCATATTTCAACCGATATCAAAATAGAACTTCTTCTGGTCTCATCTAGATCATTGGCTCCTAAAGAGTATTAAATATGTATTGCATGTGATTTCTGAGTATCTTTCACAGTATTTTAATTGGAGCTATAGTCACAGAGCATGGAATAGAGAAAGGAAGGAAGGAATTTTTCTCTATTTTCTGAGAATACCTATTGCTCTAAGACCTAGTCTATTTTTTACACTATGAAACACACACACACACACACACACACACACTGTGGATTGCTCTGTACGTTATATAGAATATCACATTCTCTGACACTTAGGAAGTCCTTAAAGATCACCTAAGGTTCAGCCACCTTATTTTTTCCTTGAGTTTTACAAACATTTTTTATTTGATTTACATAATAAACCCATGAGGAAGATACTATTATTATATGTTTCTCCCATGAGAAAAAGGAAACTAAGAGAAAGCTATCCCTGAATTTACCTCAGTCAGCAATGGGAGCTCAAATATGGGTCTTCCTGCACCTAAATTAGGGGAGTTCATCAATGAGAAATCTCAGAGACTTGTCCAAGATGAGGATTAAATTCCCAATTCCCAATACAATGTTATACTCAGATAAATGAGAGAAAACTCTTTTCTTACTAAATTCAAAATTAGAATCAGTTCACTCTCAACCTAAAATTTCAGATCATATATTTTATCTTCATTTTTTCCCCTCTTGGGTCCGAATTCAAATAAGTGGGAAAAGGTGAAAGGGCAAAAAGAATCATAGAAAGAGGGAGCTCTGATAATACAACATCTTGCCACATGAAAAGGTCAAATGATGCTCTGTTTCAGTCTGTAATAGGCTGCAATTTGAGCAACCCCAGCCATGAAATACCGGGCAATTTCCTGACCTTTTTAGCTGTGGCTGCAAGTGCTTTGATTCTTGGGACATTCTATATCTATATTTAAAACTAACTAAAAAGACTGTTTCTCAAAACTCCACTCTCATGATATAAAATATAACCTACAGGCATGATGGACAATGGTTGTTGGTGGTTTAACTTGTTTGCTAAGCTTCATTTTGGTTGCCAATTATCCAAATGTCCTTCCTACCACTGAAGATATCACATCTTAAGAATCTTGGTGGGACCATTTGCTTCAACGTGGATAGAACTGGAGGGTATTATGCTGAGGGGAGTAAGTCAATTGGAGAAGGACAAACATTATATGGTCTCACTCATTCAGGGAATATAAAAAAAATAGTAAAAGGGATTATAGGGGAAAGGAGAGAAAATGAGTGGGAAATATCAGTAAGGGTGACAGTACATGAGAGACTCCTAACTCTGGGAAACAAACAAGGGGTAGTGGAAGGGGAGGTGGGTGGGTGGATGGGGTGACTGGGTGACGGGCACTGAGGGGGGCACATGATGGGATGAGCACTGGGTGCTTTGCTATATGTTGGCAAATCAAACTCCAATAAAAAATATTTAAAAAAAGAAAAATATA
Source organism: Canis lupus familiaris (assembly GCF_011100685.1). Taxonomy (NCBI): domain Eukaryota; kingdom Metazoa; phylum Chordata; class Mammalia; order Carnivora; family Canidae; genus Canis; species Canis lupus. Next base: position 55,557,733 of record NC_049225.1, read on the forward strand.
TACATATAATTTTTCAGTAAAATCTCTTCATACAGATAAAAAAAAAAGAATCTTGGTGGGAGGTGGCATCCACCTCCTACCACAGAAGCTGAAAAGACAAGGCATTCCCCTCCCAGTGTCCCTTGCAACTAGGGCATAAAACCTGGGCATGATCAATCAGATGCCTCCACCCTGGAACAGAAGAGAGCAGGAACAGAGGAGAATCTGTTCTGGAAATGGGAGCAACAATAGCAGCAGAAGCTTCCAATTTCCAAAGACATCAGAGGCAGAGCATAGTATCCTCTGCCCATTGCCAATGACAGTGCAAGCCATGGCATCCAATATTCTACAGAGGGAACGGCATTGTCTTCACAAACTGGTTCTAAACATGATTTTGGCAGTGGTTGTAGCTGCTGCATTATCCATTGCTTTTGCCCATATTCTGAGCTTGGATCTCCAACCTTCCCAGGGAAGGTTGACATTTATTAATTTATTTATTTGTTTGACCAAACCTGTATCACTTTAATAAACTCCTTTCCTGTTTAAGTCATCCAAAGACATTTTCTTTTGCTTGCAACTAATACATCAAGGAATAAAACTAAAATGTAACAAAAATACGAGGGGCTGGGTGAGGTAGAATTTCTTTTAAAATTATATTCATATGTTCTTGATGAAAAATTTCACTCAAAATGACTCCTGCACAAAGGAGTCAATACCTCAGGCTATTATCACATTTTCACAATTTGAAAAACAGGATCAAGATCTAGACTGGTTTCCCACTCATATCCAGGTCTCCCTCTAGATAATCTCCATTTGTGTCAAGGACACTATCAATTTCCTCATCATTCATGCCTGAAAGCCCCACAACTGTCCCCATCTTTCTATTTTCCTTAATAATGACTTCTCTCAGTTCTCTTCCTGCCTTCATACTCCCAGTGGCCAAACTTAATAGAGACAATTATCACCCTTACATGAGTTATTGCTATAATTTTTTAACTGTCCTACCTGTCTCCAATGTGTTCCATGCCAAATTAATTTTCTCAAGACATTGTGCCTCATCACTCTCCAGATCAAAATCCTCAATAGCTTACCACTATCTACAGGATAAAATCCAAACTGTTCACCATGACATATGAGACTCTTCATGATCTGATGGCTTCTTGCCTTCTCAGTTTGACCACCACATGCACTATAATAGTATTTGACCAAGGAAAATATTTTTTAACATAATATACTTACTTTTTAATAAAATCAAGAGATATAATACACGCTCAAATAGAGAATTTGTATAGCAATTAAAAATTGCCAAATATGTTGTTAGAAGATTTTTATGGCCACAATATTAAAACAACCAATGCTAAAAATAACTGTCATGTGCAAAATGCTTATTATGTGCCAGACAACGTTCTAAATGTTCTATTAGTATTGTCAATATAAATATGACAGCAACTTTATAAGGTGGGTGTTATTTACATGTGGGAAAACTGCAGTGCTGAGGGTCTGAGAAATGTATTCAAAATCATTCAGCTAATAAAGGCAGAGCAAAAATTCAAATGCCATGAAATCAATTCTTAAGGAGCATATTTTCTCAAAGGCAGATTATCACAGGGGTAGAACAACTACATAGATATTTAAGGTTTTTGTGATATGTCCTTTAAGCTAATGGTAAAAAGAACAATATTGCTAGCATCAACTTCCCAGTGGAATCTTATTAGCATCTAATAGACTATCGGTGTTCCATGCATAATAACTTGTAAAAAATCCAGATTCTCAAACCCTGCCCTCCAGGAATTCTATTCCAGTGGATCTTGCATGGAGTTCAGTACCATGCATTTTTATTAAACACCTGAGTGTTGCTGGTGCAGCTGATGTAACTGAACCATGACTCTAGCTTTGAGAGATCCTGAGACAGCTAACCACTATGTGGTAATGGCCATGAGACTTGAGTTCTGTTTCTTTGGCTCTGTCACTCACTTGTATTACCTTGAATAATTATTTTATTGACTCTCAATTGTATCATCTCTCAGTGAAGGAATATGGTATATATTATCTAACTTTTTCTGCATATTTTACTCATGAATGTGCTAGTCCAGGAAGACCCAAAAATGCTCAAACTGTTCAGTTGGTAGTGCCTGCCTGAAGCTCTGTTGGGAAGGATTCTGAGGTCCTATTTAAGACCAGTCAGGGAAGGGGGAGAGATGATCTTTCAGAGATGTGTCATTCATGTGGGAAGGAGATTGGAAATATGTGTTCTGAGTGTTTGATAGTTTCAATATAGCCAACCAGATCTATTTTCCCTTTCTCTAAAAAACCATTCCTTCACTCACATTGTTCCCTTAACTTACTGAAATTAGCTCTCTATTTCCACTTCAAAGGTTCCATAAATACTTTCTCATTACCCCTTTCTACATCCTAATTTTTATAATTCCAACAAGTAATTGCTTCATTTTGCCTTGTAACATGGGTAGTATTTTATCTGCCTCTCTTTCCTCAAAAGAAAGCAAGGTCACTGAATTGATGTGGGGCTATGGTGAAATAACTTATCTAAAGTGCCTAGAACCCAGTAGAAGTACAATTATTATTTATTATAATCTATTCAGTTCTAAAATTCTAGACATCTAGGGTAAAAGTTATTAAATATTGGCAATAGACAAAAGATGCTGGAGATGGAGTTGGAACTCAGAACCTTGGACAGCTCAGAACGTTTTCACAGCATTCCTACTGCAGTTCTGACACTGCCCACAATATTTTCCAGCCTCATCTCTCTGTCAGGGTAAACTAAGGGCTCTTCGCCTAACAATTGTGTAATCTGCCCGTCTCCAGAAAGAGGAACATTCTTGTCTATTAAAGATTTATGATGTATGTGATGTCTAAGTAGTTCTCTCATTGCAGAGTAACAGTGAATTTAAGAGTGCAGGCTCTGGGTCAGATTACTCCAGATCCAGAGTCCTGACTCCCCTCACTTGACAGCTGTGTGACACCAGATAAGTTGTGTGGCATTTTAGTGTCTCTGTTACCTCATCTGGTACATGAGAATAATCAGTACCTACTTCATAGAACTTTAGTGAAGACAAAAAGGATATAATCTGCACAGTGCTCAGAACAACCTAGCACATATCAAGTCCTTAGTGATGTCAGCTGTTAGCTGCCACCATGAAGCCAAAGAACTGGTTCTATCCTAGCCCTATTGTAAACTCATGTGACCTCAAGAAAGGCCCCTTCAACTGTGAAACAAGAGAGTTGGACCAGAGCAGATATATCTATAATGTAATCCACAAAACCTGAAATCTTCTTTCTTGTGTCCCAATAAAACTTTTCCTATTTAACTTCTGTTCCTTTGTTCATTCATCCTTAGATGTGGTCAAGGGTCAGACTTAGAGTAGTATAATGATCTTGAACACCATTACCACAGCAATTAGTTCAGAACCCCTGACTTCAGTGTCATGAATTTTGGATGAGAGCCTCCCTACCAAGGAAAAAAAAATGCCTGAGATTCTCAGCCTCCCACTGGCCCAACTTTTCCGAGCCTTTCTCAGGTCCAATTCCAATTTCAACTAACTGGTGAAGGAGATACCCCCAAGAAAGGGGAGGAGGCATAAAGCATCAGTATTTCCATGCCATCATCCCACACTCCACAGCAAGATCTTCCTTGGTCCCTCTAGTCATCCATTTCAATAATCCTAGATTTTTATTTCAAGGGTTTGGATGGCCTGGATATTTTCATTTTCTATTGCATATTTCTTACTAAGAGCTCCTGAAACAAAGGCATGAAGCCCCAAGTCCCTGTATACAGACCTGCTTATGAATTTTCTCTTTAATCCTCAGCATCTTTCCCCAAATGCTTTTAAAAGTGGTATGAACCCAAACAGTTCCCTGGCCCACTGCAGCTTCTAACATGAGATCATGACTTTAAATCTGAAAATCACAGTATACCTAGTTATTAATAGCAGGGGATTTCAGCTCAACACAATGCTCTGGTAGACTGCCAGCAATCCAAGTTTAACATCCTCCAGGGTGTGAAATTAAAAGGAAAAAAATTCTAAAAGCCTGAGAGTTTCTTCATTTGAACTAGAGTTTAACTCCTTCTCTGCACCTTCCATTGGCTATAAGATCACTACACTTGCAGTTCATGATCAATTTTTTAGTGTTATTAAGGCAAATGACTCTGTCTTACTCATCTTTGTAGCCTTAGTGAGTAGTACATATTAAGTGCTTATAGGAGACTGGATTATTATTCAGTAATATTTATTTTCTCTTTTTTTCTTAGGAGTAACATGTTTCACTGATTTGGGCTTGGCCATGTGTCTTGCTCTTAGCCAATAAGATGCTAATAAATGTGATATAGCCAGGGCTGAAAATGTGTTCCTGCTCTCTTCAACCTCTGGTGGAACCATGAGAAGAAAATTTCTAGGATACCTCACTGGTCTCAGAAGGAGTATAGGAAATATGGGGAGCAGAATTTAATGGCTCCTACTGAGTACAGCCTGTATCTGTCAATCTCCAATAAATAAATAAGCATCATGATTTCAGTATTGTCATACACCAACTATTTATCTCCTAGAGAGTAACAAGAAAGAAACCAGGTCATACATCACTAGAGAGTAATTCCAATACCTGTTTCTCCTTCAACTGGGGATGAAAGCTTAAGAGCATCATAGCCACATTTGGAAAGTTAGTAGACATGATCCATAACATGTTCTTACTTAACCTCAGGTTAAGCAAAGGGACAAAGTTTGCTAATTTTGTTTTATACTCTTTCTTTCACTGACCTTGTCTCTATCTCACAAATAAGGAAACTACTCTTTTGAGAAGGGCAGAACTGCCTGGAAGTCACATTGTGCTGGGGGAAAATCTAGTCTCTGCTGTAATAAAACTCTATAGAATTTATAAGAATCAGGAATTCCCAACAAGCATATAATTGAACCTGTTTTTACTACCATGATAAAACTGGGCCAAAAATTAAAAATTCATTACCTAGTGTAGTTTACAGAAGCTATGTCTCAGCTCCTTGGAAAAGGTTCCCAATCTACTCAATGTAACAAACATAAGAACACAAAAATTACCAAACCAGGTCACCCCTAGTACCGTTCAGCATAGTTCTCTGTCAGTTGAAAAAACAAAGTTGCCTTGATGAAAAGTTAGGTTTTGCAAATAAAAGACCCCGGTTGCCCTCAATAAATCATGTTGGATCTATGAAGCTTGTGATAGAATATCTGATGCCATATTTTCCCTATGCTACAAACAACCTAAAAATAGATACACCAAAGAAACCACTATGACCAGGCACCGAACAATAGTGCAACAACTGCACCCCTGAGAGACAGGGAACTTGCGAACTGAGCTGCAAAATCACCCTAGTAATATGTGTAGGACAGTTTGCCAACTAAAGCACAATGAGCTGAAGTCCAAGCACAACCTGGTAGTCTTACTGAGGTGAAGTGGCAAAGAGCAAAGTTTGCAGCAGCTGACATAGGGCCCTGGAGAAGAGAGAACAGAGAAGTTCATGTTGGACCCATGGGGTTCCCCCATGTTCGGAATCCCCTGACTAGATCCACAAAGGAAACAGCTTAGAACCTGAATCCCACCAAATTAGAGAGGCTTGTGAATTACCTTGGGCTTTTCACAGATAAGGCGTAACAAAAAATAAAATAAAATAAAATAAAATAAAATAAAATAAAATAAAATAAAATAAAGTGTACACATTATTGGGTGATCATCCAGCAATTACACTGTCTACTAAACAAAAATAAATCATCTTCAGAGGAAGATTACAAAATCCAGAGTCTACAAAATACCACTAATGAGCAGTTCACAATAAAATATTACAAGATGCAAACATACACACACACACACACACACACACACACACATAACCATAGTGAAGAGAAAATTAGTCCAGAGAAAGTGACGTAGATATTTACCCAACAAAAATGAAAACCTACATTCACACAAAAACCCTGTACACAAATGCTTAAGACAGCTCTATTTAGGGATGCCTGGGTGGCTCAATGGTTGAGCATGTGCCTTTGGCTCAGGTCGTGATCCTGGGGTCCTGGGATGGAGCTTCACATTGGGCTCCCTGCATGGAGCCTGCTTCTCCCTCTGCCTATGTCTTTGCCTCTCTCTCTGTATCTCTCATGAATAAATGAATAAAATCTTTTTTAAAAAAGACAGTTCTATTTATAGTCACCAAAAACTTAAAACAATTCAAATGTCTCTGGACAAATGAATAGATAAACAAATGTTTGCACATCCATCCAACAGAACACCACTTAGCAACAGAAAGAAATGAACTATTGAATACTTAGAGCAATCTCAAAGGCATTTTGCTGAGAGAAAGAAACCAGTTTCCAAAAGTTTCATACTGCATGATTACACTTACATTACACTTGAGGAAAGGCTCTATAGCTGTAGAAAACAGACCAATAGTCACCAAAGTTTAGGGATGGGGTAGGATTGGACTATAAATGGGCAGCAAAAGGGAATTTTTTGGATGATGGAACCTTTCCATGTCCTGATTGTGGGGGTGGTAACAAGAGTCTATTACATGTGTTAAAAGTTATAGAACTGGGCACCAAAAAAGTACATTTGACTAAACGTTAATTTTTTAAATAAAGCTTAAAGTCTGCAAGGAAAAAGTTTATAAAGGGAATGTTATAAACATGTTTAATAAATTTAATAACAGAAAACTATTACATATCCTAACCATTTAAAGATAGGCGAAGGACATATACAGACAATTTACAGAATAGGAAACATAAATTACCCTTAAATATATAAAGATACGTTCAACGGCATTTTTACACTTATTGGTTGCCAAAGGCAAAAAGAATGTATCATGTTGGTGAGAATTTAAGTCAACAGACACTCTAATACATTGCTGATGAAAGGTAAATTGGTATAACCTTCATAAGGAAAACTGTCAAGAGCTATCAAAAATTTTTTAAATGCATGTGCCATTTCATCCAACAACCCCTCTTCCAGAAATTTATCCTACAGATATATTCGTACATGTATCAAATAACCTATGAACCAAATTATTTATTGAAGCCTTGTTTTTATTAGCAAAAGGTGGGGAAAACCCAAGTGTCCTTCAGTACCAGATTGGTTAAGTGGAATATGATATATATACCATGGGATACAATGTGCCATTCAAATGAAAGAGAACCTCTCAAGTTCTAAAATAAAATATTAAGTGAGTAAGAACATAACAAAGTAAAAAAGAGTCTCTTCAGGGGTACCTGGGTGGCTAAGTCAGTTAAGTATCTGCGTTAAGCTCAGGTCATGATCCTGGAGTCCCAAGATTGAGCTCCACATGGGGCTCCCTGCTCAGCGGGGAGTTTACTTCTCCCTCTGCCCCTCACCCCATTCCTGCTCTCTCCTCTCTCCCTCTCTCTCAAATAAATAAATAAATAACCTTTAAAAAAAAAGAATCTCTTCATGTTAAGCATACATATGCATTGTCCGTTTTTTTAATCCACAAAGTTTGACATTCCACAAACGCTTATTTTTCATTTTTAAATTAACCTATGGAATGTTTTTTTTTATTTATTTTTTATTGGTGTTCAATTTACTAACATACAGAATAACCCCCAGTGCTGTCACCTGTTCACTCCCACCCCCCGCCCTCCTCCCCTTCTACCACCCCTAGTTCGTTTCCCAGAGTTAGCAGTCTTTACGTTCTGTCTCCCTTTCTGATAACCTATGGAATGTTAACCATGCTTACTGTTGGAGGTAATACATAGCCACTTTCAGGGTCTAATATAAGAGATTCTGTATGAGCTCTTAGATTCTGCCCCAAAATCTACCTCTGGCATGTGCTAATACCTAAAATTCTTAGAATCATAATAATAGCAATAATAATAATAATAATAATAATGGCTAAAATTTATTGAGCACTTATAGTGTGCTTAGGATATATGCAAGGCACTTTGCTATGCTCTTTACATCAATCCAATTTCAGTCTCAGTTACAATTTCTTTGAAGTCGTACAGCACTGGAGATGGGTTACAAATTGGAAGGAAGAAAGATAAACACAGACACACACAAACTGAGATTTAAAGAAATCAACTTGCATAAGATAATTTCATTCATGATCTCTAGATCCAGATGTGGGCAGCCTGACTTTAAAGTTCATGCTCTCCTCATTACCCAACACCAGATATAACTTCAGAATCTTTGCACAGGGATGAAGTCTTCAGGTCTTCTAGTTAAATCTTTCAATGACTACAGGACCCACTGGACAACATGCTTGACAAGAAGCAATGCAGCCTCTGCAGAGTGACAAGGATTTCACAATCTCCTGAGACATCCTATTCCATCACAAGACAACTCTGATTCTTTTTTTAAAAAGCTCTTCTTTCCGTGGAGCTCAAACCATCTGTTTCCCTCACACTCCCTTTTTCTCCCCACTGGAATGACACAAATGGGCATCTAGTCCCTCCATCACAGACAGTTCTTGCAGTCTCTAGTGTCAGCTCTCCTGCTGCCTCTCTTCTCTCTCCTCTTCTGGCTCAGTCCTTAATTCTTCCTACACAATGACTCCAAGATTCCTCAACATCCAAATGGGCTTCATTTCAATACCTCCTTGGTTTTTTTATGTTACAAATCAACCCTATTAGGTACAACTTACATATAATGAAGAACACAGACTTTAAATATTATATTTAAAGTTTTGACCAAAAAAGCACCTATGTAACCCATGCCTCTATTAAAATATAGACTATCTCCATCACCTCAGAAACTTCTCTAGGAACTCCCCTGCCCACTCCCACCCAAGAGAACTTCTGAACTGACTCCTATCACCATAGATTAATATTAACTCTAATCACATAGTAAGTACTCTTTTGCATCTGACTTCTTTAACTCAGCACAATATTTTGGGAATTCATTGTGTTGCAAACTACAGTAATACATTCCATTTTTATTGTTGAGTAGTATTTCGTTGTGGAAATATACCATAATTTTTGTATCCATTCTCCTATTAATGGACATTTGATTATTCTCAGTTGGGGGCTCTTTTGAATACAGTTCCTTCAAAATTCTAAAACAAGTTTTTGTTTGAGCATATATTTCTATTTCTCTTGGGTAAATACCCAGGAATGAAATAACTGAGATCATGGGGTGGGTGTATATTTAATTTTCAGGGAAATGCAATTAAAAGCACAGAGATATACCATTTCACACTCAGTAAAGCAGGTATAATTAAAAAGACTGATGACCCTGAGTGTTGGCAAGAATGTGAAACAACACTCCATTCAAAGGGAGATTCTTCAAATTGCATAAACAACTCACTGTGTTGGTTGATTAGCTCCAGGTACAGTTATCTCCTCTGCTCTGGGCCTTCAGCATCCATTCATTAATCCAGCTGGACTTTCTCCTGGCTCCGAGTGACCTGGCCATTGCAGAGACATTGTTGCATTTAGTCTTATTAAGATTATTCCCTTGAACTTCTTCTGTGCAAATAGTTTTTCTGATCCAGGTGCTGAACACAATTTTCCAACTTTAATGAACTTTATAACAAATTACATTTGTCCCCACACAAAAAGAGGAAATCACTATTTAACATCAAAGCAATCAAAGAAAGCACATAAGAAAAACTGAAATTAAAATGTTTATGAAATATCTAGAGAACAATGTCTATAAAACAAAATCCAAAAACTACAAAATACGGAAAAGAGGAATGCAAGTAGTTGAGAATGAAGATATAGTAACTATCTTTTAGTCTAGAAAACTGTCCTAGACCTGATCTCACTTAGTAGCTCAGCCATCCTGGCAGGTGTTTATATTCCTTCTATTTTGTAAATGAGGAGGCAAGTTCAAAGAGGGTTAAGTGCTCAAGATCACACGACTAATAAGATCAAATCATGACCTAAAACCAAGTTCACGTCTACAAATTGTGTGATTTTTCTGCTACATTGGCACATCTCACCCTGATTACTCCAAATATCCCATGAGTAACCCAAATCCATTTGACCCATTTGCAATAGACTTACCGAGGATAGCCTTTGGCCCCCATTTTATAACCCTTGGTTAGAGTTAAAATATGCCTTTTGAAACACTTTGATTAGCATTTTCTTCATCCTTGTGTCTGAGTTCTGGTAGCAGCCTGCCACAGAGCCAAGAACACTGACAGAAGAGTCAAGAGGCTTGTATTCTGATCCTGCCTAGGGCAATGACAAGCCCTAGGACTTTGTGTAGAGAGAAAATGGTGGTGGAAGAGAATGTGGGCTTTGAAGACAAAAAAGACCTGAGTTCAAACCAGCTACTACAATGACCCTGGTGACATTATTTCACCTCTCTGAGCCCTACTTTCCCCACCTGAAACTAGGATAACAATACCTCTCTTGAAAAGTTATTGTAAAGATTAAATGAGGTAATATGTGTAGAGGAGGTCTGAAATAGTAGGTGTTCAAAGAATGCCATCTACACCATAATAATCCTCCTCCTCATCATCATGACTTAACTGCTATCTCAAAGTGCAATAGATGAGTTTTAAGCTCATGACCAGCTTTTTCTGATATTCTTTGAGCCCATTTATGATCACATCTTTGTATATATAACAGAAAACTAGTTGCTTAGAAGTTCCTTTAAAATAATTGGACAGTTCCAAATAATTGAATGGTTACCATCTCACTCTCTGGAATGTTCACATAGAAGTATTTTCTTGACTCAGTCATGCATTCATCCATTATTGCCAACCTAGTATGGGCCAGACACCTTGTTAGGCAGGGAGTGAGCATCCAATGAACCTGATAATTATCCTCTATATAGGAGTATGCATTTTTTTTTCCTGAAGGGAGTGCTAAGGAACCAGTGCAGATCCTTTCTAAAAGTAGTATTGCTCTTTTAATGTCTGTGAATGTTTATCCACTTCTGACAATCACCATTCAGCTAGAAGGACTTACCAGAGAACCTCCTTATTGTTCCACAGATGGTATGTTTGGTGGGGGGAAAATGTGAATTACACATTAATTCAACAATGTTGCATATTTCTTCAGATTAGAAGCTGCTTCCAATAGGACCCATAAATGCAGAACTAATGAAATGGAGTTAAAAGCCAAGGCCCAATACCAGTTCTAAACACAAAACAACACAGAATTCATAAGCATTTTACTTCTCTTCCAGGGGACTGCAGGTAGGCTCCTCACACAAATGGCATTCTGAACAACTGTGTGCAAATTGATTACTCCTTAAATGAAAGTCCACCTCAAATATACCTAAAGTAGCTATCTTTAAAAGGAAACTATACCAAATGCTTTTGCAATGCTAAAAATTATCTTGGAAAATAAATAATGAATCCTGGAATTTATAAATCTAGACTGTCACATATCAAGGTTGCTTAATAAAACAACTTAGATGAACATTTTCTATGAAAATTCCATTTAAACCTTCCACATGTGTGATTATTCGTCATCGTGGTCTGCAGCCACCAACGAAGTCCAAAAATAATTCATTCCTACTTCATTTCGTTAAACAGGCACATTATGGATATGAGGCAATAAATGGCAATTTTCATAACATTTAGCTCTTTCACACAATGAATTAGCAGGAACTGAGACTACAAGAAGGTTTGAGTCAATGAACAACTCTCATCCTAATTATGAAGGATTTACAAGAAGGGAGTGGAGTGACTAGGGCATGGTAATGGGGCTGGAAAAGGCCAACTTCCAGAACAGGAAATCTATTTGACTATCAAGCTGCAAACTGTAATTTATTAAAAATGTAATTATCCACAAAACTCTTATTTGCAGAACCCATTGAAGAAATATTGACATTTGGAGCTGTGTTAAGGTCTCTGAAGTCCTCATAGGGCAATGGAACCTTCCTTATCTAGTTTCATGTTTGTGAAGGTTTTCTCCTTCCCAAAAGGCACAAAAAAACAGGAGGAAATTGCTCTATAACAACAGTTCCTCAGGTCAGTTATTGGAAAAGAAAAAAAGAGGTGCAGGGCCTTGGGATCCTTCCTTTGGCCCTTCTCATCCCCTTTCCATAATGACCCCAAGTCCAAGGGCTGGTGTCATGGGTAGGTGTACAGCATGTGCACATGCTTCCGTGCTCTGGGCTCGGAAGAGCCCCCATGCAGGCTTTAATGTTCTGCTGTCACTGTCTTTAAATTCTGAATTAATTTTTAACAAGGGGCCAATCATTTTCATTTCTCACTGGGCCACACAAATTATGAAGCCATCCTGCCAAGCCTCCTTCCCACCCACGCACACACACCACAGACATCTTCTCCAGGACCTCTTCATAGCCACTTGTTCTAACCTCCACTGGGTCAAGATGATGGAACACTGGTTTGGAGCTAGAGGTCAGAGTGCACTACTGGGTTCAAACCGTCCTCCTTGTGAGCTTTGTGACTCTGATCTCCTCATAGAGAGATAGCACTCACCCACCTCACAGGGTTGTTACAAGAACTAAATGAGATAAAGCATGTAAAGGTAGGTGAGAACACATACCACAGAATATTCTTTCTGTGGTAATTACTACATTAGGAACAGGAAGAGAAGAGGAAGGAAGAGGACGGCCTCACCTGTGAAACGCTGCCTGCCCTCCCAGGCTGAGTTCACTAGCCTCCCCTCTATTTAATGAACCATTCTGAGTATAGCATTACCATCCCACCAAAATACTGCATTTTCCTAGACTTTAGACATCCATGTACCACTTTCAAATTCCACTCTATCACTGCTATCTATCTATCTAATAGGTTTGTTTAGATCAACTTACTTGTTTAAGTGAAATTGTTTTACCTTGCAAATAAACTGTGTAAAGTGAACACCAATATCCCACATAAAAAGGGAAGGTAACACACAACAATTAGAATTTTTACATGGTTATTCACATACCACCTAAAATCCTCTTAGACACCACCAGTAGCACCCATGTTGACTTTGTGTCCTCTTCCACTGGGCTCTGAGCTCTCTAAGCGTAGCAATTATAGTCTCAATTCTATTTCACCAGCTAGAAAACAGTGCACTATGAGCAGAAAGTTCTCTGGAACCATTTGCTGAATGAATACTTGTCAACAAACTGTTAAGAGTGATAGGCCCCTACAAAGATGCTCATGCTTTAGCGGGCGGCTTCCTAAGGCCCTAAAACCTTCATATCCTAAAGGCAATGGATCTCTCCAATGCAGCATTCCTCAAAATGTGGTCTGAGAACCACCTGTATCAGCATCACCCTGAGAGCTTGCTAAAAAGGCAGATTCCAACCCTAGTCAGAACGTATTGAATCAGAACCTCTGTACATAAAGTACAGCCTAGTGGTAAAATTTCAGGCATTGACATATAGTAGTAGTAACAGTAGTACTAAAAACAGCTAACACTCTCTTTGTTTTGCATATGTACCAGGACTTATGCTAAACATTTTACATACATTATCTCACCTAATCTGCTTATCAATTCAATGAGGTAGGTGCTTGCCAAAGTCACAGAACTATTCAGGGGCAGGGACCATTTAGGCCAGGCAGCCTGACTCCGGAACCAAATTCTCAATGACAGTACTATACTCATGAGTAGAACAGAAGTTTCTGGAGAGAAGAACTATGGATCAATCCATGGGTCCTTTGGATCTCACCATGTATTTTTCCGTTTATAAGCTCAGATCTGCCTGCAGTATAGTCATCAGCCAAGTAGAAAGCATCACACACAAAAATTATATTTTGGCTCATCATGTGCATTCAAAGTGCAACCTATCAAAGTTGACTGAATACAACTGGAATAAAAAAGCATTCCTCATTATCAAGGGAATAGGGACCTCCATTACTTGGGGGGACAAAGCTGCCCTTTCAGAGTCAGAAGACCACACTGAGGAAGCCACAGTCTCTAACCTTCAAGAAGTGGTCGAATGTTCTCATAAGTGAGCTGTCTCAATCTGAAATACTGAGTTCCCTGACACTGTAGATGAACACTGCAAATGAGCTAAATCATCAGTGTCCAGATATTCTAGAGATTTCTGCCCCAGGGAGAATTAAAGTTGATTAACTCCTGAGATAGTCTCCAAATCTAACTTTGGGATGCTTCCATCTTGCAAATAACAAAAAGAAAATCAATTTAAAGTACTGTTTGAAATAGATACATTTGTGTTCTGCTTTAAAAAAAAAAAAGAACAACAACAACAACAACAAAGAAGAAAGAAAAAAATGGAAAAAAAGAAAAGGAACCCCACTGGCTGATGTTAAGAATCATAGAAGTCTCATAAACACTATGGAAGAACAGACCAGATGGAAGCATTGCTGAGCAGGCATATTATTAATCATGAGTCAAAAAGAAAACAAAAAACGCACTGAGTTGGGTGACATCCATTCTGGAAATATTTAGCACAGCCTGGTTCCTGCTGAAGTCCCGATGTGGGAGTTTACAGTTCAGTGCCCAATGGAAACATTTACCTTAGCAAGAGCTGAACACCATGCACATTCTTGTTCCATGCAATTATCAATCTCAGTGGTGGCAAAAAGATTCTTAAATAAATAGGCTACACTGCCTGTTCTTGAGTCTTCTGATTTAATAAACCAAAGAGATAGGAACCATCTTTATCTAAACTGGATTAGTAGGTCAGTGATGAGCAATTGTTATTATAGAAGAGTCATTTCTGAAATAGTCACCACGAGAAGAAAGTCCTAGAATGAGTCCCTTTAGTGTTTTTTGTTGCTGTGAACTTCGTTTGGATACTTTGTTTGGAATTTTGGATGAAAAGCCACATATATAGGCCATGTTCCCAGGGCTGTTGTTAGGCTGGCTGGACATTTCAACAGTATTAAAAGCTGCTTATTAACAAACTGTTGTGATTACAGGGGTAAGGAGAGAAAATGAATGGGAAATATCAGAGAGGGTGACAAAACATGAGAGACTCCTAACTCTGGGAAACAAACAAGAGGTAGTGAAAAGGGAGGTGGGCGGGAGGATGGGGTGACTGGGTGACAGACACTGAGGGGGGCACTTGACGGGATGATCACTGGCTGTTATGCTATATGTTGGCAAATCGAACTACAGTAAAAAAATATACAGAAAAAAAAAAAAACTGTTGTGAGTACACAAATCTGCCCTCAGTGCTATGAGGCTTTTATGTGGCTCAAATAACTTCCTGTATGTAGGTGGCAATCATGGGGTTGGCCATTTTCTTTTCTCCTTGTTAGTATTTTTGTTCACTTAGCTCTTTAGCTAGTTGTTATGCTGCTGCCATGGTTTTGACTTCCAATTTTTTTTCATTTGTTAATTTGTTTCCAATGTAACTACTTGTGGAAAGAAACATTTAGAGTTACTTTGCATAAATGGAGTTATTTGGGAAGTATATTTTCTTGGACTTTTGCATTTCCTTTGGATCTCTTGTTCAGAGAATACCATCTTCTCTGGATATAAAATTCTTGGAACACAGCTGAGATCACTTGGATACTCTGTGTCCTTCTGATGTTAGTTATTTAATGTGAAAAGGCTGAAACTAATTTGATTTTTGTCCTTTTAAAATTACCTCTTTTCTTTTTTTCCTCTAATTTTCTGTTTGGAAGATTGTCCCCAAAACTTGAAATCCTTACCAGGATTTGTCTTGACATAGAGTCTATTTAAGGTTTGGTGGGAAAATCTGGGAAACAATTTCTATCCAAGTGGGTTTTTGTTGTTTTGTTTTGGAAGATTTTCCTTGATTGTTCATTTAATCATTACAGATAATCTCTTTGCTCTATATTTTTCTTCCAATATTCTTATCATTTGTAGGTTACACTTGTCACCTCTGGTTTCTGTATCTCTCCCTGCCTTTCATCTAAATCACCTTTCCCTGCATTCTTTCTAAAATGTATCTCCTGGTGGCACCTGGGTAGTTCAATCGGTTAATTATCTTCCTTTGGCTCAGGTCATGAACTCAGGGTCCTGGGATCAAGCCCCACATTGGACTCCCTGCTCAGTGGGGAATCAGCTTCTCCTTCTGCCCCTCCTTCCTGCTCTTGTGCATGCTCTCTCTCTTACTCTCTTACTCTCTTGCTCTCTCCCTCTCTCTCTCTCAAATAAATAAAATCTTAAAATGAAATAAAATAAAATGTATCTCCTGTTCCTGATGACATTTCTACAGTATAGACTCCATTTTTCCCTGCTTCTAATCAACAATCCCAGTTGTGACTTTCATTTTGTTTTACTTTCTTTCATCCCAGACATTTTAAGAAATTATATCCTCTATTTATCTCATTCAGGATGAAGTATTTTCAAAATTGTGCTTCTGCCCATTGGAAAGTTTATTTCAAGAGAAGAACTTTCCCCTGCACTTCTGACACTTGACTCTCCTCCCCTGGTGCTACAGTTTCTCCCCACACCCAGGGAGTTCTTCATTTGGCGCAAGTTCCACGGGTGTTTGTACAGTCTTGATCTTTCTCAGGTTCTGGCTGGGACAAGTAGTTTTTTGGGTTTGGGATTTTTAAAATATATATACATTCTTATTTTCTTCAACCTATGTCCACGGGGAACATGGAAATCTTAGTGTGATAAGCTTGAGGAGTGGCACCCCAAAATATACCACTTTGGCATAAGGATTATTTTAAGCTAAAGATTCTTCAAAAAGCAAGAAGGAAATTCCGATCTTTCCTTTTCTTCCTGAAAACGAGAGATAAAAACTCCCATATGAAAGATACCCTCCCTGTACCAGAAAAAAAGAAACATTTTTTCAATGGTGAATCATAGAAAAGAAAAATCAACAGACCTTGTTAAAATAGTTCATATCTTCCTTTAGCCTCCCCACATAGTTTACTTTTTCCAAGTTGCTTCTCTTTGTTCAAGGCAGCACAAAACTATTTAGGTTTCACCATTTCATTGGGTCTTCCCTCCTTATGAGGACTCCCTTGACACATAAAACTCGTATTAAGTACATTTGTGTGGTATTTTCCTGTTAATCTGTCTTGCATTGGCCTTGTCCCTGTCCTTGTCCCTGTCACTCCACTTGAGAATCTCCCACCCGCATCCCTGAGCACTTATTGAAATCCTCCTTATCCCCAACCCCTGGGTTAGTCTCAGGGCCAATGTTATTAGTCTTAGCCCTGTTTTGTATCTCTCCTTCTACAAATCATTTCTCTGCCATGCTTCTTTTAATTCTCTTAGTATTTTCCACTCAAGGTGTATTAACAGGTCCTCAATATAAAATTTACTAATGCAATATTTTCTATTTTTTATATGAAGCATTCAAAATTACCTCCTTGAGGGTTTTCTGGTTTTGCTGACCAGGTCTGGAATTGGCTTCTGATCAATATTTATTAAAGTGAGAAGTATTCTTCTGCTCTTTTAGAGAATATGAACAACTTTCCAGTTACCCACGTTCCATATTTCAAGAATGGACTAGATTTCCACTTCCTCTTTCCCATCAGATCGGCATCTGAGCCTCAGCTGTTGATCTGCAGCCACAGGGCCTAGCACAGGCTTCCATACTTCTACTAAGTGAGTGTGTTCATCTCTGAGATGTGAGGGGAGAACCTCTATGGGTCTGCTTAAGAAAAATCAAGTCTTGCACGGTTTGTCGGGACGGAGGATGTTAGCAAGCAGCCCCTACGCTGAATCTAGCACGCATGTGTTGCATGGCTTGTATCATGTCTTTAAAAATTGCCAAGTTAGTTGTTAATGTATAAGCCCCTGGATTTATTGCTGAAATATCCAGATTTTGACTAGGATGGTTAGCACTTTCTGCGGTTACCAGCTGTCTCTGGCACCACCTGCTGGCCACATCACTCAGTGCATCCATCAGACAGTTGACTACAAAGATGAGGTCCCTAAAGGTGAACCAGAATCCATTTGCCTTGAGGATCAGAAACATCCCTTAAAGGCCAATGTTCCAAGGCTCAGATGGACACAACAGTAAGTTCTTCCCAAGAAAATCTCTGTTTATTCTTCTTCTGCTTTCTAGGGTCAAAACGTGTGCTTTATTGTGGTTGTTGTTTTAATAAATACAGCCACTATTGTGTATGGTTGAATGACCATAATCATGACACTGCCTTCCCCATCTAGTGAGTTTACTATGTAGTCTGCACTGCATTACCTCACGATATTCCCAAAATGGAAGGTGCTGGTAATAGAAGGGCAGACACCTGAGTCCACTTCTCAAAGACCACCCCTCAGCCACGTGGCCTTGATAAAGTCACTTCTCCCTGCAGTGCCTTTAGTGAGTGCTAGCTCACCAACACTGAACTCCTCTCCAACTGAGATAATCCTATAAAGCTGTGAACACAGGCATCTTGTTGTATTGCACCTCACAGATATCCAACTGTTTACAAACTGAAGCTGTATAGCAACCCTGTCTGGAGCAAGTCTATTGGCACAATTTTCCAACAGCATTTGCTCACTTCATGTATCTGTGCCACATGTGGGTAATTCTCACAATATTTTAGGCTTTTTTATTATGATTGTATTTGTAATGGGGCTCTGTGACCAGTGACTACACCTTTTAACTTTAATTTTTTAATTAAGATATATACATGTTTTTAGATTTAATAGGCTACAGTATAGGGTAAACATATGCACTGGGAAACCAGAAAATTCATTGGACTTGCTTTGTTACAGTATTCACTCTTTTGCATGGTCTGAAATTGTACCTGTGGTATCTCTAAGGGGCACCTGATTAGGGTCAGGCCCTCAGGCACCATCCAAACCCATGCTGTCCAGTATGAAGCTACCAGCCATGTATGACTATTGAGAACCTGAAATGTAGCTAATCCAATCTGAAATATGCAATAAATATAGAATGTATACTGAATTTTGAAGACAATATGAAAAAAAGAATATAAAAATACCACATTCAGGTTTACCTGGGTGGCACAGTCGGTTAAGCATCTGCCCTAAGCTCAGGTCATGATCCCAGAGTGTTAGGATCAAGTCCTGCATCAGGCTCCCTGCTCTGTAGGGAGCCTTCTTCTCCCTCTCCCTCTGCCTGCCGTTCCCCCTGCCTATGCTCTCTCTCTGTTGAATAAATGAACAAAATCTTTTTTTAAAAATACCACATTCATATTTTTATATTGATTGCAAGTTGTTATGATAATATTTTGATTATATTCAGTTAAATAAAATGCTATTAAAATTCATTCCACCAGTTTCTTCTTAATTTTTTATTGTGACACTAGATAATTTTAAATTGTACACATGATTCATGTCATATTTCCACCGAATAGCACTGCTCTAAACAGCTGAATGTTTAAAGCACACAGTTATCTTACATAGCAGCAGGAAGAGCAATTCTATATCCAGGACCTTTTTAATTTGTGTATTTTGTCCTTTTATGTATGAATCTCTATGATAAATATAAATACCTGGGTCTTCTGTTCATAGGATGGTCACT
Organism: Canis lupus familiaris; assembly: GCF_011100685.1. Lineage (NCBI taxonomy): Eukaryota > Metazoa > Chordata > Mammalia > Carnivora > Canidae > Canis > Canis lupus. Next base: position 55,577,008 of record NC_049225.1, read on the forward strand.
TTAGTCTGTCAGCACCTGTGAATCTTGAAGATGGCCTCCTGGGAGCAGGAGTCAGGCTGCCTGGGAAATCTCATGAAATCTTCTCTACAAGGCATCTTAAAGAGGTGCTCTGGTTCAGAGATAGAATTAGAGGGAGTCAGCAGCGACTGAAGAAGAACTATAAATAACTAATACACTTATGAAAATGCTCTCTCATGCTGATAATCAAAGAAATGAAATTAAAACATGAGATTTCATTTTTAGTCTGTCAGGACACAGAATTTTTTTTAATTATAGCCAAAGTTAGCAAGAGTATATAGAAATCAGTATATGTATTCCCTGCCTGGGAGAGTTGAAGTTTACACAGCCTTTCTAGGGGGTAAGTTAGCAATATGGAAAAACAGCCTTAGAACTGCACATGTCCTCTGAGCAAGCAAGTCCACCTCTAGGGATTTCATCTAAAGCAATTGTCATGGCTGTGCACATTAACTTTTCTGTAAGGATATTCATTATTTTGCAAATTATAACAAAAATAACATCAAATAGAGGACTTTTTAAAATTAAGTCATATTGAAAAAATAAAATGCTGCCATTAAAAATTATGCAACAGACTATTCAATAATAAATTCCTCCTCCCCCTCCTCCTCCATCCACACTCTTCAATTCAGCGTGTGTGATCTTTTTATGGTGAAGCAGACTGTGTCACTCTCCTGTTTAAAACCCTCACTATTAAAAAACAAATTAAAAAAAAAAAACCTTCACTATTGTGGCACCTGCGGGGCTCAGTCGGTTAAGTAACCAACTCTTGATTTCAGCTCAGGTCATGATCTTGGAGTCATGAGATGGAGCCCTGAGAGGGCTCTCTGCTGGAGATTGTCTCTCTCCCTCTCCCCCTCCCCCAACTCTAAATAAATAAATAAATAAATAAATAAATAAATAAATCTTAAAAAAATAAATCCTTCATTGTCTTAATTGGGTGTTAGGATGAAGCCCTTAATCCACGTATGGCCCTAGGGTCTGGGCCTGACTCCCTCTCCAGCTTCATCTCCCGCCAGGCTCCTCCCTCTGCTCCCGTCCTACTGGCCACAGGGACCCTCTTTCAGCCCCATGGGCCTAGAAAGCTCTTGTTGGCTCTGGGTCTTCATTCATATCACTCTGCTAAGATGCTGCCTGCACCCCACTCTTTCTGGCAAAAACCTCCTCATTCTAGAAGGCTCATGTTAAGTGCCGCTTCCCCAGAAAACCATTCCCTAACCCCTCCCTGTAAATTAGGTCTCTTTGTTTCCTAGCATCTTCTCTTCCTCCCTGTGACTTCTCAGTTTCTGACTCTGCATTTATTACTGTGATTATTTGTGGAATGCCAGTCTCCCCACCTCCCTGTAGGACTTTGCTCATATCTGGCATGCAGGAGATGTCCCATAAATGCATGCTGACCAGGGGCACCTGGGTGGCTCAGTGGTTGAGCATCTATCTGCCTTTGGCTCAGGGTGTGATCCTAGGTCAAGTCCCGTGGGGGGAGCCTGCTACCCCTTCTGCCTATGTCTCTGCCTCTCTCTGTGTGTCTCTCATGAATAAATAAATAAATAATATTTTTTAAAAATGCATGCTGAACAAATGAATGATATTTAATTCATAAAAAGCAGGTTATACTAAACGAAGTCAGACACAGAAAGACAAATACTATATTATCTCACTTATATGTAAAATCTTAAAAAAGAGAGAAAGAAAAAGCCAAACTCACAGTTATAGAAAACAGATTGACAGAGGCAAGGGGGGTGGGCAGGGGGGAATGGGCGAAGCTGATAAAAATAAATAAGTCCTGGTGATGTAAGTTACAGCACAGTGACTATAGCTAATAACTTTGCATTGCATATTTGGAAGTTGCTAAGAGAAGTAGATCTTAAAAGATCTCATCACAAGGGGAAAAAATGTGCAACTATGTTGAGGTGACAGATGTTGACTAGATGTATTGTGGTGATCATTTCACAATAAATACGAATATCAAATCATTGTGTGGTGTACCTGAAACTAGTATCATGTTGTGTTATATCTCAATTTTTGAAAGGCAGGTCATAAAATGGTGTAATAGGATTTTAGTATCAATGTGCATATGCATATGATTCTAACATCTAGACGTAGAAAATAAAAAAGACCAGAGGAAAATCCAAACTGTTCATAGAAATGTTTCTGTGTCATGATGTTACTTTGCTTCTTTCATTCTGATTTTCTACAGGGAACATATCTAACTTTCAAAATCAGGAGAAAATTTATTTCAAAAATACTAATAATCACAAAAGCCCTGGGTTTGAGTCTCCACTCTTAACGCAAGTTTGATCTCGGGAAATCTCAGTCAGCTCTTCACAGACTCTTCACTATAAATGGGGACAAGGACACCTGCCCTGACTATTGATAGGAGAATTAATGGAATAATATACTTGTAAAGTTTTGCACATATTACAGTAATTACTCGGGTGCTTTAGGGTGTGAGATGGACCCACTGTGTAGGGTGACTGGCATTTGCCCAGTGGTTGTGTACTTTGCAAATACCGCAAGGAAATGAGTTGGGTAAATGGAAGCTGTGTCTTTTGATGGACACCTTGATAGTCATCACCACCCAGTGAGGTGAGGCTTGGGCTTTGTTAATGCAGAAGGAGAGCCACTCTGGGGAGAGAAGTGTAAGGAATGTTACAGAACAAGGATATTGCCTCTCCTTTCCCCAAGACCAAAAGCTGGGGAAACAGGTGGCCTCCCTGCTGGCTCTCAGCAAGGGTGAGAAAGATGCAAACGGCAACATGCAGCTATTGGGAGAGAAGTATTTTTTTTGTACTGAATAACTCAACTTGGTGGACTCTTTCTACAGTCTCTTGGTAAAAATCCAATGATTATGGACATTCTTTCGGGGTTCTTTCTCTTCAGTCTTTTGCTTGTTGAATGCAACTTCGAAGAAGAGCTGCTCTGATTCTGATGGAAGAAAGCAGCTTATTCAACTTATTCCATAAATATTTATTGAGCATTTGTAAGTGGTGAGGCACTATGCTAGGAGCAGAGGATCAAGTGGATGAACAAGGCACTGCCCTTGCATTCAAATAGCACAATCTAATCATTATGATCTCCTGATTGTAAATTCCCTTAACCTCCCCCCACCCTGCACTGCCCACTTCCTGACTTCTTGCTCTGTGTCCCCACCACCCCCATTTTAGCATTTATCCCACTGAACTGTACTCATGAACCTTGGAGCCTATCTCATTTAGCCTGTAATCTCCTTGAGGACACAGACACTACTCTGAATCTGCATCTGCAGCATAAGTCTGTTATATATGGTGCTCAATGAATCAGCAAGTGAACAAATGACTTAAATAATTTCGTAAGCAAATGCCAATAAAATAGGGAAGATGATCTAGGAAGTAACTGTTCAGTTAGGCTTCATGCTTTGCAAACTGAGTAGAGATATCCGCTACCTTCACACCTGTGTCCTTTCTACAGGAAATAGACTGGGGGTTCACCTAGAGGATAGGTACAGGAATAAGGAGCTGTTTCTCCAAAGCTCTCTCTAATCCAGATGTATGTCTGATACAGGTGCTTCAGTGCCCCTGGAGAAGCTCACAGCTAACAGGATTCCAACAGACTAAGAGTTCCTCCTAAGAGAAGTCATTGTATTTACTGAAGGCTATCAAAGATATAGGTCATCACTACCCTCCCCCCATTATCACAAGGTATAAAACTGGACAAAACTGTATAACAGCTTGTGTACCCAATGGCAAGGGCCATATTCTGAGAAACACAGGAAGAAACTGAAGATAAATAGTTCAGAAGAAACAAAGTTCAGGGAAGATGTAATAACTGATTTCAAACATCAGAATGGGGATCCCTGGGTGGCTCAGCGGTTTAGCGCCTGCCTTTGTCCTGGGCCTGATCCTGGAGTCCCATATCAGGCTCCCTGCATGAAGCCTGCTTCTCCCTCTACCTGTGTCTCTGCCTCTGTGTCTCTCTCATGAATAAATGGATAAAATCTTTAAAAAAAAATCAGAATGACCAAAGTTAGAAAATAAATGATATTTTTTCCTTAATGCCCCCCAAGGTCAAAGCTAGGCCCCCACAGGTGGGTATTAGAGAGAGGTGGGTTCCATGAGAGACTTCTAACTCTGGGAAGCAAACAAGGGGTAGTGGAAGGGGGGATGGGGTGACTGGGTGACAGGCACTGAGGGGGGCACTTGACGGGATGAGCATTGGGTATTATACTATATGTTGGCAAATCGAACTCCAATAAAAATATATATACAAAAAAAGAGAGAGAGAGAGATGGGTTCCTGGCTCAATGGAAGAGGTACAAGTCAGGAAATGATTATAAAGGATGCATGTTGGTAACTCAAGGTCAAAGGCAATAACACAAAACAGAACTGCCTTTGAAATGTTTCTTTCCAAGTTCACAAATACAATGCTGGATATGCTTGCTAAGGATACTTAACTGAATCACTTAGTTCCCTTCTACTAGGAAAGGATGCCAAAGCTAACATCCTGTGAGTGCTCTTCTCAGATTGATGGACTCATGGCTTTGAAGGGGCTTTGGCTTTTCGGCAACTTGCCCCCTTCATAACAGCTCTACTTACTTTGAGTGCACTTTTGACCTGTTCAAGTCCACAAGGCTCAGCTAACATTTCTATAATGAAATGTCCATGGATCGCTGTGGGCCACAATTATCCCTCCGTTCTTCAAAACTCATCGCCAGGGTCCTTCTGCTTTGACCTCTTTGGACTTGTCATTTCAGCTGTTCAAGTATTTATGTTTGCCCTCCAGTTAGATTCTAGTCTCCTTAAAGGAAGATGCTATATGCTTTTAATCCACAGGGACTAACAGAGTTTCTCACATTTAACAGGCCCTCAATAAATGTCCACAGATCTGGTGCTGCTGGATTCAAGCCAGAGAATGGAGGGAACCCATTCTGTCAAGGTCTTGGAAAACATCTGTGTTTTTTCAGCACAGCATTTGCCATCCATCATAGAGGAGATTGAAACAGAAAGAAGTCAAGCAAAGTACAAGGTCATTCGCAGGAGCCCCAGCAACTCCATTCTCCAAGGTTGGAATGTTCTCTCCCTCTCTCCAAACAGCAGACCAGATGGTCTCCTAAATCTTGGCTTTCATGGTTTAACTCTAATTACAATGTTAGTTAGCAATGAGCTCGGTGATTCAAAATCACTAGTAGATACTTTCCAGGCAGTCGAGCTTTTTTTTTTTCTGCTCTCACTACCAACAGGGCGGCTTTGTCATCAGCCTTGCTTTTGCCTCCTGTATTATAATTGCCTAGCTGTTTAGAAAATGAAATGAGCTCAAGACTACCAAACCTAGCTGAAAACAGTGAGCACTCCAGGAGACAGGAGGTAGCAGCAGCCAGATGGCTAAGTAGCCTCTGATGATATTGCAGTCAAATTGGGAGACACAAATCAGAGAATGCTCCTCAGTTGTGCAAATGCCATGTACCAGGTGTGGAACTCAGAGGTGCACATGTGTTTGCCTAGTCATTTTGTGAATGTGGGTGAGAAGAAACCCTTACAAGTGAATCCCTGGAATTGTAAATGTTAGAAAGAACTTTTCAAGGTCATCTCATCAAGACCTTTCCAAATACACAAATGCTCCATTAAAAGGACTCACTCAAGTTCTGGTTCAAACTTCCCATAAAGGAAATTCATAAAAGGGCCTCCTCATCCATCAGATAAACCTTTTCAAATAATTAAAGAAGATCTCATGTCCCCCCAAATCTTTACTTGTTTAAATATTCCCCCAAGTACTTAACTACACTACTTGTTTTAATCTCAAATTTCTGCCCTTAACCTCACCATATATTTTCCCCAGGGAATCTATTCCCCACCAGAGCCCTGCTGAGGTGGCTTGATCAGGTTCCATACCACATGACCCTACCTCCTGGTCATGGTTGATTGGTCCAGAGGTGGACACCTAGCATAAGCACAGCTACCCATTGGCATCCTGCATCATCAGTCTGGCAAGAAAGATGAGCTGGGCCAATCTGGTTACCCTCCTAAAAACTGGGACCTTGGTAGCTGAGAGATTGTTGTCATTCAACTGTGGGCTGCTAAATTGGAGGGTTATGCAGTCAGGGTAGGAGTAGCCATTTGAGGCCAGGAGCAGGATGAGTAAGCAAAGGAAGGAAGCATTTTAGGAAAGACAGAATATTGGAACAGATGTAGAGAGAGAAGCAGAGTCCCCACCAAGTAAGATTGAGATGAGAAAAAGACCATTCCTGCCTACCCCAAGACTTGAGTCGTAGCTTTTTCGGGATCCCAGGGCTCCTCAGCCTTTAATTAAAGGATGAGGAAAATTGAAAGAATCTCTATTCCTTGCAACTCTAAGATGCTGGGCTAGGAACTCTCTTTTCTAGTGGCTCTCCCCTTGAAGGGCAGTCATACATTTCCATGCTACTCCAAGGGTAGACTTTTTTCAATTGGGTTTGCCATATGTGTATGTGTGTGTATGTGCACATATGTGTATGATAGATACCACATACATTATAAAGTCTGTCTAAATGAAACAACTTAGAAATGACAGCATGTGACAACCATGCAGATATTTATTGTATGCTCACTGCCCACAATGTATATAGTACTGGATACAAAGTAGTAGTGGCCATGTTCAAGGAGGGTAGAAAGTCCAGTAGTGAAGTAAATGCAGTCACATAAAACACAGCAGATTGTTATATGCTACAGTTAAAGATATGCTACAGTTAAAGATATGGGGGGGGGCGCCATTATTTTTTCTCTCATTCCTTTCTGTACTATCAGATTTTTCCAACAAAACACACGCATGATTTTTTATGTCAAGAAATATTATCTGGGCATGGAAATTATGGGTACTTTCTTTTGTTTTCTCCCATTTATTTTTGACTATGAAAAAAAGCTTTGGATTTTTAATAAATGCAAAGTTAAGATAAAAGAGAAATTTAAGATAAATAATTTCATGAGAAATTTAAGATAAAATACAGACATCAACACATTTGGAAATACAGGGGAGAGAAAATTCCTGACTGGGGAGATCCAGAAAGATGTGGTAATGACACCATTTCATTAGGACTATGACAGATGGAAAAATAAAATAGGAGGCTATGTGAGGAGAAGATCCTCCAGGGATCTGCAAAAAAATAGCTAAGGCAGAAAGGCACGATACAAGGTGGTATGTCCAGGGTGAGCAATCCAGCATAGCTGAACAATGGCTATAAGGCAGGGAAAAGCACAAAGGTTATTTGGCCCAATTTGTGGAAGGTCTTGAATGCCCAGCAAAGGAAAGACATGGTCAGAGTTTTGCTTAAGATGGCAGCAAAGAGAATGGAAATGAAAAGAAAGAGCTTAGAAGCAGGATCAGTAGTGAGAAGTCATTGCAATATCATTTCCCAAAAAAAGTGACCTTTTGTTCATGTGAAGCTATCAACATGAAAGTTATATTGTATGATGAGCATGTTTGGAATCGCCTTGAAACATGTTTCAAGGCACCTGTGACTACATATCTTTTTTATCCATTTCATTCATTTTAAGCTAACTGTGTCATCCAGATTGCTTGCTGGCAAAATTGAATTCAAGTACTTCTGTCTTTTCCTTGGGGGATGCAGGGAAGTATTGGGGAGGGCTTGTGTGAGAAGCCAATAACCAAATAAATCTGTGAAGATGAAAGTGAAAGTAGGGTAAAAATGAAGACAGCATTGAAAACTTCATCTATAGTTTCATCAGGAAGAAGGTAATGGTGGCCATGTGTCAGAACTTCAAGCAGCTTCTCCAGCTTAAGCTTATTCCATGTGGTTGGGTTGTGAATACTACACTCTTCCCTCCACGAGGAGTTTTAAAATATTACTACATGGCTTTGATCAACTAAAAAGATGTACTTCTTCATGTGTCAATGCCCACATGAACTTACAGAAAATTCAGGAATCAAAGTTCAGCCTCATTCAGCCTAGAACCCAGACCTAGCATCAACAGATCACAGTTTATTCTAATTTGTGGCAACTTTCTATTCACTGGGATGGTAGTTTGAGGCATTCAGCAAGGTTGTAACACACTATTAGAGAGTCTTTACTTCCAGATTCAAAGACTGCTTACAGAAAGGTGAGCCACAGTCACTGAAAGTGATCAACCTTATTTCACAGAATAATCTTGCTCGTTTATCACTCAATAAACTGTTTCTTTGCAGAAATAAATGCTTGAGAACTTTACTGCCCACACAAGAGATCATGAAGCCAAGCTAAGAGGCAAGGAAATGGGAAGTGTGCAGTGGGATGGGAAGAGAAGACACTTGAGAGGTAGGAATTACAATATCTGATGACTAAGTATAAAGATCGAGAAGGAGAGAAGAAACAAAGGTGGTGCCTTTCCTCCATCAATAATTAGGCACGTGTGCCCACTATGTCTTCCACATTGTGCTGGGTGGGGAGGTTACACCTGTGAGGGAGCCCTCATGTTGCTCGCTCTCTGGTAACCATGACAAACAAGTGAGTAGGAGATCACAACAAAGTGGAGAAACAAGATGACGCTGTGGAAATGGTTAGAGGAGAATTCTAACATAGCCAAGAGGCATCAGAAAAGATTGCCAAGTAGAATGAATAATAAGAGGTACTGTATAAAAGTAAGCCATGTGAATGGCAGATCACAAGAGGAAGTGATTCAAGGCATATACCCTGAGTCAGATGTTGCAGATTCAAATCCTGGCTCTGATACTTGCCAGTGGTGTGACAAGTTACTAATTCACTTTGTGTCTCATTGGCCTTATATATTAAGTGGGCATAATAATTCCTTCTTTGCAGAGCTGTGGTAAGGACCATATTAAATCAACTAACAAAGCTCTCGGCACAGTGACTGGCACATGGTAAGTGTGAAGTGAATGGTAACACTATTTCTGAGAAGAAACAGCATGTGCAAGGCTATAAGGTACAAAAGAATATGTGAAAAGGCTGTAAGGTAGGAAAGAACGTTCAAGGGAAGTAGTTCAGTGTTGCCGAAGTGAACAATATGTGTCAGAGGAACCGGAAATGCTGAGCCTAGAGAGGGAAGCAAAGGCGAGATGGGGGAGGCTCTTCTAATATTACCTAGATGGCCAATAGGATGCAGTAATGTTACTTGAAAAGACACAAACTTGGAGAGAAATCTAGCACGTTCTTCAGGGTTTCATAGTCTTGGGGATTACTTAACAATCATTTTATAACTACTCCCATGAGGAAGCATGCATTTCCCAGAGGAGAAAACAATGGAGATGAGACTGAAGTAAAAGCCATAAATGTCAGGTCAGTAGTGGGAAGCAGCCAAGGAGTCAGGAATGGTAGGAAACAAGGAGGTAGCCAAGCCCTTGGATCAAATTCCTCAGAGAAGGAATTGGGCCCATTTCAATAATGTGACAGAAGGAAAAGTTACTTTATCAAAACTGTTTCTGACCTGGCAACTTACTAGTGACAAAACCACTCCCTTCCTCCATGTCTTAGTAAACAGGGGAGTAGCCTAGCTTGGTCCTTTTCAACCTAGGAACGGCACCTAGGAATCCATGAAGATGCTAAAGAGAGGTTCACACTCTCTTGTCAACACACTTTTTTAAGACCCCAAGGCAATGCTACTTCTTTCAAAGCTCCAGTAGACATGGTACATCTTCAATAGATTCATAATCATTAGGAGACTACATCATTTGTTTGTTTTTCAAAAAATTGAAAAAAATATATAATAAAAGGAGGACTGGTAGTAAAGAAGTTTGAGAACACTGGACCAAATCGTTTCAAAAGACCATTCGGGTTCTAACATTCCAGAATCCTACTTTCACCTACAGTAGGTATTGGGCCTATAAAAGTCAATGTCTTTGAGGTTAAAAACATGGGATTCAGAGTCAGAAAGACCTGGGTTCAAATCCCAGTTCTAGTACTTGCAAGATAAATGCCCACAGCCAAATTATTTAACCTCTATAAATTGCAATTTTGTAATAACTAAATTGAGATTAAAATAACATTTTCCTGACAAAGTTGTTGGAAGGAGTGAAATAATACAAACTTCAGTCATTGGTGTATTCCTTCCTGATCTTTACCATATCTGCTAAAACCTGAAATATTAGTCAGATAATATTTTTCTTTAAATCAATTTATGTTTTCACTTAAGTCAATGTACTGTAACAGGAAACTTTAAATTGTTATCATAAATAGAAAACCAGTATCACCATAAATTGATAGTAACCATAAGAGATGCCAATAAAAATCATATTGAAAATTTTGTCACAGTAAATAACAATTACATTTTTGTTAGATTATAGCTAAATACTATTTCCTGCTTAAGGCTCTGGGCCTGAGGCTATCCTCTCTTCATTAAAATGGAGATTAGCGTGCATTAAGAATAGAGTCAAAAACACAGCAATTTCCAAAAGCTCAAAAGAGAGTTAAGAAGGAAACTTTCTACATGATTCAGTGCTATTCAGTGCTTCAACTGGTATTACCTAAAATAATCTCTCATAACACATATGCCACATTTGAGGTACACTGAGATAATGTATTCAGAGCTCTTGTCATTAGGCTTCTCATAAAGTCACTGGATAAGTGTTCATTTTATTGCTCTTGTTAAGAACCAAGCCACCTGGCCCTGACACAGGCCCCTGCCCTCCCCACCCCACACTGGCTAGAGGCAGCCTGGCCACATCACTGCAGAAGCCTCCATAAGGAGCATAGTCATTCACTCCTCCTGTCTTTCAAGATCACTTAGTCAGTTGGATACATCCAGGATACATCTTTAATTTACCCCTTTCTGTCCATTTCCATAATGACTGCCCATCATATAAACCTGGTTCTTATAACAATCTACCCTGCCTCCTTACCCTTCAAGATTCAGCTGGAAACATTGCACTAAGAAGACTTTCCTGGCCCTCAACCCCATGCCAGGCTGAGGCAACAACCCTAGACTGGTGTACAAACTTCTATAAACCTTGCTATATTGCAGTACTCTGTTTGTGTCTGTCTTCCCCACTCAATCATAAACCTCGGGAAGCCAGACGCTATGTTCAGTTCACCTTTGTATTTGTTTGTACTTAACATAATAGATACTGAGTTCAGTTTTCCTACAAGGACAGAAAAAAGAATGGATGGATGGATGGATAGAAAGAAGGGAAGGAGGAAGAGAATGAGAGAAGGAAGGAAGGAAGGAAGGAAGGAAGGAAGGAAGGAAGGAAGGAAGGAAGGAAGGAAGGAAGGAAGGAAGGAATAGTGGGTCTGACAATGATAGATCACATTGTTTCTGACTTCCTGATTTCCTAAAACAGAAGAAAAACAAGGTAATTCAGGCAGAGTTGGCTTAATTCCCTCTTGTCCAATTTCTGTACATCCCCTCCACACACCATCCGTGGCATTTTCCTCGTCTTACAAATACCTAAGGACTGTAGCCTTCACAGAAACTACCTTGGCTCCCTGCCAGAAAACAAACAAGCTTAAGAATAAAGAAAAATAAATAAATAACAACAGTGACATCTCGTACTTTGAGGTCTGGGAAATGAATTCCAAATGGGAGCTGAACTCCAAACCAAATGTTTGGCTTTCAGTGACAACCAGCTACTTGGCCGAAAGCCTCAGCCCCCTCCTGAGACCACTTAGAAAATGTTGGCCCAGAGCTCTTCCTGAGAACTGCTGTCTCCCCTACACCTTTCCTAAGCAAAGAAGAAATTACTGCCAAGAGAAAACAATCAAACTTTTCTACCAACTTCCTCAAGGCTGTTGTTTGTGGTTGATCTTTTTCTTACTTGGGAACTTTCCAAATAATTCCTCAGCAATTAGACTGTGTTTAGAGAAAGTCTACTCAAATCGGCTGATTAACACACCTCTCTCTCTCTCTCTCCCTCTCTCTCTCTCTCTCTCTCATACAGACACACACACACATGAAATCAGACTGTTAATCTGGTGACTCTGTGCTATTCAGATTGCGCAGAAATTTAGGTCTCACAGCATGTAGCTACTTACACACCCTGCACTTGGGAACAAAATGAGCTTCCAGAATGTGGACAAAATTGAGAAGAGGGACCACGGAGGCTCCAAGGCATGCCAGGAGGGGACACTGGGAAAAATGCACACAGTAAAAGAAAACATTTCCTGTGTACCTGACTCAGCTAGACTAAGCTTCTGGAAAAATGTTAATAATGCTGGTTCTGACCGAAATCATGGAGTTATTTCTCTGCTCCCATCCTCTCTTTAAATTTCTCCTCAAGACCAATATCCCTGATGAACAAGACCAATATCCCTGATGAACACAGATGCAAAAATTCTCAACAAGATACTAGTCAATAGAATCCAACAATACATTAAGAAGATTATTCACCATGACCAAGTGGGATTTACCCCGGGATGCAAGGCTGGTTCAACACTAGTACAGCAATCAATGTGATTGATCATATCAGCAAGATAAAAAACAAGAACCATATGATCTTCTCAATAGATGTAGAGAAAGAATTTGACAAAATACAGCATCCATTCCTGATCAAACTCTTCAGGGTATAGGGATAGAGGGAACATTCCTCATCATCTTAAAAGCCATCTACAAAAAACCCACAGCAAATATCATTCTTAATGGGGAAACACTGGGAGCCTTTCCCCTACGATCAGGAACAAGACAGGGATGTCCACTCTCACCACTGCTATTCAACATAGTACTAGAAGTCCTAGCCTCAGCAATCAGGCACAAAAAGAAATAAAGGCATTCAAATTGCAAAGAAGAAGTCAAACTCACCCTCTTCGCAGATGACATGATACTGTACCTAGAAAACCCAAAAGACTCCACCTCAAGATTGCTAGAACTCATACAGCAATTCAGCAGTGTGGCAGGATACAAAATCAATGCCCAGAAATCAGTGGCATTTCTATATACTAACAATGAGACTGAAGAAAGAGAAATTAAGGAGTCAATCCCTTTGACAATTTCACCCAAAAGCATAAGATACCTAGGAATAAACCTAACCAAAGAGGTAAAGGATCTATACCCTAAAAACTACACAACACTTCTGAAAGAAATTGAGGAAGACACAAAGAGATGGAAAAATATTCCATGCTCATGGATTGGCAGAATTAATATTGTGAAAATGTCAATGCTACCCAGGGCAATTTACACATTTAATGCAATCCCTATCAAAATACCATGGACTTTCTTCAGAGAGTTGGAACAAATCATCTTAAGATTTGTGTGGAATCAGAAAAGACCTTGAATAGCCAGAGGAGTATTAAAAAAGAAAACCAGAGCTGGGGCTGGTTCACAATGCCAGATTTCAGGTTGTACTGCAAAGCTGTGATCATCAAGACAGTGTGGTATTGGCACAAAAGCAGACACATAGATCAATGGAACAGAATAGAATCCAGAAGTCGACCCTCAACTTTATGGTCAACTACTATTCGACAAAGCAGGAAAGACTATGCACTGGAAAAAGGACAGTCTCTTCAATAAATGGTGCTGGGAAAATTGGACACATGCAGAAGAATGAAACTAGACCACTCTCTTGCACCATACACTAAGATAAACTCAAAATGGATGAAAGATCTAAATGTGAGACAAGATTCCATCAAAATCCTAGAGGAGAACACAGGCAACACCCTTTTTGAACTTGCCCACAGCAACTTCTTGCAAGATACATCCATGAAGGCAAGAGAAACAAAAGCAAAAATGAATTATTGAGACTTCATCAAGATAAAAAGCTTCTGCACATCAAAAGAAACAGTCAACAAAACTGAAAGACAACCTACAGAATGGGAGAAGATATTTGCAAATGACGTATCAGATAAAGGGCTAGTTTCCAAGATCTATAAGAACTTATTAAACTCAACAGCAAAGAAACAAACAATCCAATCATGAAATGGACAAAAGACATGAACAGAAATTTCACAGAGGAAGACATAGACATGGCCACCAAGCACATGAGAAAATGCTCCGCATCACTTGCCATCAGGGAAATACAAATCAAAACCACAATGAGATCCCACCTCACACCAGTGAGAATGGGGAAAATTAACAAGACAGGAAACAACAAATGTGGTAGAGGATGTGGAGAAAGGGGAACCCTCTTGCACTGTTGGTGGGAATGTGAACTGGTGCAGCCACTCTGGAAAACTGTGTGGAGGTTCCTCAAAGAGTTAAAAATAGACCTGCCCTACGACCCAGCAATTGCACTGCTGGGGATTTATCCCAAAGATACAGATGCAGTGAAACGCCAGGTCACCTGCACCCCAATGTTTATAGCAGGATTGTCCACAATAGCCAAACTGTGGAAGGAACCTCAGTGTCCATCAAAAGATGAATGGATAAAGAGGATGTGGTTTATGTATACAATGGAATATTACTCAGCCATCAGAAATGACAAATATCCACCATTTGCTTCAACATGGACGGAACTGAAGGGTATTATGCTGAGTGAAATAAGTCAATCGGAGAAGGACAAACATTATATGGTCTCATTTATTTGGGGAATATAAATAATAGTGAAAGGGAATAGAAGGGAAGGGAGCAGAAATGGGTAGGAAATATCAGAAAGGGAGACAGAACATAAAGACTCCTAACTCTGGGAAACGAACTAGGGGTGGTGGAAGGGGAGGAGGGCGGGGGGTGGGGGTGAATGGGTGATGGGCACTGAGGGGGGCACTTGACGGGATGAGCACTGGGTGTTATTCTGTATGTTGGCAAATCGAACACCAATAAAAAATAAATTTATTATTAAAAAATAAATAAATAAAAATAATAATAAAAAATAAAAAAAAATGTGGTCTATGTATACAATGGAATGTTCCTCAGCCATTAGAAACGACAAATACCCACCTTTTGCTTCTACATGGATGGAACTGGAGGGTATTATGCTGAGTGAAATAAGTCAATCGGAAAAGGGCAAACATTATATGGTCTCATTCATTTGGCTAATATAAAAATTAGTGAAAGGGAATAAAGGGAAAGGAGAGAAAATGAGTGAAAATATCAGCGAGGGTGACAAATATCAGTGAAGGAGACACCTAACTCTGGGAAATGAACAAGGGGTAGTGGTAGGGGAGGTGGACAGGGGGTTAGGGTGACTGGGTGATGGGCACTGAGGGGGGCACTTGGCGGGATGAGCACTGGGTGTTATGCTATATGTTGGCAAATTGAACTCCAATTAAAAAAATAAATTTTAAAAAATTTAAAAAATTAAAAATTCTCACCAAAAAAAAAAAAAAAAAAAAACAAACAAACAAGAACTTCTCCTCAGACCACATGTTGAAAAGCCAAGTTCAAGGCCTTACTTAGTTCTCATTTCCAATGCTACAATATTTGGCCTTAGCTTTCTTTCCACTAATGTCCCTGGTGGTAAGGTATCCATGACAACACAGGCAGGCCCACCATCCTGACTCCTCTGTTCTGGTCTTAACTCAGTCTGAGGGAAGCATTGAGCTCCAACTATACTATATGCAACAAAGCCAGTGAAGACCTAAACAGTCACAGAGCTTCGATGAGGGGCAGCCTTACAGACCAGATATACACAGATTTGGGAGAAATATTTGAGCTTCAGATCCAAGCTCAACTGTGCAAAGTACTCATACTTCTGAGCTTGAATTCCTCATCTGTAGGAATGTTCCCTGTTTTAAAGGATTAAATATGATGATGAAATTAAATGATGCTACATATATAATGTGCAGGATCTATTATGATGTAGGTGCTTCAACAAATGTTATTGAATGCTAAAAGAATGATGAATTCCCTTGTTCAGACTCCTAGTTAAGAAAATCCAGGCAGATCTTGGAGTCTCTAAGAGCAGTTTGCTCAGTCCCTGGATCCCATAAACCACTCCTCCTTGCCCCTATTCCCCAAGCACCAGGACACAGGCAGTAGGAGCAACTGGCCCCGTGCAGGAATTAAAGGGGAGCATTATCTTTAGAGAATTTAAAACCAACAAAAGTCAGTCTGATTTTATTTTCACCATACTCCAGCGATTCTAAGCACTGTCAGTGATAAAATACTCCTCCTCACCCCCATCCCCCACCTGTATCACTCAAGGATTATGCACCACATCTTGGCTGAGTCCTTGCCTGGCCTCACATTCTATCTGGATGGGTCAGAAGCCAAACACCTGGATTCATCCAGGAATCAGAGATACTCTTAGATCTTTGCCTGAATCTATCTATCCTTAGGCTTTTTGGTTTCAAACCAAAAGAGAAGAAACATTCTGAGAATAAGAGATAGTTATTCTAGGCCAGCAAGTACGTAAACAGGCCCAGACCAGAATAAGGGCCCAATTATCAGACAGAGCTCCACTCTCCTCTTTCACTGCCCCTTGTTTGGTGTCAATGGGCCTATTTCTTTGAAAATTGAAACTTGATCCTTAAGCCTCTATTTGGTTTTTATATATAGATAAAGGGGAGTGCAGGGAGAATCATGTGACCAAGCTAGAGGGGCTATCTAGTTCAACTTTTTAAAATGGGGTAACTGATGCTCAGAGAGGTAAAGTGATTGATCCAAAGTCACACAGCAAGAGAGCAGCAAAGGGGGTAATGAACACCTAACTGTGCCTTTGTGAAAAGTAAGGCAGTGCAAACAAAATGGCGTGCTCCCTGCTGGCACAAAGTAAGCAATTGGTAAGAATTAACTACCACTTCTATGTTGCTGCTGTTGTTTTTGTTAAAACAGGACTAGAACCCACATCTCCAGGTGTTGGGGAAGTCTCTTCCCAGCACCTAGCTCAGTAACCATCCAACCTGTGTGTGACCATCTCTGGTGTGAAACACTCCCCTCACCTCCAGAGACACCCCATCCTGCCTCCAGGCCCCTCTATGAAACAACTCCACTTTATAATGAGTTGATGTGAATCATCTATCCTCTCATCCCTTGTGTCCATTGGTGAGTCCTAGATTTAATCTCAGTAGCATCAAGCCTTTTACAAAGAGATTTGGATATTAAATCAGACCATGTTGGTCTCTGGATAGAGACCATCCAACTAGCCTGCCTGAGTGGTAAAAAAAAAAAAAAAAAAAAAAATTGTGTATATATATATATATATTATCAGTCATTCACCTCAAGAAAGAAAAGGCCAGTCTTTATCTAACTAACAAAGAGGACACCTTCATCATGGCAAGCCTGCTGAATAAATCAAAACAATAAGTTTGCAGGAGGCAAATGCCCTCTATTAGATAAATTAAGATGAGTGCCTCAGTAGATGCCCATTATCCTGACAGGAGCAGAGAGGAGAGCTCGTGTCTGTCAATCTTCCCTCTGAAAAGACAGCACTGATTAGATGCTGACACGCAGTTGTGTCTGAAGAGCAGAAACAGACAACAAACAAAAGGGGTGCCTTGGACATCATCTTTCCACTCGATGTCACACAGAACATTTAACACAACCTTACAGCTCTACACAGCCTTTTGTACCCTTTAAAAGAATGTTTATCACTTTATTTGGCCCTCAAGGAAATTCTGTGATATGAATTTACAAAGGTGTTTGATTTTACAGATGTGGAAATTAAATAGAGAACAGCCGGCCATGGAATGGACAGGCCAATGATGCATTCACTGGGCAAGTGAGTGAATACCCAGCACTGGGCCAGGCTCTGCAGAGGTGAAGGGAAGCAAGACAGATACTCCTCTGCTTCCACAACCCTTAAAGAGAGAGAACACAGAAAATTAAACACATGTGTGGTCAGGTAAGTGCTCGGATTGGGGAAGCAGAGCGGGAGAAGCAGGAAACCTGGTTGAGGGTCCCCAGGGATGAATAGGAGGTGGCCAAGCAGAGACTCTAATCCTAGGAGGGCAGGCCTCACAGGGAAATCCAAGAATATAGGGCAGGCAAAGTGATGAGAAATACCAACAAGGCCTCACAAGAGAACACAGCAGGATACAGGAGACTGCTAAATAAGGAGATGGGAAATAGTTTGGTGAATCCAAATGCTTTAATACCCCACAGGCTCTGGGGGCTTCAGAATGTTCTGGAGTTTCACAGTGTTAGGGTGAGATATAATGAAATTTGACCACATTTGAAAGGTAAGGGGAAGCCAGAACAACTGCTTTTCCCTCCTGTCAGGCGCCCCCCACTGGCCCTCAGGTTTGCCTCTACTGGCAGGCCAGACAAGGCTAAACACTCAAGTCCCAAGACCTGGTTTTACCTGTAATTATATCCCTGCCAGCCTCCCTGCCTGTACAACAGCAGGATGTGCCAGAGTTGAGGGGCCCCTCCAGCTGGCCGGGCTGACAGGAAGAGGAAAAAGGCACTTATCTCCTCTCTCCCCTCTCAGCTGAAGGCCTGGACCTACAGAGACACCCCCCCCACCCCCACCCCCACCCCCACCCACCCCCACCCCCGCCAGGCTGTGAAGAAGAGGATGGCGCAGGCTCTCTGCACAGGAAAGATATGTCACAACTCTGTAACATTGTCTCTGTGGACAGTACCAGTTGATTTTTCAAGGAGCACAAATGAGAAATGCCTCAAATCTAAGGCGTCTCTATTTTGGGGTCAGATTGATGGTTCTTTTTGTGAACTCTGCATTTTTGAAACAGGTTTCACCGGGGATAGTTTATTCCCACTTTCATTCCCACATAAGGGGTGGGCAACATGATCCAAATGAATCCAGGTTTGCATCCTCTGTTTGGTTCCTTGAGCTTCTCCATTTGTCTGATTGCTTCTTGCCCTTCCCTTCCTCTCAAATTTGAGTTCTCTCCTGTAACCACTTTCTCCAGCTCTGAGTCCTACCCATTCCGATTTGTTTTCTAGATCTGTAAAATACTTTGCCTTTCCTCAGTCAACAAAATTTATTAAAGTTACTTTGTTATGAGTTGGCTATTGCAGTGCCCCTTCTCCGGCAGCCATAAATTCCCGAGGCAACTCCTCTGTGCTCCGTTACCCGGAAGACTGAGGAGCTTTTACGACATTGCTGTAGGTACAGAAACATTGCCAAGGAGCTCCAAAACATAAGGAAATAAAGAGCTCTCGCCACAATCCTCTAAGCCAAACTCCCATTCAATCAGGTAAATGAAGTTTCTCTTATGCCTCACGGGAATGCTAAAATTACAACTGATCTGGTTCTATTCTTTATATTCTTAAGAGTATCTACTGTCAACCTGTGGTCTGGGGCCATTGATGACCAATAAAAAGCCTTTATTGATTCATATAACAACTATGTAGAACTTGCTGTCTCTAAGGCCTACCCTCACTTCCTTTGTATGAAAATGCTGTTCTCATCGCACAATCACCATCTAAATTTATGTTTTTATCTTTGTTTATTCAGTCTCTCCCAACAAAACATATGTTCTGTGAAAACAAGGACCTCATTTGTTTTACCTGGAATTATATCCCCAGTGTAGAATGTCTGATAGACAGTAGATGCTCAGTAAATACTTGTTGGATGGATGAATGGATAGTATTAAGGGCTAAGATGCACTATGAACAACTCAATACCCTCAAGGCTTTTACAAGTGGAACAGCTGATTTTTATGCCCTGATGTTTATAATACAATTACAAGCGGGCTTCCTCTCACATATAAATCTTTTTTTTCCCCCACACCAGGCATTATGTCATTCAGATTTCAGTCAAACAAGTACCTTTGTTTCTTGCCTCAATGGGGGGAATTTGGTCATATACACACTGGAGCCCAAAGCCCAACGCACCATTGGTAAGGCTGGGAAATTTTTCATTACCACTTTCTGAAGATATATGGGGCACCTATGAGAATTCAAACATATCTGATAGTGCCTATGCCACACCAAGAATCTGGGAAGCCTCATGAGAAATAAGGAGCTTCAAATAGAATATCACCACTTACTGGTTTATTGTATTTATGGTATTGGGTACCATAAAGGATTGTGGGAAAGGGAGTCCCTTAGATTTTTTTAAAAAATTGAAACTGCTTTTCTAGGTAATATCTAAGGCCCTTCATGCAGAAAGGCCTTATAGCTCTCCCATTTCCACTCAAGGACTCCAAACTTTCCTTTCCTTATTCCTTCCACACTTGTAAAATAAATAAATATATTTACAGTAGAGCTCCAAATCTAATATACATAGATCTGTATATCCTTCAGAATGGGAATGTAACAATATATTATAGAGATTTCTATCCTTTTAAATCTTCTTTGATCTTATGACAGACTTGTGAACTTTGTATAGTAGACTATTTATCTCCCTTCCTCCAAAGTGGCATGTAAGAAAACCGTAAGGCTGAGGTTTGTCCAAAGTCTCATAGTGCATTATGGCTAAGCCAATACCAGACCCAATTCCTAATCTTGCAATCTTCGTCCCAGTGGAGGATGGCAAAACGAATGGCACTCTGTCCCTCTAACACACGTCAGGCATTACTAATCAAGCTCTGCCTTCCTTCCCCCCCTCAGCCATGCCTAGAGGAAACTTGATTTAGAAGCCACTACCAATCAATGTCAAGTTGAAACCTATTTGCCTTCAGTGAGCTAACCAAGTTCCCTCTGTAAATTAGGGAGCCCCTCGTGAAAAGCAATGCAGAGTGAAAACTGCTGCTTGAAACAGGAAGATGAATATTAAAAAAAAACACAGGAAGGTGAGCTACTGGGACATAGATGGGATAAATTGTGAATTGCATATTCTATAGTTGCCTGAGAGTCATAAGACCTGGGTTTAATTTTCATCTAGTTGCTATAGGAAGGAGGGATGAATCATTGTCACCACCATGAAATAATCAATTGTTACATGCAAATGGTTGTTAATTACATTCCCTACTTCCATTAAAAAGGTAAATGACCATATCAACCTCTCCCTGGGTGACCAGTATGTACATATTCTGCCTTTAATCCCTCCATGGAAACATCTAAATGGTGCTTTTTACAATCAACCCAGCTTTAAGCAAGGCACATTTAGAGGTGATGTGTTAACTCTGAAATAACATCTTACATAAACTCAAATGATCCTTAGTTATGAGGAAACAATGTAGGTGCATCTCTTAGAATCTTTCTTTCTTTTTTGGGTGATTCATTCTCATTCCTAATTTAGCAAAAAAAATGCTAAATAATAATAAAACTGATAGCATACCTGAAGAGGTGAATCATCCAACACCACCAGATCATTTCCTATGCACTGACTGTATCTTTCATATTTTTACCCAATAAGTAGCTTTTCAAAGAGATGCTTCTTAAATTAGCACTTAGCAGAAATAAAACTCTATTTATTATTTGCTGGATAACTGGAACAAAAATAGAAATATGCATGGATCCAAAGATTGATGACTTTCCAACCTAAATAAAGGTTGTTGAGATCATCTGTATCTGAGAACATCCGCCTTTTGAGTTCTGCAAAGAAGTTCCCCTGCAAAAAGTCTGTGAGCTGAAAATAAACATTTTCCCCTGCAATGCCTAATCTCTAATCTTTTCCTAAACTAAGCACATGGGGCCTCAAGGTAGGTCTACAGCTGAAGATCACTGGGCCTTTTCCTATCTAATTATATTTGAAAGCAGATTGTATTCTCAAGCACCTTTGGCCAGGTGCATTTGGGAATTTCCCCATCTCCTTGATAGAGGTCACCTATTTTAGCTTTCATTATGACCTCTTCCCCCAGATTAGCCTTGAAGGTATGTGTCTGGTACATTCTGGACATCAGCAGGCCTTGCATTCTGACTCTTCCGGCCAGTACTCAAACTCAAGTTTCTCTAAGTTAGCCATGATAACTATCACTTACTAAGGACTATTATATGCTTAGCACTATCCCAAGAGATTTATGGATGTCATCTTCTAAGAACTCAAAATATGAGGTAAAGGTAATGTCCATTTTATAAATGAGGACACTGAGGCTGAGAGAGATTACGTACTGTCTTCCAAGTCTAGTAAGTGGCAAAGCCTGGATTAAAACCTTTTGCGTAAATTCTATATAACGTTGTCTTGTAGCCAAGGACATTACATCAGATACTCAAGGACATGATAGAGAGAATGAATTCTGTCATGGTCCTCCATCCATCCATGTGGTTGTGTTGAACCAACAAAACATTTTAATAGTAGAACTAAAATATCAAATAGATGATTTTTTTATTACCAAAAATAGCTTAAAATGAAATGTCATAAGCATTTGTATTTTGGTGACCCAGACGATGAAATTCTTTTTCCTTGTTTGGAGAATTCCCTCCACCATAAGTAGCTTATTAGGAGGCAGAGCCTGAAAATGTGGGGATGCTTGCCTTCCCAGTTTTCCTTGAAAGTATGATATGGGAAAGGGCCGAGGCCCATCTGCTCAGACAGTCCCACCCAAGACTTTGAAATAACAACTACAGATGCAGAGAAGCAGAGACTATGAAAAATTTATTCCTGAAGCTAAGTAGTAGCAAAAAATACCATGAGTGATGTCAGTATGTGACCACACCCCAACGGTCTGTGGTGTCCAGGTCAGGGGCAGCAGGCACAGGAAACTTACCAATCTAATTCTGTGACTGGAGTCTGTCTGAAATTCTAGCTTGGTCCTCCCCAGCTCTGCAGGCTTTCAGGTTATTGTTAGGGTTGCCCTGTGCTCTTTCAACACACTTCTTCTCTCCTTATAACAGTCAGTCAGTTTTCATTGCCTGCTTTGCCTAGAACAAGGAGGTAGAAGTTGATGATCACCAAGGTCTCCATTCTCCACAATCTTTACCAATCATATCACTAAAGGAGAAGGGAAGGGATAGAAGAATCTAATTTTATTATAAAATCCAGAATCTGAAAATTCTGCACCTACGTATACATGGGATTATCTATCTAGGAGTAAAAGTCTATTCTGAAAGAACTCATTTGTACTTGGCCATTGCAGCTAAATTTACCAGGTCTGCAGATGCCCCAAACAATTCAAGTTTCATTTTAGAAGCATGGAGCTGGACCCCAGGAATGACCACAGGGTTTGCAAAAGTACAAAATATCCTGGGGAGCAGGATAATGTGTCTCCAGATTAAAGAGACTAAACAAGGCAAGGAAACTAATTTAAACGAGGCAGAGAACTTTCCTATGTAAAGAAGGTTTTTTTTGTTTTTTTTTTTAATTTTTATTTATTTATGATAGCCACACACAGAGAGAGAGAGAGAGGCAGTGACATAGGCAGAGGGAGAAGCAGGCTCCATGCACTGGGAGCCCGATGTGGGATTCGATCCCGGGTCTCCAGGATTGCGCCCTGGGCCAAAGGCAGGCGCTAAACCGCTGCGCCACCCAGGGATCCCAAGAAGGTTTTTGTGAAAGAAAATATTCCTCAAGTCATCAAGTGAATAAAAGCCAAAATACACAAGGTACATAAATCCCAGTGCTTTATTCTCTATGACCCTGTGCTTTCAAGGCTACACGCCCTTGTGGAGTGGGTTTTAAACACGCACATGCTACAAAATGATGTTTAAATATTTTCCACAAAAATGTACCCCTTAAAATTCCTAGCTGCCTCTGATCATATTCCCAGTAAGATACCCACATATACATATTTCAGTAAACTATAATTCATCAGATGTTTTCTATATATTAAGCACTTTGCCAGGCATAAGAATGCACAGTCCTTGTCCCTGAGAACTCTCAGGCTATTTCAGAAATGGCCTCATGAACAGATACACACAATGCAGTGTGAAAGAGCTAATGAAGAGAAATAAAGCATGACAGGAACATGGATGATGGAGGAGCTGCCTGGAAGATCCCAGAAAGGCAAAATATATTTAAACAAACTTCAAAGGAAAAAACAGTATAAAGTTCACTCTTCACTAATAAGTAATCAACCCTATCATTTCACATGCTACAAATGCCTATATCCAATTCCTCCATCTTAATAACACTCCAGTTTCCTTTTGGAGATTTACCTTCACACCATTGTATATAATGGAGGGAGGGTAATTCCAGGTGCCCACCTCCTAATATAAAAGCTAAAGCACCAGAACCTTCGTCTCTCCACTGTCAAAACTGCCAAGGAGTAGACCTACATCCTATCCTCAATGAGTTGGATCTTTTTCTAAAGGACCCTGAGTCTAGAACAATATCTGGACTTTTAAGTCCTTCCCTTGCTGCAGAGAAGAGTTGACCGTTATCAGCCAGTAGATAAGTCAGCCTCTTATCACCACAAAGCAGTGCTGTTGCTCCTATTGCCCAGTCTTTCTTGAGTCCTGTTTGGTTCCTGCCCTTTCCCAAAGCTGTTACAACAGCCTGTCTTATAACCTGTGAACCTCCCATAGTTTCTCACTATGGGATCCACTTCCCATAGCTTCCATTAAATTCCCATTTGCTTATGTAACCAAAATATTTACAGCCAGGATCCTTTATAGCTGGACCTCTTGTGACAGACTATATAAAGCCCACCAATGTTGAGGTCACATCCTCCATGCCAAAAACTACCAATCATTTTTCTTTCCCTTGCCACCTTCATATTCCTCTTATATTTTGTCTTCCCCCTCAAGGGTTCAGCAGTTCAGTTCCTCATTTGAAAATCTATGGCCTCCAAACCCAAGAAATTATTTCACATGGGGTTTTTGGATCATATCTAGCCACTGGTTAAGGATAAGCCATGCACACACCCTTCCAAGCCTTTGAAAGCTGTTAAATGTAATGTTGTAGGATTAGCCACATAGAGATTACTGAGCTGGAAAATGATGTTAGACCTCAAGTATCCTTGCTTCAGCGTTGTGGGTGATTAAGCTGAAAGTGCTGCCAGGGCTTGAAGGATCAATTAAATTGAATGTATGGTGTAGAGTGTCCATCTCCACAGCTTGTTCTAGAAGGTGTTGGGGGCTTACTGTACAAACAAGTCACTGCTGGAGCTTCATGCTCAGTCTCCACACATAAAACAAATGGGCTAGCAGTAGAGAGTTATTGCTGAGAATAATAAACAGTTACTACTACAATTTATCAAGCATTCCAAGAGGGCAGAGACCAAATCTACTTTGTTTATTGCTGAATCCCCAAAGCCTAACAGGTTGAAGTAAGTACTCATCATGTATTTTTATGAATCAGTGAATGTCAGGCATAGGGCTAAGCTCTTTATTTACATTATCTCATTTATTCTCTTAACAGTGTGGCAGGTATTATTCTCCATCTGTGGTGGATGTGGCATGGGAGTCTCTGAAAGGGTAAGCAACTAGGAAGTAATGGAGTTAGAACTTGAATCCATACTCAAGTGACTCCAAGGCTTGTACTGTTAAGGCTATGTGGTGCTACCGTGCCCTATGCGGCCTAATCCCCACCACAAAGGAGCCACTGTCCAATGAAGAAGGCAGATGGACAGCACTATTACTGTAGGAAGCTGAGCAGGACAGGGTTAAGAAATGGGTCACAGGCAATGCCCACATGTCCACTGGCACTACCTCACTTGACAAGTCTCACATGACTGCTCACATGCTTCCCTACCATCACCACCACTTCACTGATTTCCATTTTCCTTTCATCACACTGCTGGAAATGGTATATTCGTACCACACAAAGAGGCTATTTAATTCTCCTTACCTAAAACTTTCCCATGATTTTCCCATTGCCCTTATGATACATCAGAAAGCTTGCTACTCAAAGTGGACCATGGGCCAGCAGCACCGTTATCACCTGGGAGCCTGTTAGAAATGCAGGATCTCAGGTTTCACCCCAGACCTTCTGAATCTAAATCTGCATTTTAACAAGATCTCTAAGTTATTAACAAGCACCTGGATATAAAGTCTTTAAGGAATCCATCAAGGTCATATGACCTGGTTACCCCTACAGCCAGATTTCCACTCTATCACACCTCACACTCAAGCCTCTCTGAACATGTCCCTATTCCTTGCATGTGCCAACTCTCTCCATGCTCCAGTGCTTTACATGTGCTGTTTCTCCTTTTGTATTAGCAATGTCTGCCTCATTGCTTTGGCCTTAGCTAAAACAAGACTCTTCTCTAGAAGCCATCCTTGCCCATCACCCATGCCCTCAGCCTTAGATATTTTATACGCCCCTGCTGCACATGCTCATAGCCCAGTGCAGTATCCATTTGCAGTTGTGTATTAAGTTGTATCTCTCTCCAATAAAACAAAAAAAGGGATCAGTTTTGTCCATGTTCTCATCATATCCCTAGTGCCTAGAGAATAGCATAAAGTACTGAATAAAATCAAACACCGTCTTAAAAAACAATGTCCAGTTCCCTAATCATTCCGTTGTCAGCCTCATTTCTGGCTCTAATTCCCCAAAATTTAAAAAAAGATGCATGAAACCTATTTAAACAGCATTTCTCTCCTTATCGACTTTCGTGTGGAATCAATAGTAGAGGTGACTGATAGCTGAGACCAACACACACTCATACATGCTCACCTACACAAAATAACAGCAATTATTCACTCAGAAAAAGGGAGAAGGAATTTATACACTCAAGTCAAAAGGGCTAGGTGAAGGAGCATTAGAAAAGAAAATTAAGTCCCTGCAACATGCGCTGAGTCATGAAGCTATCACGGGGAAGACCAATGAAGCTTCACAGAGTAAGGGATGGGAAGGCAAGGAAATATTTAACAGACAAGGCACAAAAACAGAAGTGTTAGGGGTTTCTCCAGTGCCATTTGTCTCTAACTTTCTTGAGTTCAGGTGGACTCTAGGGAACAAGTAAAAAATCAGAGAATTTTTTTTTCAACATCTAAAGATCAGTTTCATTTTTATGCACCAACAACGAACAATCCAAAAGGGAAATTAAGAAAACAATTCCATTTATAATAGCATAAAAAAGAATAAAATACTAAGGAACTTAACCAAATAGGAAAAAGAGCTATACACTGAAAACTATAAAACATTGTTCAAATGAAAGAAAGCACAAATAAATGGAATGACATCCCATGTTCATAGATTAGAAAAACTTGATACTGTTAGGATAGCAATACTTCCCAAAATGATCTAAAATTCAATGCAATCCTTATCAAAATTCCAAATACAATATTGGGTTGTTTCTTGTTTGTTTGTTTGTTTGTTTGCAGAAATGAAAAACTGATTCTAAAAATCAAAAAATTTTTTAACTTGTGAGAAAACCTAGCCAGAGAGGTGACATTAAAGTGGCAGAGTATGAAAGATGCCTCACACTCATGGTGACAACTTAAACCATCTCTATTTCCCCAATTCCAGTAAGGCCTTAACTTTAAATCATCTTGCATAAATCTATACAGGAATTAACATAAAGTCACTGACACTTTCATATAACAAAAACAAATTTTTGTCAAATCCAACTATGAAGCAGCACCAAGGTGACATGAGAGAAGGGAAGCTAACTAACTTCAAGACTTACAGAGATTATACTTTCAGAAAATCCAATACACCAGCCTGTGTCAGTCTGCAAGTCTGATACGGACTCCTCCCAGCTCTGGGAGGGGTGATAAGCCCCTGGCCAGCATGCTGCATGTCCCTCTTCCTCAGGCACCACCAGTGCTCTGGTCACTCTTACCAGGATGTGACTTCTGAAAGTTCTTGTACATCATGTTCCAGGCAGCCACCATTAACTGATCAGGACCTGCATCCAAAATGAGCTGTCTTTGCCTCTGCTCATCTAGAACACAATGCTCTACTTAAATTAAGCAGATTTTCTCCCCACTTCCCATGTAGCTACACACTTAGCTCAAGTCCTGTAATCTATCAAAGATTTAGATATGAATCAAAAGTACCCTTTCCGTGTACATCTTGAACATAGAAGCCTTCTCTGAATCAAGTCAAATGATAATCCATTTAATGTCTTTCTTTTTATTGTGCTTTTAACTTTTTTGAAAGCATTCTAAATTACATTACTATTTCATTTTCAGAAAATCCCTGTGAGCTAGGTTAAGCAAGTAGTATTATCTCCAAAAGAACTAAGGCCCAGAGAGTTGAAATGAATCAGGAAATCACCTAGTGGGTGAGAGAAAAAACTAGGTTGAACATCCAGGCTGCCTAGTTGCCATTCCACACCCCTCCTACAACACCACACTGCCTCAGATTCTTCTGCATCTCCCAGGTGACAGAGCCTTAGCTTCAAGTAAGCTCCCTTAGCTCCCCAGAGCTCACACACACATACAGCTGCACATGTGCATGCCTACATATACACACATACTCACGCAGACCAGGATACCCACATACACACAGAAAGAGATACCCTCACACATGTGCATGTGCATACATATACTCATGCAGACCAGGATGTACCTACACACAGAAACCTATATATAGAAAGAGATAACCACATAGAAAGAGATATACACACAAACGCTAAGAGAAAGAGACAGAGATACAGAGGCAAAGACTCAGGAGGACACACAGAGAGACACAAATAGATGCACACACATAGATGCATACACACAGACACACAATGAGATACATACAAGGACATATAGGTACACAGCAACCCATGCACAGACAGAGACAAACGCAGATACAGAGGCAGACACACACACAGAGACACACACACACACAACACACTAACAACTTTCATTTCATAGGCCCAGGGTGGAAAATCCTGTTTTCTTGTGGGATTTTACCAATGTGAGTCATGGGGAATATCACAGCCTCTGACCTTGTTCCATAAAGAACAGGCCTCCCTCTGTGAGCTCAGTGATAAGAGCATGGGATATTATGATGGGATATTATGGCTCCTTGCAGAACTCAGCAGTGGCATGTGGAGATCTGTACAGCACTCATCCATTTATTAATCAATCATTTATAACCTAGTCTGTGTTGAGATATTCTCAGAGGCTGTTACGCTTATTATGGGGAATCAGGGATGCATTGTGGCTGTCACACTGGGTTCTCATGACCCCATCTGGGGGCCGAATCCCTACTGCAATGGTCACATTTGCTTTAAGAACATGCTATTTGTGCCATCATCTGATTTCCCAAGAACAGAGTCATTTGCTCTTGGTACTAAAAATTGTAATGGATCTCTGTGGAGTGGTAAGGTGAGAGAAGGAGCAAATACAAGAGTGAGAAAATGGTAGAGTAGATAAGAATAATAAAGAATTCAAAGTTCGGTCTTTTTTGGGGTCTTAGGCTATGGGAATAAGGAAAGCCACCTTTATTTTCTTTCTCCTGCGCTTCCTAATTGAGCTACTCTCCTTACTGGAAGTTTACGCAGACACTATCAGTCACCCATCCAAATCCATTCTCTCTTGAGGCCCTTTTATGGTGGCAGAGCATCAGGTTGAGGAATATTTGCTACATCCATGAGGCGTGATGCTCAAGAAAAGTCATCTCATCTTTAGCCCAAGAGTGGTATGTCTTGATTTGGCTGAGCTGATTACAGTTAATTATATTCTTTCTGGCAATGACTGACCTGGGAAGGAACATTTGACCCAATTCTGTCCATGAGACATGAGGAGAAGCCTGGTGATGAAGCCGCTGGGAAATGCTTTATTTTTCTACGTCTAGAGATTGATGCATGAGATCATGATGCATAGACCTGCTGCTACTGCCCTCCTAACAGCCACCTGGGGAACTAGTTCACATGCTGAGTGTAAAGTAGAAAATTTTTTTAAATAGCTGAAAATTCTTTGACACTTCTCTCAGAAAAGATAATATCTATGTCCTCTCTTCTGGAATCTGGGAGGGCTTTTGAATACTTTGGTCAATAGAACATGACAAAAGTGACACTAGGTCATAAAAGGCCATGCAACTTCTGCCTTTTTATCTTGCAACACCCTCTTGGTGTGCTTATTCTGAGGAAAGTCGTCCACCATATAAGATGTCTGACTACTCTGAGGCCATCATGCTAAAGAAGCCAAGTGTATATTTTCTGACTGACAGTCTCAGAGAAGGTGTCCTCCAGCATCCCAAGGTTCAAGACATGTGAGTGAAAAAGCCATCTCATAAATAGAGTTTTCAGCCCCTGCTGTTCCAGTTCCCAGCCATGAAAGTCACCTTCCATTGTTTAAGTCACCTCCAGCCTTTCAAGGTACCCAGCTAAGGATCCAGCATAGTGAAGCAGAAACAAGCCATACCTGCTATGCCTTGTCCCAAGTCCCAACCCACAGAACCCATGAGTATGATAAAACGGATTTATACACTACTACGTTTTGAAGTAAGTTGTTTAGGTAGCAAAAGTAACTGGATCAAATGGCAAAGTAAAAAAATGGAAAAAACCTGTCTCCTTAAATGGCAACACCTAGTGACTAAATTAACCAATCCTGGAATGCCTCATCTCTGGGCTGCTGATTAAGTAAGCTAATTAATTTATATAGTGTTTAAGCCCTTTGAAATGATGTATTAGTCTGCTGGGGAAGCCATAACAAAATACCACATACCAGGTGTCTCAAATAACAGAAATTTATTTTCTCATAGTTCTGAAGACTGGAAGTCCAAGATCAAGATGTTGGCAGGGTTAGTTTCTTCTGAGATCTCTCTCATTTGCTTACAGATGACCACCTTCTTGCTATGTCCTCACATGGCCTTTCCTCTAGGCACACTCATCCCTGGTGTCTTTCTGTGTGTCCAGTTTCCTCTTCTTACAAGGATACCAATCAAATTGTATTAGGGCACATCCTAACATCCTCAATTTAACTTACCTCTTCAAAGATTGTCTCCAAATAGAGTCATGTTCCAAAATACTTAGGGTTACACCTTCAACATACATATTTGGAGGGACACAATTCAGAACATAATAGATGAGTTCCTTGCTGCTAAAAACATCTTTAGAAATAAAATGAGAAAAAAATATTAAACTACTTCAGCAAATGCTGAAAAGCTCAAGAATTAAAGAGCAACATGACAGCAAATCCAAGAATGTCAGTAACTAGAATTGGGGGCTCAATGACACTCAAACACACCTCACTTCTCCCTTTCACACAACTCTGATTCTGAGTTTTGCCTTCATTCTCTCCAGAGCCACCACACTGAGCATTATCTTACCTCTCTCACACTGAAATACATCAGTCTTCCAGTGAGTTATGGGAATGTTGAGAGGAATGAAGCTAGAACTGGCACAGTTCCACACACCTGCTTAGGGAGAGCAGTAAGACTCTCAGTGCTATGTGAAAGGAGTAATCAACGCTTCCCAGCTTCCAGAGTTGCCTACCATATGCCTGCCCACCTTTTGTTCCAGCCTAAGACACACTCCACTTTATGATACCAAGAGAAAAATGAACCATGAAATAATCTGATGAGAGCAGACATATGGTAGCCTCCTTGGAACTCATGGTAGAAAAGGAGCTAGAAACTATTGAAACTGAGGTTTCTGCTACTAATGAGACTATGAGTTCACCTCACATATGGATTTTAAAATAATTCTCGCTCTTAAAAAACAAACAAAAACAAAACAAACAACCAGGGAGTAACGTAAAACCTGGAATGTAAATAAATTATGAGTTGTCCACAAAAGAAATATTATAGAATCACTTAAAAAGAATGCAGCATCTCAATGTGGAAACATCTTTAATTATCCTACAAAGATGAGAGCAAGGCGCACATTAGTATATATACTATGCTACTATGGGAGGAGGGGAGAAATATTTACCTCTATCTTTCTAAATGTATACATCATCACTGAAAAATACTCAATAAGCCAGTAACAGCAGTTGCCTTAGCACAGGGGAATTGGAAGATAGGTACACTGAGTCAGAAGAGGGATTACTATATATCATTTTGCCAGTAGATTAGACACTGCAGAAGAAAATATTCATGAACTTAAAGACTTAGCAATGGAAATTATTCCAAATGAAGCACAGACATCATAGAAATAAATGAACAGAGGGAGAAATAAATGAACAGGGAGAAATAAATGAACAGAGCATCAGTGAACCCTGTGACAACTTTAAGCAGCCTAATATATGTGTCATTAGAGTTCCAGAAGGAAGGAGAGAAGAAAAAGGTACTTAAAGAAAAATGACCAGAAATTTCCCAAATTTGATGAAAACAATAAACCCACAGATCCAACAAGTTCAATGAACCCCAAAAAAGAACACTGAGGCACATCATAATCAAACTGTCTAAAATCAATGATAAAGAGAAAATCTTAAAAGCACCCAGAGAACATGAAGCACAAAGGAAGAAAAATAAAAATGGCGCTTGACAGATATTGGGGGAAGCCATTGAAAAGGCATGACCAATGGTTGACCTTTGAGCCAGATCCCAATAGTTGGAGGCTCCTCACCTCTTCCCCTATCCTTGGAATGTGGGTTCCACTTGCCTTCCCTACTCCCAGAGTTTGCTCCAAGGACATAGCCTTGATATAATGATGTGGTACTGAGATCATCTAGATGGTGTATGTGATTGAACTCAGTTAAGGCCTCTATGTAAACTTTTAAGACTTGGCAAGTGGGCATCTGCTGTCCAAGACAAGCATTATACATAAATCCCTTTGCATATTAAAACTTCCATCTACTAAGCTGGAGTAGCCTGCCTCTTTCTTTCCTCTCTAGGCCTCTGTGTATGGGGCCAGCTTCAGATTATAGCCAGAAAGCTCCTGAGGATTGTAAACAAATAACAGAAAACTAGAATACAGGTGGAGCACCATCTTTCAGGCACTGAAAGAAGAAAAGTCAATCTTGACTTCTCTACTCAGTGAAGGTATCTTTTGAAACAAAGGCAAAATAAAGACTTTATTGGATGTAGAAAAATAAAAAGCTGAAAGAATCCATTGCCAGCAGTCACACACTATAAAAAATGTAAAATGAAGTCTGTCGGTCAGAAGGAAAATGTACCAAATGGATATCATGGACTACACAAAGGAATGGAAAGCATTGGAAATGATGAATATGTGGGTAAATACATAATAATTTGTTCTCATTTACAAATCACTTTAAAATATTTAAATAATAAGAAGTATGAGGATGCATTTCACTATAAAATATGCAAATATATTGAAGTATATATATTAAAGTACATATGTATAAATACTTTAATGACAAATTAATTGCAAAAACATGCTAAAAAGCAACTGAATTCAGTAATAGTTTTCAATGGAAGTTTTAAAATTTTATCATAATATTATCCACGTATGTTTGAAAACAGCCATTTATTTATGGTAAATACATATGTGTAAATACATTTATGTTTATTACTCATTCTTGGTGAACATGCAGATTTGTGGACTTCTTGCAACAAGTCACTGTCCAGGGTGCTCTGCAAGCCACGGATAGGACTGAGATTCTTTTGTAAAGCAAACAAGAATCCTATGACAGTGTAAACATTGACACTTTCCCTCTCATTAGCACCTTGATAATCCATTTTATATATTTATATAGTCCATTTTATATATTTCGGTTTCCAAAGCCTACTCTAGCCCCCATATTTGTTATACCATAAAATGGAGCCTTGTACATAGCAGGCACTCAATATAGTTGACCAACAAATGCATGGCATCTTCAACATCATCAGTATATAGCTACTATTTTCTGATGGCTACCAAAAAAGAGAATCATAAGTCCTGAGTCACAGATATCAGTAAACTTGATATCTAAACTGGAGTATCTCTTCTCAATTTACTCTGTCTTTCCCACTGCAAATCCTTGAACTCTTCAAGCCATGTCTCCAATGACTCCAACCACATTCCCTGAAGCTACACAGCAGTGGCTGGAGCCGACACAGTAAATCAGCCTTCAGAGGGAGGCTCAAAAGGATACATTTAAATCATAAAAGAACGAAGCAGGAGTTGTAATTATGCTGAGCAAAGCAGACCTCTGTGTTGTGCATAATTTAAATGACTGTAGGACTGCTCTGTACATAGCAGCTGGAAAAAACATCTCTTTCTTTAATGGGCATAAAAATGAGACATGAGCAGCCTGTTGTAACTAGGTGCAAACTTCACCTTGAAATAACTTTACCAGTCCCAGACCTTCATAAAGAAGACTACCTCCCTACCTGTTGCCTTTAGCCTTGACAAGTTGAAGGTGTTAGAATTACTACAGTCATAAACCACTCAAAGAGTCAAAGGTTACAGTCTACTCAGAATGTACATTGTCAGTCAGACTTCCTTAAAAACAAACGGGGGTTCAAAATGAAGATCTTGCTTTTCCTCTGGGAAGTTCCCATGCTTACAATCTAAAACATGCCTGCAACAAACAATGGATTCCCACCCAAGCTTTATCTCATTCATGCCTATTTTACTTACTGCCTATCAGTTTTCCTCAGTCGTGCCCCACTCATCCGCACGGCTCAGACGGAACTAAAAAAATTCTCACACCGCTGGCTCAGTCAGCTTCATGGGAATGAGGAAATATTATCCACACTCTGCCTAAAACGACAGCTCAGGCAGAGTGGGAGCAGTCAGCGAACCTCGTTTTCCTAATTTCATATTTGATTGAACATTATTAAAAGAACTGTTAAAGTTATGAAATTCTACGCTCATATTAGGTTTAGGATGGGGTGGCTAAGGACACATATAAAAAGAGTTATTCTCCTTCTTTTCTTAGTAATAATACTTAGCACTCAGATATTGCTTTTCATCTCCATCACTCTTTAGGAACATTAACTATACAATTTCACTACGTTAACTGCAAAGAGAGAGAGTCAGAAATGGCCCTATAATTTTGTAGTCACTTTGGTAGCATTCATTGTCTCTCAAAATGTATACTACACTCCAGAGCCTATGTTTTAACCTGGTTTAAGGTAGGAAGGTACGAGATGGGGGAAATTGGGGGAAATGTCATATTCTAAAACAACAGAGATCTCAAAAGCCTACCTAGGACTCCAAGGATACAGCCTATGGATTTATACATGGAATGGTTAGTGAACTGAAGGATGTAACTACATTTTGAATAGTAGTATTATGCTTAGCATATAATACTTTGTATTTCTTTAAAGGCAAAAGTTTCCAAATCCTGCCTAGCAGAGAAAAGTTCCTCCAAATTAAAAGAAAAATTTGTAGAGCACAATGAGTATATGGATTTAATATAAAAAAAGTCATGCTACTATTATTATCATTTTTGGTAATACTTTTATAGCTGCCATTTGTGGAATAGATACTGTGGGAGAGTTGCCATGCTAAGTATTTCAAATGTACTCATTTGACTTAATTTTCCCACATGCAAAATGAAGAAATTTATGTAGAGCAGAGATCAGACAACTACAGCCCATGAGCTAAATCCCAATACTACTTTTGTAAATGAGGCTTTATTGGAACACAGCCATGACCATTCATTTATAAATTGTGTATGACTGCTTTCTCACTACCAGGGCAGGCCTGCATAGTTGCAACTAAAACAATATGGTCCAAACACCATAAAATATTTACTATCTGTTTTTTTACAGCAAAAGTTTGTCATCCTCTGGTCTAGAAGATGGCCTCATAGGACCTTCAGATACTAACATCATATGCCTCTGACTCTGGGTACTGAGAACTCTTTCTCTACTTTGTCCACTATATCCTAGTAGCATTAAGCAGCAAAAAACAGTATATTGCCCTGAATTTTCCTATGCTGTTAGGTAAGCTTCTATATCAGTGTCAGTTCTTTAGAAAAATATTCCTTGTGCTTCCAATTCTACATAATTGATTTTTCAGCCCACTGTTGCAAGCTAACAACTTCAGTTAATCCCATTTTAAACTGTATGCTATTGATAACACCTATATCAACTACTAAAAAGTAAAATCACAAGGGCATCTAGGTGGCTCAATTGGTTAGGCATCTGCCTTCAGCTCCAGTCATGATCCCAGGGTCCTGGGATCAAGCCCTGCATCAGGCTCCCTGGTTAGCAGGGAGTCTGTTTCCCCTTCTCCCTCTGCCCCTCAACCCCTGCTTGTGCACACACTCTTAAGCTCTCTTTCTCTCTCTCTCTCAAATAAATAAATAAATTTTTTAAAAAGTAAAATTATAGAACTCTAGTAAATTACACTGATAAAAAAAGAACATCAAATTCTGTTATTTTTTCCCCTCACTCTCTCAAGTCATTGCTTCTCCTTTTCTCTGCCATGATTGAGCCCTACTGCTTGTTGCCACTTCATCTCATACTTGAATTATTGCTTGAGCAGCATTCAGCCCAATCCTAGGCACAAAGTAGAAGTTCACACATCTGAAATCCAAGACTCGTCTTTTGAAAGAATCAGAGCTGGGGTCATAGGAATTTTTCTTAAATGTTCTCATTTATTTCAAAAACCAGAAGCAATTAAGTGCTACCCTATTTTTTCATATCCTTTCATATTTATAATATTCATGTAGGATGACAATCTGATAGAATACATGAGTAGGATGAAAATTTACAAGGCTTTAAGCAAATTTTATTACCATACCTGTTGTTTCACAAGGGCCTAGGAATGCCACAAGTTTACAAATAATTTGGTTTCCTATACTACAGCTTAGATTCTGCAAAGATCATTCTAAAACAGCCAAAGTGATGTTGTAGAGAGGACATGAGCACACTGCATTACAGAAGACTGCCAAGTTAGTGTCAGTATATTCAGGGCACAGTTTCAAAGACATATTTTTAGCCTCAGTAAAAATCAGGTGCTGGATTTTAGTATTTTTCATAAGCACTTTTTTCCTGTTCACCCTAAAATATTAATCGTTCTCTCAATTGACTGAATCACTAACTTTTCCATCCAATTTGTTAATAGTCATCAGCGGGTTCACTCTAAACTACTTAAGTACTGACCCAGTAATCATCTAGATTCAGTTATTAATTGCAGCTTGAGTATTAGAAGAAAAGGAAGTAAAGTTTATCTCTTTGAATATCAACTTCTGATTGTATCACCAAAGTATCTGTTAAATACCATTCTTAACCTTTGAAGTAAAAGATAGGACATTAAAGAGAAAGACTATAAAAAATCCAAATTTGGCCCATATTGAAATCTTCTCATGGAATTGAAGTTATTTTTATTCTATAGACTAATCCTACTCATGAGTCTCCAGGAGTAGTAACAGAACTGAATTAGCTTCTTTAATGAACTGGTTTACAACCTCTGTGGTATTGCTTGTGCTTGTCCTTTTTCCTCTCCATCTAGTCCTGGGCTTTTTTTTTTTTGTTGGGAGGCTTTTGATTACTAATTCAATCTCCTTACTTGTTATTGGTCTATCCAGATTTTCTATATCTTCATGATTCAGTCATGGTAGGTTGTAAGTTTGTAGGAATTTATCCGTTTCTTCTTCTTTTTTTTTTTTAAGATTTTATTTATTTATTCATGACAGACACAGAGAGAGAGAGAGAGGCAGAGACACAGGCAGAGGGAGAAGCAGGCTCCATGCAGGGAGCCTGACGTGGATGCAGGGAGCCCGACATGGGATTCGATCCTGGGGCTCCAGGATTACACCCCAGGCCGGAGGCGGCGCTAAACCGCTGAGCCACTGGGGCTGCCCCATTTCTTCTAAGTTATCCAATTTGTTGGTAATCATTCATCATAGTTTCATGATCCTTTGTATTTCTGTAGTATCAGTTGCAATGTCTCTTCTTTCATTTATAATTTTATTTGCTCAAATCCTCTCCTGTTTTTCTTGGTGAGTCTAGCTACAAATTTGTCAATTGCATTTATCTTTTCAAAAAAACAACTCCTGGAGCACCTGGGTGCTCAGTCCATCAAGCATCAGACTCTTGGTTTTGTTGAGGTCATGATCTCATGGGTCTGAGATCCAACCCCACATCAGGCTTGCCTCAGCAGGGAGTCTGCTTGAGAATTTTTCCTCCTTTCTCTCCCTCCTCCTTCACCCCTCCCCCCGCTTGCCTACAGGCTCATGCTTGCTCTCTCTCTCTCTCTCTCCCTCTCTCATAAGTAAGTAAATAAATAATAAATAAATAAATAAAATCTTTTAAAAAACAACTCTTAGTTCCATTGATATTTTCTATTGCTTTTCTAGTCTTTATTCCATAATTTCTATTCTAACCTTTCTAATTTCCTTCCTTCTGTTAACTTTGGGCTTAGCTTATTTTTCCTTTTCTAGTTTATTGAGGTGTAAAGTTAGGTTGTTTGAGATCATTATTTCTTAATACAGGCATTCATCACTCCTCATAGAACTTCTTCTGGTATATCCCATAAATTTGAGTATGTTGAGTTTCCATTTTCATTTATCTCAAGATACTTTTTGATCCATTGCTTGCTCAGGAGTGTATTACTTAATTTTCTCCTACTTGTGAATTTTGCTGTTTTCTTCCTGCTATTGGCAGAAAATTATTGATTTCTAGTTTAAGACCAGTGTGGTCAGAAAAGATACTTGATATAATTTCAGTCTTCTTGAATTTGTTAAGACTTTTTTGTGGCCTAATATGTGTTCTATCCTAAAGAATATTCCGTGTGTATTTGAGAAGAATGCATATTTTGCTGCCATCAGATGGAATGTTCTGTACATGTCTGATAGGTCCATTTGATCTACAGTGCTGTTCAAAATCACTGTTTCTCTGTCTCAATGATCTACCCACTGTTGGCATTAGAGTGTTAAAGCCCCCTACTCTTATTGTGTGTTGTTTATTTCTCCTTTCAGTTCTATTAATATTTGCTCTCTATATATAAAGGTGCTCTGATGTTGGGTGTATAAATATTTATAATTATTACGTACTCTTGGAGAATTGGCCCAATAATCATTATGTAATGACCTTCCTTGTCCCTTGTGGCAATTTTTGACTTAAATCTATTTTTTCTGACATTAAACATCTTATGGGGTGCCTGGATGGATCAGTTGGATAAGCATCTGACTCTTAATTTTGGTTCAGATCATGATCTCAGGGTCATGATCTCAGAGTTGTGAGATTGAGACCCACTCAGTGCTCTACCCTTAGTGCAGAGTCTGCTTGAGATCCTCTCCCTTTGCCCCTCTTCTCACTCTCTCTCTCTCTAAAAGAACAATAAATAAAACGAGTCTTTAAAAAAAGATTATAGTAGTCTATTTTAAACTGATAATTTAAGTTTGATCACATACAAAAACACCATCATTTTATCCTCCCATGTGCTATGTTTTTGATGTCATAATTTACCTCTTTTTATACTATGGATCCATTACCAAATTATTTTAGTTATGATTATTTTTAAGATGTTTTCTTTTAACTCTTATACCAGAGTTAAAAGCAATTTATGTACCATCATTACAATATTAGAGAATTCTGAATTTGACTATATATTTACCTTCACTAGTGAGTTTTATACATTCCTGTTTTATTTTTTTTTTTAAGATTTTATTTATTCATTCATGAAAGACACAGAGAGAAAAGCAGAGACATAGGCAGAGGGAGAAGTAGGCTCCCTGCAAGGAGCCCAATGTAGGACTCGATCCCAGACCCTGGGATCATGCCCTGAGCCAAAGGCAGATGCCCAACCACTGAGCCACCCAGGCATCCCTATATATTCCTATGCTTTAATGTTATTGGCATCCTTTCATTTCAGCTTAAAGAACTCCCTTTAAGATTTCTTGTAGGGCAGATCAAGTGTTGATAAATCCCCTCATCTTATGTTTGGGAAAACCTTTTCTCTCCTTCATTTATGAAGGACAGCTTAGCCAAGTATAGTATTTTGGATTGGCAGTTTTTTCTTTCAATACTTAGAATATATCATCACAGTCTCTCCTAGCCTACAAGTTTTCTCCTAAGAAATTCTCTGATAGCCTTTTAGGGTTTCCCTTATGAGAAGTCTTTGTGATAAGATAGGGTTTCCTCTGTGACAAGGCTCTTTTCTCTTACTGCTTTTAAAAATCTCTTTCTTTGATATTTTACATTTGAATTATAGTGTGTCTTAATCAGATCCTTTTTGGGTTCAAGATGTTTGGGGTCCTTTGTGTATCATGTACCTACATGTCCATATCTCTCCCCAAATTTAAGGAGTTTCAACCATTATTTTTCTAAATAGACTTTCTTCCCCTTTCTCTCTCTTCTCCTACTGAGACTCACATAATGCACAATTTACCATAAATCCTATAGGTTTTCTTCACTTTTTTTCTTCTCTGACCAGATAATTTCAAATTATTTGCCTTTGATTTGATTCTTTCTTCTGATCAAGTCTATTGTTGAAGTTCTCTATTGAATTTTTCAGTTCAGTGGTATTCTTCAGCTCTAGAATTTGTTTGGATTTTTTTATGGTTTCTATTTTTTGTTGAATGTTATTTGTTCATGTGTTGTTTTTCTAATTTTGTTTAGTTAGTCCCAGATATCAAAGGTCAATAAAGCCTAAGATGCAGAAAGTCAGATCCATGTATGGCCTTTTTATGTTACTCTAGAACCCTAAAATTCCTTATCTAAAATGTAATCCTGGAGGGGCGCCTGGGTGACTCGGTTAAGCATCTGACTCTTGGTTTCAGCTCAGGTCATGATCTAATGAGTGGTGAGATCAAACTCTGCACTGGACTGCGCACTCAAAGGGGAATCTGTTGGAAGATTCTCTCCCCTTGCCCCTCCCCCAACTCACACATCTGCTCCCTCTCAAATAAATAAAATCTTTAAAAATCAAACAATAAAATAGGGTCCTGGAACTGATCCCAACACATATTTTGAAAAAAAAAAAAAAAGAATAATCTACTTTTATTTGGGTTTTAAAAGTTACCAGGATCAGAGACAAGTATATT
Source organism: Canis lupus familiaris (assembly GCF_011100685.1). NCBI lineage: Eukaryota > Metazoa > Chordata > Mammalia > Carnivora > Canidae > Canis > Canis lupus. Next base: position 55,617,288 of record NC_049225.1, read on the forward strand.
TCACATTTCCACTGTCCTTTCCCCATGTCTCTTAGATTTCCTGGGTCCTAGCCACAGAAATAGTCCTTAAGTGTACATACATATAGGCCAAACTCACACAGGTTGCACTAACCCATCTTCCTGACACAGGCCTTAATGAGTACGGCCATAGGAGAAAAAGCATAGCTCCTGGGTCTTTGGTTAGGCAAATACTCGGAACCAACTTTGGAGCAGGAGCTAGAGAGGATCTAACTGTTGTGCATAATAAAGTAAAAGGAATTTGTTGGAGGAATAGTGGAAAGGAAGAGAAAGTGAGGAGCTGGAACCTCTGTGAACATATTTGACTCAGGGAATACTCTTAAGGAACAGAAATATGTCTATATTCACATATAAATCACATATACTAAGACAATTTTAAATGTTCCCACCTCTTCAACTCTTTCGGAAAGTTAGCTTGACCTCCCTAAACCACTAAATCACTTTTTCTTCCCTAGAAAAAAAGTAACTGAAAAGATTGAAAGAAAGGTCAGAAAAAAACTTCCTTAATTCTTTCAAAATGGTGAAACTTCCTGTGTCATAACTAGAAGAAATGTAGGAGGAAGATGGTGTCACCTCAGAAGCTAGAAAGGAAAATACTGTTGGAGGACCCTGGCCATCAGTTAAGAAATCTTATAAACCTATGCCATTGGTTTTCATTCCTATATGGGAAGTTATTGCATATAGAAAAATTAAGTGTGTTTCCAGAACTTTCTGGAACCTGAACAGCCAGCCCCTAGTTCTGATTCAGTTCTACAATCTGTCTCCCTGAGAGGGCACAGAGAGCAAGTATCTCAGCTAGTAGACACCAGAGTTAAACTCCAGTGAACTTTCAGCCCACATTTTCCACATGCTTACCCTCCTAATCTGATTCAGTATCAGGATTCATGCAGAGGTTGACTCTTTTGAACTTATTTACAAGTTTTATCATTATGCTTGCCCACATTATGCAAGCAGTTTGCAATCTCCCCTAATTCTCTGACTTTAATTATATAATTGAACAAGCCAAAAACTCATTTTTCCCAGGAAACATTAAACATTACCATCTTAATGAAATTCTTAATGAAATGGTCCACTATGCATGCAAATGACCCATAGTGGCTGGGCCCCTATCTTATCACTGGGTGAGGCAGTCACTGGGAATGGCAGTCCTCACCCACACTTTTGGCTGGAATGATAATTCCACAAGACCAGAAGATGGGCCTCTGCGAGACACATGGATATAATTAAGATCGGATGAAAGAGTTTAAATGAAGTAGGAACTGATCTTAACCTATACGAATCAAAACTTATTTTCAAAGCTGAAAGAGCTCACTTAAACTTGTCTTCCAATTAAAAAATAAAAGTTATCAATTTTACTTGCTTTCTCCAGAGACCAGAAGTCTGAGAGATTAACAGTTCTCTTCTCAACTTATGTTCCAGGACAGAAAGCAGAAAATGGCAAGAATATAAGAAACTTGGGGAAACTTCTGAAATTTTCAGCATAATTAGTGGATAATTCGTCAAGTATCTGTTCCTTCCCTGCTGCATTTTTCAAATGCCTTTGTTGCATCAAACTTAAATCTTATATACACCACACACTGTCCTCATGCCAAAATCATTGCCTGCCAAAAGCTAAAATGGAAGGAAGGCAGACCTGTTCACACTTTTGTTCAAATAGCATGGACAACAATGTCCTGTGCCAAGTAGACACCAAATTAAAGTATTTAATAATAGGTACTATTTATGTAACAAACTCCCAGTTCTCAAGCCTTCTAAAATCTTTCCATTGCCAGGAAAATGTCAAGATGCCCAAAATGTCCAACGGAACCTTACTCTAAACATTCATGGTACTTTAGAGAAAAGAATGCAATTGCTGCAGCTACCACAGTGGCTGGCTGAGGAAACATTATTTCCCTTCTTCCATCTTTCCAAAGAAGGACTTAAGGAGAAGGAGAATTATATTCATAAGTTTTTTAACAGCTTTATTGAAATATAATTCACATATCATATAATTTACTCATTTAAAGTGTAAAATTCAGTGGTTTATGGTATATTATATTATTAACTTTTTAATTGTGGAAAAATATATATATCATATTTGCCATTTTTAAGTGGAATCATACAGCATTTGTCCTTATGTGTCTGGCTCACTCTACCTAGTATAATGTCTTCAAGATTCATCCATGTTATAGCATGTATGAATTTCATTTTTTTGGCTGAAAGATATTCCATTCTATGTATATACCATATTTGGTTTATTTGCTCATCCGTTGATTGTATATTTGTTGTTATTGTTGTTGTTTAATTCTTTGAGTGCAGAGAATTGAGAAATCTCAAACTTCAATTCACAACACACTCTTGTCATCAGTCAAGATATGCCTCTCTTGGGTTTTCTTCATCTGTAAAAATATAACTGTGTTATTTTAATTTATATGAATGCATTTGATATATATAAATCTCATTCTGTTTCTTCCTTTTCCACTCAATTTTATGTTTTTCATCTCTGCACATATTATTATCTTTAGCTAACTGTTCATTGTTGAACGTTTAGTCTCTCAACTGTGACATAAGTAGACTAACTGGTCTCATGTTATTATAATTTTTCCAGTGAGAAAAATGACTCCCAGGGTAATTGCTGTCCTTCTCTGTGAGCCGATGAACAAACTCTTAATCTCTCCTAGCCTTGGTTTCTTTGTCTGTATAATGAGAGGGTTCCACCAGATTAGAGATCCTTGATGGGCAGTATGCATCAAATGACCTGGGAAACTTTTTCAAAATAATATGCCCAACCCAAGAGCAGAATCTAAGGCAGTAAAACTCTGGCATCAATAAGTGTTGGGGGAAAAAAACTTGCCAGATGATTCGGATAGGCACTCCTGCTAAATCTGCTGCTCAACATGGATCTCTGAAGTCTCTTCCAGTTAATATACTAGGATTCTGTGACTATAGAGATAATCTCCTGGCAAAGGTCCTACAGTAAACCAAAAACTAGAACCTGGCAATAAAAATGATGCCTCTGTCCCAGCTCTCTGTTTTCTAAATATAAAATCTATTTTAAAAGCATTAATGGTATTTTATTGCTACCCTCTATAAGTATATTCCAAGAATTAACTGCTCCCTGGTTAACACACTCATCCACAACTTCTCAGGGCTCAGTCCTTTCTTAACTTGGATCATGCTCTCTCATTCTCATACTTGATAAAAGCTGAATGATACTGGGAATATTGGTGTTCAATTTACTAACATACAGAATAACACCCAGTGCCCGTCACCCATTCACTCCCACCCCCCGCCCTCCTCCCCTTCTACCACCCCTAGTTCGTTTCCCAGAGTTAGCAGTCTTTACGTTCTGTCTCCCTTTCTGATATTTCCCACACATTTCTTCTCCCTTCCCTTATTTTCCCTTTCACTATTATTTATATTCCCCAAATGAATGAGAACATATAATGTTTGTCCTTCTCCGACTGACTTACTTCACTCAGCATAATACCCTCCAGTTCCATCCACGTTGAAGCAAATGGTGGGTATTTGTCATTTCTAATAGCTGAGTAATATTCCATTGTATACATAAACCACATCTTCTTTATCCATTCATCTTTCGTTGGACACCGAGGCTCCTTCCACAGTTTGGCTATCGTGGCCATTGCTGCTAGAAACATCGGGGTGCAGGTGTCCCGGCGTTTCATTGCATTTGATACTGGGAATATCTTTCATTTCTATTCCCATCAGAAAGTTGTGTAGCTCAAGAGGGTCACCTTTGTGTCTCTGCTTTTGCAAGGAATATAGATCTAGTTTCTATAGTCTGGTTTAAAAGAAAATATCAGTCCCATTCTGAACATATGGCGCTGTTCCTGCCTCATCCTCCACATCTCATTCAGAACTAACAGTCATAGGCTTCTCTTTCTTGCCCACAAATAACATTGTTTTAAAACTCGGAAATAGAATAGAAAGAAGAAAATAAAAAGTACTATAATTTCCCTACTGACATAATTTTTCTTCACAAACATATCCCCTTCATTCAGGCTGCTATAACAAAATGTCATATGCTGGGAGGCTTATAAATAAGCACTTATTTTCTCATGGTTCTGGAAGATCAGGGGACCAGCATGATCAGGTTCTAGTGAGGGCCTTCTTCCAGGCTGTAGACTGCCAACTTCCTGTTGTAACCTCACCTGAAAGAGAGGAGAGAGAGGAAAGGAAGCAAGCTCTCCATAACTCACACCAGGGCACTAATCTCCCTATGAGAGGGCCCCACCCTCACGCTTTCAACTAACCTGAATCACTTCTCTAAGGCCTCATTTCCCAATAGGATCACTTTGGGGGATAGAGTTTCAACACAAGAAGTTGGAAGGGACACAAACTCTCAGTCTCTAACATTCTAACCTATTCCTGTTAGTGATACTGTATTGGTCCCATTGCTTAACCCAGAAACCCAGGAATTATGCCAGACTCCTCTCTTTTCCTTTCTACCCCCAACCCATCAGCTCAACTACCAAATATATCCTGAATATATCCTCATTTTTCTGCTGCCATTCCCACCACCTTAGGCCCAAACTGCCATCATTTCTTACCTGAGCTGCTACTCACTTTGCCTCACTGGTAAATTACTGAAAGGATAAAAAATATTGACTGACAGAACCAGGAGACAAAAATACCCAGACCTGCTTGAAGAAGTAGGCCAAAAATAACAGGACTAAATTTAATACAAATAAATATAAGCTTCTGCATTTACTTTCCAAAATTCCATGGCACCAGTTACAAGATATTAAAGGACTTGGGTGACTTACTTGACTGCAAGCATAATTAACAAATCAATGTGATACACTCAACCAAAAAAAAAAAAAAATTCTTACTACTTTGGCTGAATTAATAAAAATACTAAGTCTGGTACAAACAGCATAATAGAGTCCTTTTACACTAGTCATACACAATGTTTTATTCTGGGTGCCAAATTTAAGATATATATACATATATCTTAATCAATAATCAATTATGATTAAAAAGTATTTGGGCTAAGCTAAATTGGGTCACATGACAACAGCTGAACTAACTGGGGATGTTTGTCTGAAAAAGACAGAAGACTGATGGTATAAAAGGCACACCCACTGTGGAGGGTAGGACATGTGAAGGTCTTGATCCTGCCACGGGGAGACATTTCCAACAATGCAGCTCCAGAAGGAAGGGCAGACTTTGATTCAAAAGAAATCCTCACAACCTTCATGCATCAGCTGAAATGCCTCCTCCTCCTCCAGGCAGAAGCCCTCCCTGCTTACCCTGTCTGAATAGCCTGGTCACTCTCCCCCATGTCACCCTATTGCATTCCCTTCCTTGTACTTATTGCCAGCCAGCATTAGCCTGGTTTTCACTGAAGTGGCTGCTGTCTCCCTGACTTCACTGTGAGAGGAAGGATCCTGGGTATCCTGTTCACCATAACATTCTGGGACTGAGAGAAGTGTCTGGCACACAGTAAGAGCTCCATAAAGACTCTTGGATGAAAAGAGTAAATGGGTAAATGAATACCTTTCCTCCCCAAAGAAGCTTCCACCATGAAAAGTTCATGAAGAACCATTCTCAAGGAGACATGGTAAAGCATTTGGGGATCCTTCTAGGAAAATAGGTTGCAGAGAGTTGAATTCATGATCTCCTACCTCCTGTGCTTTCTCCCTTACTCAGTATTTCTCATTCCATGACTCAATCTGCAGATCCATGACTGCAGATTCCTTACATGTTCCCTGGTCTCAGATTGTCCTTGGATGAGAACCTTATTTTGGTGTCTCCACAGAGGGAGCTCCTGCTTTTCCTCAAGATTTGGCTGGGTGGGGCTTCCTTAAGCCCAGGACATTGTTGACTTTTGGCCTCCTCATTCTGACCCCACAGAGGTGTCTGGAGACCCCAGCTTATAGAAACCAAGAGGAAGGCTCCAGAACACTGTTCCTCTCAGCCTGGCACACTCCTTCCTGAAAGGTGAACTGAATCTAGCAGGTGGATTTTGTCTCCAGTCATGTCTTTAGAAGGCCGCTTAAAATGTAAGGCCATTAAAATAATAATAGCATCTCTGTCTATATACAGAAACCTACAGGTATACAGGTTCCCCCAATATCTGAAGGTAGAGCATTCCTATGAAACTTTTCCTAAAGCAAAATGGTATATGGAGAAGAAGCAATCATCATTTCACAGAAGGAAAAATCCTCTTTGGATTTCTTTCAGTTAGCATAACTAGATACTAATGTAGTTCTTTTGTAAAAGCGAATTGGTGTAAAGTGAACTTTTGGATAGTGGAGGAAACCTGTATTTTTAAATTAAAAAGCAGAGTACAAAACAATATGTTGAATATAATCCCATTTTTGTTGCAAAATACAGTACATATAAAAAGTATGTCAAGAGATACATTAAAATGTTAACTGTGTAATCACTAGGTAGGGGGAACATGGGTATCTTTATTTCCTTTTCTATAATTAAAAAAAATTTTTGCAATGATGCAAAAGCAATTTTTAATTTTCATAACTTAAAAAATGGTGTTTTGCAGTTTAAAGGTGGTTTGCTTGCTAAAGAAAATTTTTGACTTTCTGCTTGAGACAGATCAGGAAGTGTGGGAGAGGACGGGTTACATTTGTGGGATGTCCACTTCATACCAGGGGCTGCAGTAGGCACTTCTCCTACTTTCTCTCCTTTAATCTGCACAACCGTCCCATGAAGTGACGGTCCCATTTTATAGCTTGGAAAACTGAGGCTGAGGGAAGTTTAGCAATTTGCTGAAATCATACTATTTGGGGGAGATGAGATTTGAATCCAGCTCTGCTTAATCCTGCAGAGGTGCTTCTCTAGTTAAAGCACCCTTTCTCCCACTAAACTGGCAAGGCTGAGGCTGGGGCAAGAGAGGCACCAGTCCTTGGGATTTGGTGGATTCATTATTTGAGGAGTCTTCTCAAAGTTTTAGACTTCTCTGTCTACGATGAACTTTGTTCCTGGCGACAGGCTGCATGGCAGTGCTGGCACCTTCTAGAAATGAAGGATCTCAGGCACCCCTCCAGGCTTACTGAGTCAAAACCTGCATTTTCACAGGACGCCCAGATGATTCACATGCACCTTACAATTTGAGAAGCGCTGCTTTACAAATGACTCCCCAGCCCCACTCCCAACCCATGTTACTATGAAAACTACCAGTCCTGACCTCTGTCCCCACTTTCCGTCTCTGTCCCCAAAGCAAAGTCTTCTGTCATACTCATGGGAGCCTTGGGGTCCAAGAGGGAAAAAACTATTTCCAAAGACACTTTATTCATCAAAATAATGCCTGGTACTTGGTGGGGTTTTTGTGTAAGCCTCAAGAGTAGCTGGAGTGGGTCCCTCTATAACAGCCAGAGCAGTGATGTGTTGGTAAATGTTTAACGAGCAGCTTGGGGTGGAGCCCTGATTTGTAGCACTTGCCATTTCCATGGAGCAAATCCCCCCACCAGGGCCAATTCCACACCATCAAGGCGATGGCACTGGAAGAGATGGCTCACATGAGCAGACATAGGCAGATACCAGCTCTAGCATGCCACTCGGCCAGAGCCTCATTTTTCTGAGTCAAGATCCTTCATATGAGAGGGGAAGCCACAGCATTATTTCAGCTAATGAGGACATAATGTTTTGTTGTTGGCTTCCACAACCATTTAAATTTATCCATCTCTAATTAGTTTTGGAAAACAGAAAATGACTCGCCAAATATACTCCGCAACAGCCTGTCAGACCGTAAAATTGTCTGTGCTGGCTGTTCTTTCAGAAAACAGAGGAAGTCTTGGGTTTGCAACAGAGAAGAGCTGGGAAGCCTGGGACCAGCCTCATGAATAAAATACCAGCAGCTTCTAGATGGGAGGACAATGGGGGTCAGGAAAAGCCTGTGCCATGTACTTCCCCCTAATTCTTCAGTGTCTATTCTTGCTCATCTCTCAAAAGGGACAAAGTACAGCAGATGTGTAATTTTGAGTTAAGGTGAGAGTAAGTCCAGTTGGGAACCTGGGGGAGGTGGGGATTTAGCCTGACTGAGAAGAGATGGAAGACAGTGTGGGTAATGGGAAACTGGCAACAAACATATAGAGGCAGGAAACAAGAGCTATTTGAAAAACACGGAGTCAGTCCATTTGTCTGGAGGAAAAAGTTGTTCCTTATTGTCATCATTATTAGCCACTGCTTCCTGAGCACTTACCATATGCCAGGCTCTATGCTAAGTACTTTAAGTCAATTATCTCATTGACTTTTCAAGAAATCCTGTATCATCATCATCATCATCATCTCCCTTTTACACGGGAGGAGACAGTGGTTTAAAAAGTTGAAGATATTTGCTCAAGGTCACACAACTAGTAAGAGAAGGGGCCAGAACTCTAACCCAGGCTTGCCAGATTCCGAAGCACATGCTGTAACTACTGTGATATATCACCTGTAAATTTGTGGGAGAGGCAGAGGCATGGCTGGAAAGGAAGATGTCCCCTCCTGAGGCAGGTTCCAAGAACCTCTGAGCAGGCAGAGGAAGGGAGAAGAGATGGACCACCAACAACCCTTCCCTCCAGGGTCTTGAGGGATGAGAGCATAGTGTCTAAGTTCCAACAGACTCACCTCAGTTCTACCCAGCTCAGACCATTTCTGGGCTCCATGCTCAGTTCTGAAAATGACATTTTCCACAAAATACTGACAAATCAATGCATAACCACAAGGGAATGACTAGACTGTGAAGAAATTCAAAAGCTAGCCTTGTATGGCCAGGTTTGGTCCCTAAAAATCTCCCATATGCAGTCCTTCATGCTCTTTCTCCTTCCACAGGGACCACAGCGGTCATTTGTTGAAGAAGGCAGAGCCACAGGACAGAAGAAGCTGGGTCTTTGAATTACTGCTTGGGGACAAGCCCCTTACTCATTAAAAACACTGAATTAAACTTTATTTGAGCAAGAAATAAACTTGTATTTAGAAAAGTGTTGTGGTGGTTTTTTTTAAATGTATTCTTGCCAAAGCAACTGGAACCATTAGCCTCAAGAAAACTCATAGGTAGAGAGTCATCATCATATCCAACCTCAAATATCTGATGGGCCACCATAAGTTAAAAGTTTTCTTGATATTATTCGAAGGGAAGGAACTAAGACCAGGGCTTACATTTATAAGGAGACTGATTGTAACCCAGTATAAGGAAGAAACTCCTAAGAATCAGATGTGTCCAAAGATCTGGCTCCTACCCACCCTCTGACCTCTGTACCCAGCATTCTCCGCTTGGCTACCCACTCTTCCTTCTGATCCATAAGCATCATGGGTACTTTCTTTCCTCTGAGCCAAAAGGCATTAGATCCCGCTGTCTCAAACACTCTCCCTGATTCTTTGCTGGCTTTATTTACATATTTGTGCAACAGCTGTGCATTGTTCCACACCTGCTCCATGCCATGCACTGTTCAGGGTGCTTGTGATACAAATCAGTGAACAAAACAGACAAAAAAAAAAATCACTGTTCTCATGGAACTTCAATTCTAGCCAGATAAACACTGTAAAGAATAAACATAAGTAATGACTTAAGTACTAAGTAATAAAAAGAAAGCTAAATTATAACAAAGAAAGGAAGAGTGGGAGCTCTGGGACAGGAGACAGGGGGCGCTAATAGGCAAGTTGCCACTACAAGTAGGGTGGGCATGGTGATAGTAGGCCTCATTGAGAAGTTGATAGTGAGCCTATAGTTGAAGGAGGTGAGAAAATGAGTCGAAGACTACTTGGGGGAAAAGCATTCCAGGCAGAGTGAAGGCCTTGAGGTAGAAGTATCTCCACTATCTTCCAAGAACAGCAAGAAGGCCACCTCAGAGCAGTGAGCAAGAGGTGTCGTAGTCAGAGAGGGGATGAGAGAGGTACCAGGGGCAACTGAGACTTTATATTAAATGTCACCTCCACAGGGAGGCCTTTGTGAATCCCCAAATCTGCACTACATTTCCCTCCTTCAATCCCATTATTTTCTCTCACAGCACATTTATCTTTCATGACATTATACTCACTTGCCAGGGCTGCCACAACAAAGTACCACAAACAAGAAGGGTTTTGACAACACAAACATATCATCTCACACTTCTGGAGGCTGGAAGTCTGAGATCAAGGTATCAGCAGGGTTAGTTCCCTGTGGGGGTCGTGAGCGAAAGACGTATTCTAGTGTCTCTCCTTGGCTTGTAGATGGCCATCTTGGCTTTGACTCTTCACAACTTCATCCCCTGTGCTGGTCTCTGTGTCCACAATTCCCCCTATTATAAGGACGTCAGTCATATTGGAGGAGGGCCCATCTCAATGAGCTCACAGTAACTTGATGACCTCCGTAAAGACCCTATCTCCAAATCAGGCCACATTCTGTGGTCTTGGGGTGGGGGGTAGCAGCTAGAACTTCAATACATGAATTTGGGGGAAAACAATCAACTCACAGCAGACATTGTAAGTTATACTTATAACTGAAGCTTATAATATAATATTATAATTATAATTATAAATGTGCAGTGTTATTATAATATTATAAGGTTATAACCCAGGCACTGAATTGTTGAGCACCCCTAATTCCCACTGGACTGCTGGTACCACCAGAGCAGGGACCAAGGCAACATCAATCATCCCACTGCTCCCAGCGTCTTGTGCAGTGCCTGACAAGTGCACAATTGCTATTTGGTTCTTAGTATTTGTGTATTTCTTGATGAAGTGAATGGCTATTGGAATAAGCTGCCTCCAGAGGCAGTGGGTGCCTGACCCTGGAGCCACTGGGACAGTAGTTGGGTGGTCATCAGGTGGTGATTCAGCCACACAGGACATGGGTGTACAAAGCAAACTTAAAATCCTTTCCCACCCTATAAGCTGCAATTCCCTGACATTCCTGAACTAAAGCCCTAAACTCATTTTGTTCTGCAGGAAAACAGGCAGCACAACCTCCTCTTGTCCTTCAGTTCTGCCTAGTTCTTTCTTTCTGTTTAAAATCCTCTTCCTCAGGGCTACCCCTCGAGGCTGTGCTGTGTTCTGTTGACAAATCAGAAAGCCTACTGGGTTTCCAGCTTGATACTGCCTGTTGGCCCTTTGAAAGAACAACCACGTAATCATCCCTGTAGTTTTAATGAACCTGGGTTTATGGGCTCTCTTGTTTCCCTCACCCCCTTACAGTCTCCATTACACAGCCAGTTGGCTGCGGAAGCACATCACATAATATGGCATAAACCTCTGGACAGAGACCAATAACACATCAGAAGTTTCATTTAGAGAAACACATGGCAAATTCATCAAAGAAAGCAAAGGCATAGTGTAGACTTTGGTCTTCATGCCTTGTCCCCATGCTGATTTGTGGTAAAACTTCAGAGATGTAATTTAATTTGTCTGGGCCTCAGTCTCCTCATCTATAAAATGAAGAGAATAACTAATGGGTTTGTAGCATAATGACATAGGGATATCCACACACAGTGAGGGTTTATATGCATTATTCTAATGTGGAATGCTTTATTATGATATGATGATGATTTTGAATAGCTCTCAAGCATTTCATTAAGTGCATTGTGAGATAATGGAAAATATATACATTGGTCTCTTTCCAGTTCCTGATGCAGAAGTCCAGAATACCACGTCATTTCCTAAGTGATAAGAGTACTAGGAGCATCTTTTGTCCTAATGAGGCTACTTTGGGTGCCCTTGGATGGAGACTGGTCCCCAGAAAGAGCAAGCCATGATTAAAAGCTTGGGCTCTTCAGCCCCACCCCACCCCCATCCATTCTCTAGAGGAGAGGGGCTGGAAATCAATCATGCCTACATGAGGAAATTCCAAAAGTGTGAGGTTCAGAGAGCTTCCATAGTGGCAAACACATTCACACCGACAAGGTGATATACCCCAACTCTACCTGGACAGAAGCTATTGCACTCAAGACCTTCCCACATCTCACCCTATGAAAATCTTCACCTGTATCCTTGATCATGTCCTTTTAATAAACCGTAAACATAGGTCTTTCCCTGTTTTCTGTTCTCTTTCTAGCTATGTGAACTTGAACAAGCTTATTTACCTCTATGAGCCTCAGTTTTTGTAAACTGGGAACAATAATTCCATCTCCTACGGTCCCGATACAGATAAAGATGATAACTCATATAAAGCTCTTTGCAATAGGCTTGGTATATAGCATGCATGCAGTAAGTTTTAGCTAATTATAGCAGCCATCATGCTGGCTGAAAAATCTTTCCAAAATGACCACAACCACTAGAAGGACTCTGGTTCCAAATGACCTTGTTCCCAGAGTTTTGCCTGGAGTTGAGACTTAGTTGATATGATGAAGTTCAGGATGAAACTGGGCCATTCCAGTAAAAATCCTGCCAACTTCTGTGGCGTTCCCTTATTGAGAATTAGACCCCATAGAGGGTGAAGAAGGAGAAAAGTTCAAAGAACCCATAAAGAGATACATTGATAAATCAGGGGAGAGAATGTGGTATGCCCAGCTAAATTTGCAAGCAAAACAGACACTTTTGGAAAGCTTCTGAAAGGAGTAAGGCATTGGCCTTGAAATGAAGGTAAGACTTGGGTGGGAAAGGCAAGGCAGAGCCAGGTGTGCAGGAAAAGTGGGGGGGGGGGGGGGGACCTGTGGCTGAAGCAGAGAGTGTGAGTGTGTGCCAGGGAGCTGTGAGCAGAAGTTTCCTTGCCTTCCATTCTTCGCCTGTTCCACCATCCTCTTCCCTTCCCAAAATAACTCAGCCCTATGGCTAAGCTATCAGGATGTTCCAAGTCGGTTCTGCTTGCAGTGTTTCTCCAGCTAGCTAATTAAACATAGCACATTTAATTGAATCATAGTGAAGCCCATAGCTGATGTCTCTACACCCGGAGGGGAAAAGGTGGATTGTGATGAAAACCAGCTGAGTCTTACTGGTGCCAGCTAGAATTCTGTAGATATTTTCAAACCTCAGCATAAAAGGCATGATATTCGAGGCAATATCATGTATAGATTAGAGTAATCTCCCAAACAAGGGAAGAGAAGATATCCCTTTTATACAACAACAGTTCAGTAAATTTTGTTTAGCTTGCGTAGGATACAGTTAATTACAGTAATTTATCAAAGTGGCATAAGGTGGTATTCACACACACAAAGAGGATTTTCCCACAGTTGAAAATCCTTAGTTTTATATAAGCTGGAGCCAGTACTAATTGAATTTTCACTTGGGTAGATAAAATCTTTAACAACTCTGGAATAACTAAATGGTCTTTGCTCAATGATGTGGATCAGGATGATTTACAACACCTTTCACACAATCATGCTAATTTTGCTTTCATATGATTAATTAAAACAATATGTTCATTCTTCCTAAAGTGGAATTAGGGCACCCAAGGAGTTGGCTTTTATTACCAACTTCCCTATCCAGCAATAAAAGCAATTTTCACACTTTGTCATCAAGAAAGTGGTAAGTACACAGGGCCTGATGGAAAGTCTTCGTCAAGTTCAACATTGTTCTTTGGAAGGCAACAAAGGTAGTTTGATGAGCAGATAGAGGTTTCTAGGACTTCAGAGTCAGAAAGAACTTTAGAGGCAATCTCATGAAAACCCCCATTTCACAGAGGAGAAAACTGAGGTGGCCAGCATGTTGTCCCCAGCTTGGAAAGACTCCATTTGGGGCAGAACTGATATCAGTATCCAACCACCTAGTCTTCTGGAAAAACAGCACTGGACTAGGAGTCAGCCAAACCTGGATTTAAGACCTGATTCTGCTGCTGACTCCTATCACTGCCACCCCTAGATGCTGCCTCTTCCCTAGCCCATTCTTCGGACCCCTACCCTCTGGCATGAGTGGCAGTGGGTGGCAACTCTCTCAGATGGTGGTCCTTAATCCTGAGGGAGTCCTACTCTACTCTAATGTTTTGGTTCATCTAGCCCGTCCCAGAAAGGGGACCCTTTTTCATCAGGACCTCTGACAGCAGATTCAAATTCTTAAACAATTAAAGATATATAAAAGACTTCAGCCACCTTCATTTTACAGATGGGAGAACTGAGGCCTAGAAGGAAAGAAAAGAAAGCACTAAGTACATCTGATATACCAGACATCCCTTCAGATGCTTTCTCACATCACCACACGGACTTCAAGGGCAGAAAGGAAATATGACTTGTCCAAGGTCACCTGGCTGCCAAAGGCTTAATCAAGACTCACTCAGAACTGCTATTTTCCATGCAAATGCCAGTCGTCTCTGAGGCTTACTCTCTACCATTTCTGGAGTGTCCAGTGTAAACTAAGTGTTTTACATGAATACATGTATTCATTGTATACTTTGAATAATACTCAATGGTGTTAGGGGGAGGCAGGTACTACTATCACCCTTACTTTGGAGATGAGGGAAGGGAAGCACAGAGGTAAAGTTTCCTGCCTGAACTCACAGGACCATGAGGCCAAAGGTTGAGACTCAAATCCAGGCATGGTATCTCCAAAGGGCACAGTCCAAACCACTATACTCAACGGCCACCTCCAATACACTGGGTCTGCTTAAACTTCTGGTAGGTCTGCAAGGTCTTTGGACTTTAATGGAGCAATGCTCACTATACAAGCAAAGAACAAAATCAATTAGGAGGTGCCAACTACAGGTGTCATAAGCCTTGAAACTGATAGCACAAAGACTGCCAATGGACCTTCAAGAGTTCTTGCTTCCCTCAAAGGGTCACTGGCTCTGGCTCCACAGATGCCATTAGCATAATGACAACCATGCATGCAGCCTCAGCCCCCATGCTGCTGTGCCTGTGAGACCAGCTGCCTCCCACAGCCTCCCCTTTGCTTCACGCTCCACTGGAGAGCACAGACAGCTGTGTTCATCTACTGCAGAAAGCTTAAAAACCACTCAGCAACAGCCGCCCTTGCCCTATGGCCAGTTCACCAGAAAGACCCATGGGTTTCTCCAAGCTGCCCTGACATTCAAAAGGAGTGAAAGCAATAAAATAAAAACCATGGGTGACATGGGGTAATACAGCAGAAAAAAATCAGGGGTTTTATGCAGTTGAAAACATTAATGCATTCACTGAAGATTCTTATTCTCACAATTTCTCACCTTCTCAATCTCCGTACTCCTAGGCAAAGATTCTAGAATTACACCAAATTATTGAATATTTCTTCTGGATTCTTTTAAAATAAAAAAAATTATAAGGATTTGTATTTCACTTCTGCAAAACAGAATTATACATACTTCTACAAAACAGCCACAAATGATTTTGTCATGCTTTGAAGAGAAGGTCAGAGAAAGAAAAAAATAGAAAACACTTTCTATAAACCTTGTTACCAAACTCATGCCTGGGGGCACCTGGGTGGCTCAGTTGATTAAGTGTCCGACTCTTGATTTTGGCTCAGGTCATGATCTCAGGGTCATGAGATCAAGTTCCACATCAAGCTCTGAGCTCAGCATGGAGTCTGCTTGAGATTCTCTCTCTCTCTCTCTCTCTCTCTCTCTCTCTCCCTCTCTCCCCCTGCCCCTCCCCTGACCTGCTCATGCTCTATCTATATATCTCCAATAAATAAATAAATCTTTAAAAATAAAAACAAAAAATACTCATGCTCATGGAGAAATGCTAAGACTGTGAGCTTGGGAATTGAGCTGAGTCTTATTCTCCTCCCACCACTTACAAACTGTGTGCCCTTGAGCCAGTGACCTGTCTTGGCTGGCTTTACTCTCTTCCTCTGTAAAGTGGGGATGACACTAATAAGTATACCGATGTCATGGGATTGTTATCAGGGTCAAATGAGATTATGTATGTAAAGGTTTCAATAAATGCTGGTGGTTATCAGCAATGAGATTATTTCTGTCGACAAATACAATATTTGTTATATTAATGAGAATTCTACTGGAAGAGACAGAAACCAACTGAAATTAGTTTAAACAAAAAAGAAAGAGAATGTATAGGCTGACGCATGTGGACACACACAGATGGTGCTGGACCCAGGCTAGTCAGGATCCAGAAGCTCAAACAGCATCAGAATCACTCTCTGTTCAATATTCCTGATTTCATGTCAGCTTTGGTCTCTCTGAGTTGTCCTCATTGTCTCAGGCTCCTCAGGGATCAATTCCTTACAGCTTATGACACAGGGGGCAGATGAGGGCTACCACTCCCATCTTCAACTCAAAAAATTCCAGGGAAGTTATATGGCTTTTCCAGTGGCTAGGGGAGTGGAGGCTATAATTATCTACCCCATCTGAACCACATGGAGCATGAGAAGTTTTTCAAAGGAAGAAAGCTGCACTACGCTGGTTAGAACTAGAACAGATGTTCTTTACACCTGTTATTAATATATGAAGTAGCTTGTCATGAACAAAATCCCTTTAAAGAGTATATGCTACACCTATCTATAATATTCAATATATATACATGTTATTCAACCAACAATAGAGATGAACCATGAATTGTATAGATTTTGCAAACAAAGATTAAGTTTATCTTTCTTCCCTCCTCCACAGTGCCCAGCACAGAACAGGCTCTCTGCGAAGTATTTGTGAGATGACTAATAACTTAGCTCTGGAATCAAATTACATACTGTAGGGTAGCCCAGGTGGCTCAGCGGTTTAGCACCACCTTCAGCCCAGGGGGCGATCCTGGAGACCCGGGATTGAGTCCCACATCAGGCTCCCTGCGTGGAGCCTGCTTCTCCCTCTGCCTGTGTCTCTGCTTCTCTCTCTCTGTGTCTCTCATGAATAAATAAATAAAATATTTTTTTAAAAATCTTTAATAAAAAAACAAATTACATACTGTATAATTTGGAACGAATTAGATTATGCTTCAGTTAAAAAAAAATAACCCCCAAAATCTTAGTGATTTAGCATAGTTGGTTTCTCATTCACACAAAGTCCACTGTAACATAGGTGATTTTCCAGGGCAACTGTCCTAAGAAGATGCTCAGAGACCCAAGTTGACTGAGGCCCCACGGTCCTGTAGTGCACCCTTAGTAACAGAGGGACTCCTCAGGGAACATGGAGAAGATAAAGATCTGGTCGTGAGCTTGGTGGGGGAAGGTGTTTGTTACTGGCAATTAAGTCCTTCACTCCAGAAGTGACCCATATCATTCTGCTCACAACCCACTGGCTAGACGTAGTCACCAGCTCCACATACTGCAAAGAATTGGAAAATATCTTCTATATGCTTGGAAGGAGAAGAGAATCAGATATGTGTGACTTCTAGCCATCTCTATCCAAATCAATTAAAATAAAACTGTATTTTATAAAAATTATACCCCAATTTTTAAATATTAAGAAGATCTCAAGAAAAAAAAATAGCCTAGACCTATTAATAGGGCTTTCCTACTATATCACTGAACACCATTCCCACATTTCTGACTAAACCCATAATACAACCCAGCAGAGACTAATTCCATTTGAAAGTTCAAAGTTTATTTATTTTGCACGCTCCACTATTAGACAGAAATGACCTTCAAAATCCAATTGAGCATACAATCTCACTAGAGGCAATTGACAGTTCTTTGCAAAAGCCTTTAAAAAAAATATGCCTACTCTTTGACCCTGTAATTCCACTTCTGTGATTTAACCTGAGGAAATAAGCATGGATGTGCACACAGATTTTGCTATAAGTATGTTTCTTGCAGCCCATTTTTAACAGGAAAATGTAAAAATTGACCTAAGTGCCAGCCAAAATGCATTGGTTAAATAAAGTGTATCCTCACATCAGAGTAATATGAATCCATCAATAATCACACTATGAAGGTATATTTATTAATATGAAAAGAGATTTGTGGCACATGAAGTGGGGGAGGGAAGCAAGCTATAAAATGGTACATATACCACATATGCCTGGGAAAGATTCTAAAAAAAAAGTAATGTTTGCTCCTATGTGGGTGGGATTATGGATATTTTTATTTTCTTTTTTGCTAGACTATTGTTTTCTGCTATTATGAGTAATGCTGTTGAAATAAGAAAAACAAGGTACTCTAAATTATAAATAAATAATATGCTTGGGCTTATCACACACCCACTGCTCCTAATGGGGCTTTTATCTTAGAAACTACAGACGATTAGGTTCTTCTAGTCTTCACTGCTACAGTCACTCCCAGCGACAATAATAGCAAGAGAATTTGGGAGAGACAGCACTTCCCAGTTTATAATCCCTTTCATTTTCACAATCTCCCCCACAGGTATAAAGGGAGAGAATATAGGCCTTGCTGCCTGCATTTGATAATTAAGACCCAAAGCCATTAAGGGACTTGCTCAAGAACAGAGACCACACCAGAATCCAAAACTCTTCCATCCCCTGCACTGTTCGACTCCAGGGAGCATCACTGTATTCTAGTGGTGCCATTCACTTAGCATATAATGTGAAAAGCACACCCTGGAGTTGTGCAGTGCTCAATCCTGCTCAAAACCTTACTAGATGGTCACAGGTCTTCCAACAAGAATTAGCCAGCCTGTATCATAGTAGATTACAGGTAAATAAGCAAATCTGTACTCTACAGGTATCTATTGAGTACCCCTATAGTTTAGCATTGTTGAGGCACCTGAAGCTAATAAGTTTGGCTTTTATCCTTTAGGCAAGGAAGAAATATTTGAGGGTCCTGAGTAGTAAAATGAGGTAATCAGAGCTGTATCTTGGAAGGAAAATTTTGGTAAAAATAAGAGTCAGTGGAGGTGAGCAAGACCAGAGGAAACAGGGAGACCAATAAGTTAGGAGGCTATTACAATCATCTGGACAGGAAAAATAAATGCCTAAACTAAGGCAGAGCCATATGCTATCTTAGCAATTTACATAATGATCCCATTCAACTTCAAACTAAGCCAATGAGGTAGGTACTATTTTTGTCCCCATTTCTGAGGTTAGGGTTCAGAAGAGTTAGGTCACCTGCCCAAGGCTGCACAGCAACTATATGGCAATTATTCCAACTTAAGCCCATGTAACTTCCAATTTCATCACTGGGCCATCATGCTAACAATGAGTAAAAAAGAGCGGATGATAATCAACTTAATATAGACTGCTATACGAATAAAATAATATAAATAAATTTTATGGTAATCATGAATCAAAAACTTTGATATACAAAAAATAAAGTAAAAATATTTCAAGTAGGGATCCCTGGGTGGCACAGCGGTTTGGCGCCTGCCTTTGGCCCAGGGCGCGATCCTCGAGATCCCGGATCAAATCCCACATCGGGCTCCCGGTGCATGGAGCCTGCTTCTCCCTCTGCCTATGTCTCTGCCTCTTTCTCTCTCTGTATGACTATCATAAGTAAATAAAATTTAAAAAAAAATTTCAAGTATATCACTAAAGTCATCAAAAAGCAAGAGAAGAAAGAAACAGAAAGGAGCTACAAAAACATTCAGAAAACAAGTGACAAAATGATAATAAATACATACCTATCAATCATTACTTTGAATGTAAATGGACTAAATGCTCCAGTTAAAAGGCAGAGGGTGACAGGATGGATAAAACAGCAAGACTCATCTATATGAAAAACTTATTTCAGACCTAAAGATACATGTGGATGGAAGTAAAGGGACGGAAAAGCATTTATCATGTAAGTGGAAATGAAAAGAAATCCCGAGTAGCAATAATACTTAGACAAAACAGACTTTAAAACAAAGACTAACAACGACAACCAAAACAAAGACTAACAAGAGACAAAGAAAGACACCACATAATCATAAAGAGAACAATTCAACAAAAAGTTATAACAATTGTAAATATTTACACACCCAACATGGGAGTACCCAAATATATAAAGCAACTATTCACAAACATAAAGAAAGAGATCAACAGTGACACAATAATAGTAGGTGACTTAACACCCCACTTATATCACTAGGTAGATAATCCAGACAGAAAATCAACAAGGAAACAGTGGCTTTGAATGACACATTGGACTAGATAGATCTAACAGATGTACTCAGAACATTCCATCCAAAATCAGCAAAAGATATGTTCTTTTCACATGCACATGGAACATTCTCTATAGCACACATTAGGCCACAGAACAGTCTCAAAAAATTCAAAAACAATGAAATTACATCATGCATCTTTTCCAACCACAACCTATAAAACTAGAAATCAACCACAAGAAAACATCTGGAAAGAACACAAATACATGGAGGCTCCTGGCCTTTTTCCACGTATACTGGATTCATCCATCTAGATATCCCACGGCAGTCCACATTTCTGGAAGTGAACTCATTGTCTTCCCTGTCATCATCATCATCCACTTATTTATCTACCATCTTTCATTTCTTTTAAATATTTATTTATTTTTTAAAAATTCCAGTACAGTTAACACACAGCATTATATTAATTTCTGGTATACAACAGTGATTCAACAATTCTTTACATTAGTCAGTGCTCATCATGTTAAGTGTACTCTTAATTCCCATAATACATTTAACCCATCTTCCCCCTCCCTTCTGGTAACCATTAGTTTTTTCTCTATAGATAAGAGCCTGGTGTTTGGGAGCAGGTGTATCTTTAATTACACAAATGAGTTAAATCATACAGTATTAGTGTTTCTCTGATTTATTTCACTTAGCATTATATCTTCTAGATCCATTTGTATTGTTGCAAATGGCAAGTTTCATTTTTTATGGCTGAGTAATATTCCTTTGTGTGTGTGTGTCCTACATCTTTATTCATTCATCTATTGATGGACAATAAGATTAGTTAGGGATAGTAGACCTATTCCTGAGGAAATTAGGGCATGATCAATCAGCACTTGGTGGATGAAGGTGAGTAGACAAGAATCTTAAAGTTGAAATGTAGAAATTTAAAAAAATCATAGTTTGATGAAAGCTAAAGAATTCTAAAACTTTAGTGTTGGAAGAGGCCAGGACATTCATCAATGCTGTTCACCAAATGCCAGGTGCACAATACCACTGACTGCACTATCTGGTCCCCTATGTTTGTGTAGGGCCAAAGGATGTGTTCCATCCAATGAATTGTGAGAGCACATGACACCTGTCACTTCTCGGCCACAGGACTGCCAGTGAGAGACAGCCCCTCCTCCCCCCAGTGCTCCCCTCTGTCACTTCCATCACAACAATCTGCAGCAACAGAAACTAGCTGCTCCATCTGAGTCCCAGGACAAGGAGACATGGAAACAAGCCCTTGCTGACCTACAGTGAACATGTGGCACGGATGAGAAATAAATCTGGCTGATACAAAGCCTTCAGTGTGACCTGGATAGAGAAACTGAGGAGCCAAAAGGAAAGAGATCCAACCAATATCATAGAGCTGGCTACTTAGAAGCATGGAGGCAAGTTTCCCAGCCCCCCACATCTCCTCTGGTTGTCTTCTCCTTTAGACTTCACTGAGCATGTCACACATCTTGCAGGTTGCTACCCCTTCTAACCCGAAGCATATTCTGCTTCTGTAAATTAATGCAAAGTCTGAATTATCATTGCCTAATTTTTACAAACTGCCTCCTATTGCACCACACTCAGAAGAGATCTATCTCTCAGGAGATAGAGGGAGACATCAAGGGGGTCTGGAGGGATGGGGGAGGGAAACTTGCTCTATTATTTATAGAATCGAGGCTAATTTAATTAAGTTTTGACAGAAAGTGCTCAATTTCGCAGACAGTTGCCACCCGTTTCTCCTGCAGTCTGGATTTCCTCACAGTAACTGACTCCGCTCCATCTTCCTCTTTGATGTATGAGGCTATAAAACAGGGAGTGAGCAAGTCACCTTCGAAGAGGCCTTTTGTCATTGCAATAACTAGAAGTAATTTATGGGCACCTGGAATTTGGGTTCTCTGTCTCTGACTCGGCAACAGACTGAAATCACAATCTGGATGCTGGCAGCCAATCAGAAGGTCAAAGTGACTCTGAGATGTACCAGTCTTCTAGAATCTAGGGTAAGGAAACAGCAATGCCTACCTGCAGTGGTGAAATCATCAGCAAAGATTTTAGATTCAGGCTGTCTTTTGGGTATTTGGGGTGTCCTGGGATACCCTCCCTGATCCTGATCACCATCCAAGTCCCTGCCATCCTTCAAACCTAGTTTAACTCCTGCCTCTTCTAGGAAGGGCTGACTCCCCTTATCCAGACACGTACTGTATACTCTGACTTTACAATTATCTTGGCACCTGTCACCCTCTCACTTGGTGCATACTCTTTATGTATGCAGGTTGACACTCTACAGATCATCATTCTGTAGACATAGGTTTCATTTCCCATGCCACTGACCATGTTAGTAGTGGCTGTCTCGAGTGCTGGAGGGAGAACTCTGAAGCTGCATCTGGGCTCAGTGGTTAAGAGTGGAATGATTGATTGGCAAAGTCTGCAATGGGCAGGGCCAGCTGAAAACAGAAAAGGTATGCCCTGTGTTTGCCCTCTGTGCTGTATGTAGTAAATTCTTTAAAGATCAAGTCCATAATGTACACTTTCTTAAATTCCCGGGGACATTTGCATAGGTACACAATGCATGCCCCAAAATTATTTGATGAATAAGTATTTCCCATTTTAAGTATGACTTAGCTTTAATACATTAATCTTCTGTGTTCTAATTATAATTCTTTCAAACAATCCTTAACATACATATATGTGGAGACCAGATTCCCCTCAGAAATTTTTATAAAACCAAATTTTATATGAGGCTTTTGATAGATCAGCCCCTTGAATCCAAAAATATTAATACTTTTAAAATTCCTAACATCTGTACAGTAACTAAGGATTGTCAAACTTTTTGTAGCTCATTCCTCATTTGATCACAACATGAGTTTCATGAGATAAAGAGTTATTTCTATTTTACAGCTTTGAAACAACTCATTTAGTACCATAATGATTAGGATCAGAAAAGGTAACCCAGCACACATTAACCAACCCCCTCTCCCCTGGTAAAGTAAAATAGGCATTGAAGGTGTAGGCCAGTGTTTCCTATGGTATTTTTTCTCACAGAACACCATGGATTTTTTGTGGCCAAATAAGTTTGGAAAACACATCGGGTTTCCCTACGTAGGACTCCTCAGAGCTGCTACTACATGAATGTAGATGATTAATGTAATAGGACCCTCAATGTGAAATATTCCCCACCTATTCGACTCTAGAACTCCTTTACAAAAAGCATCTGAGTCCTACAAAACCTTTTGGGAAATGCTAGCCTGAGATCATCAAACTCCTTTCCCCAGATTTATCTGAAGTTACCAGCAGAGGCACTAGAAGGAAGCAGAATAGTGAAGAGTCCAGGCTCTAGAATGCCACTGAGTTCAAGTTTTGACTCCAGCATTTACCGGCCGTGACCTTGGATGAGTCACTGAATGCCCAGCCTCATGTCCCTACCTCTAGCACACAGATTCTAATAGAGCCTCTCACCCAGGGCTCTCGGAAAGACCGAGTGAAAGGAGGCAGGTAACAAAAAAAAAAAAAAAAAAAAAGAAAGAAAGAAAGAAAAGAAAAGAAAAGAAAAGAAAAGAAAAGAAAAGAAAAGAAAAGAAAAGAAAAGAAAAGAAAAGAAAGGAGGCAGGTAGAGTGCCTGCCTCATACAAGCACTCGATAACATGTCAGCTGATAGTATCACCAGTGAGGAGGAAGGTCAGAGTGGAATCTATCCAAAAACAGAACAAAATGTGGCAGGTCCATCTCCATGGGAAGCAGACTCCAAAATGGAATCTAGAGTGCTGGATGTTGTTTGAGGGGTGCTCCTGGGGTCAACATCTGTGGAAGGGAAGGGAGGGAATGGCATGAAGGGAACGTGAAACTGCGATGCAACCCAACAGCAGCCCACCCCATGGGGAGAGATGCTGAGCTAAAATGACCCTTTGGAATTGTCCCCGTTGGGCTGAGAAGGTTGGGTCTTTATAACCCCATGTGGATCAATTGCTGAATTTGGGTCACCCCAGGAAGGCCTCACCTTGGGCAAGACGACTCTCTACAACTCAGTCACTCCAGGGGCCACCAGCACTCCCAGCAGCTGGGCCAAGTCCTCTACCTCCTCAGACGGGCATCTGAGCAGTGCACACATTGACCTCACACAGTGTCCACCATGCAAAGAAAAAAAAAAATGTCAAAAAAACAAAACAAAGCAAAAGCTTCCTCTGATCCTCTGGGAAGGAAAAAGGGCAATCTGCAGACATCAACCAAATCTAGTCATTTATTCGTTCATCATTTATTCATGCCTACCATATGCCAGGCCCCAGGGCTTAGGGCTTATGAATCAGGTAGTGATTCTCTAGCAATAATAATAATAATGTTTTCTCCTGACTTTTTAAGGCATGAAAATAAAGACAGGGAAACAGAGAAGGAAGAGTTATCAAATCACTTGAAGCCAGGATGTATTCTCAGGTGATCAGTCACCTGTCAGCCCAGTATGAAAAGGTGTTAATTTGAATGAAGAAAGGGACACGGCAATTTTTTTCCCCACAGCAATACATCAAGTTGTTCTCCTGATGACTTAGCGTGCTTGGCAAACTGTGTGCGCTGCACAAAATTGAATTCCCAGGTTTGGGGAAGCCTGGGCAGGCTCGAGGTACATGAGGATTTATTGCTTTAGGTACTTAAAATGCCTCCCACTAAATTTGTTGTGACCTTCTCCCCCTGCCCATGGCCCCAAGTTAAACACAGCCTGGGGCTGAGCAAAGGTTAACAGCACACCAAATCAAGCAAAGCAGCCCCAGGGAGACAGGTCCCTGTGTGGTGGAGAAATGGAGAAAGTCCTTTGTGTCCCTGAAAGTCTCAGCTGCCTTCCTCTGGCCCCCCGGAGGCTTCAGTCCTCAGGCCTCACCCAGCCCTCCAACCTCCTCTCAATCTCTCCATCCTGCTGCTTAACTATTCTCCCTAGGGGCCCCTGGAGCACTGTTCTCCTTGAGCATCAGAGGGCTCTCACTTTTCCCACTGCACTTCTCACCTGCTTATGTCAAGTCTTCTCAAGAGGCCAGCAAGATAGTCTGCAACTGACACTTCACATTCGCATAGCACGCTACCATTCTCAACCTGCTTCTGGGCCTTGCAACCAGCCAAGAGGCAAAATGATCACTCCTACTCTAGAAGTGAGGGCAGTGAGGCCTACAGAGGCAAAGAGACCTGCCCAAGGCCACAGAGCAAAAAAAGGCAGGACATATGCCAGACCCTTTCTGCCATGAACTGGCCCTACTCTCTGTCTCTCAGCCTAAGGGACCAGGCCATGCCTTGGCAATGTGCCTTATACTTAGTAGGACAACTGATCCAGATCCTGCTCTGGGGGGATTACCTGGGAATCCACAGTGAAAATGGCCAGCCTCCCAGAGGAGGCTCCCGTCTACACTTCTGTGCAAATATATTATCCAAATTGAACCCACCTGGAGAAGCCAAAGTTGGGTTTTTTCCCCTCTTCATGTACCTATTGAGCCAAAGCGACAGGTTAAAGTTTTGAAGCAAAATAAGTGTTGTTTTTATTTTTTCTTACTTTCATCATCTCAAGTGAATTTAGAGAATTAACATCCTCCAAGCTGGAATATTTTTCTTGTCAGTTAAATGTCTTGTCTAAAAATTTCCCCGAGTACAATTTTCAGAATGAGTTCTTGGCAAGTATTTACTCTACACGTTCTCTCTCACTCACAGAAATACCAACTGAACACCTGCGGTGGGGAGACGCTGTGCTAAGTGCTGAGGACCAGGTTGGCAGATCCCTGCGAGGAGGACGGGGATTTGCCAGCCTGGTCCTTGCATTGTTATTAAACAGGTAAGTATAATGCAGGATTTAGAAACACTGCTCTTTGTACCTGTTGGTGGGAGTTTAAAATAGGACAAGCTTTATGAAGAGCAATTCTGGCAGTAGCTACAGAAATTTTCAATGTGAATAACTTAGGACCCAGTTGATGCAAAAGTAAAACAAAGCAAACTACACTAAAATAGCAGATACTAATGAAAGGGCAGGATGTTATGGGTATGAAAAGATTCATTTCAGCATTGTTAATAATAGTCAAAAGAAAAAGAAGGAAGGAAAGAGGAGAAGAGAAGGTGGAGGGTGGTTCTAAAAATTGTAGTACATTTAAACCACAGATTGCGAGGCAGGCAATAAATATGAGGCATCTACCTGTACTGATTTGAGAAAATGCTTATAAAATATGCTGAGTGAAAACAAGCAAGTTGGAAAACGATGTACACGTAGCTGTGTATGAGGATATGTGGATACACCTACACAGGCACGTATGTACATAGGAGTTCGTGTTGTACATGTTAAACTCAAAGGAAAACAAAAACAGGAGGAGTACAGACCAAACTGTTACTGGTGGATCTCTCTGAGGAGAAGAAACAGGGATGGGTTAAAGGGACAAATTTCTCAATTATTTGCAAAGTAACGTTACTTTTGTAATTTTAAAAACCCAGGTTAGCAAAATAAAGAGCACTAGACGCTCTGGCAGGGGAAGAAGAGAACTTGAGAACTTGTGACCACCAAGGAAGTCGCCCTCACTTGTCATTTCAAACGCTTGTCCCACTATCTCCGACAAGCCCCAGCAAGACCCCACACATCCTGTGATTTGCAACCCCCCACCTAGTGGCAGACAGGTGCCAGCCAGGTGCCCAAACCGGTAGGGAAATCCTGTTTGCAAAAGGAGGGCAAATGGGGTGGACTTCATAGCTAAATGCTGTGCAACGACAAGAGACAAAAGGGGCCCTTAGAGAGCCCCACCTACCTCACAGGTCAATGAGCGCAACAAATGAGCCAAGTATGTGTAGAGGCTACGATTGATTCCCAGTTCACACATTCATTTGTGCAAAAACACAATTTCTTTCACTCTTATGACTCAGCTCAACTTGAATGTGAGTTCTTATTCTGTCAAGATGACAGAAACTCATTTTCAATCCACATAGTACCTCTGGTTCCCAGTACACACGTTTACCCACAGATAACACCAGGATCATGTCAAAGCTCATGGGTGGGGTCTCTGGGGGGCAGTAGGCTGGGAGTGAGGTCAGGTCTACACAAGATGCCCCTGTGGCTTCACACTTGGCTTCTTCGGGCCTAGCAACCTGCCCTTGCTTCTGAGTGGAGCACTCTGTGCTTGGCCTGCCCTGCCTCTCCAATAAGATTGGCTGCACCACAATGCTCTCCTATGAGCCCAAGGGGCAGGATGCAGGATATCTCTCTCCCAGACCCACAGCGTCCACTGTTTATATCACCTCTCCACACCACGGGATATTTTTCCAGTCCAGATAGGGCTGTGGAGAGTAGTAAATCTCTCTTTCAATACTACTTGAACTCAGTGGATGGGAGCACAAAAAGCCTAGAAGCTCTGCCTCACCCTCCCCTGAGGGCAGGAAGCTCAGTGTAGGCACAATGCAGGGATGGGGAAAAGGAAAAACAGAAGGGGAAAAAGAAGAGGCTAAGTGCCATGTGCAAATGTTGTAGCCTTAATTAACAATTTGGTTTTTGGCATATAGTTGTCTAGGTTTGAATCCCCACTTTAGCATTTGTTGGTCAAATAGTGGTCAAACTATTTCACTTTTCTTCAAGGATGGCAGTATCTATCAACGATATTATCTACCTTTGTGGGCCATTGCAGGAATTCAGCGAGGTAAAGGGATGCAGATACTGAATATGTCTTTTCTTTTTCTTCCCACTCCACCTACGAATAAAGGCTGAAATTTGACATTGGTCCATCGCAATTCAATTAAGAGTGCTTTACACACCACCTCTGCCTGAAGGTGGAAAGTGTCCACTGTCTCAGTGTGAACCTCATGCTGACATCACTTATTCTTCTGAAAGATAAAAGACAGAGTAGTACCACCTTCTATAGCTGAGCCTCTAAAAGGAGTTCCCAGGCCAATATCTATCTCTTCAGGAATTATAACTTTTCCCAAGGCTGAGAGAAGCTATCATTGGAACTTAATGGCAATACCTACCTAAGGCCTCCTGAGGGCTTAATCTCAAAGACTTTGCTCAGAAAAGCCTTCACAGAGATATATCCTATGAAGCCTTGAGCCAAGAGACAAGCCTCTCCCTAAAGAGATGAAGGCAATGGTTTTCCCAAATTCTGCATGCATGGGGCTCATGGGGAAAGCTTCTGTAAGCCCAGGGTAGGGGCCATGAATCTGCATTTCTAACAAGTTCCCAGGTAATTTTGATGTGGTCAGGAGGAGATCATCCCTGAGAACAACTGGATTAATGAAAAACACAGCTCAATAGAAGGGCCAAACTTATTTTAGAATACTAAAATTGACATGGATTTGCCTATGTAACTCATTCTCCCTGGGGTAATATTATAGATAACTTACAGGAAAGAGTGCAATGATCTTTAGTACACCTTGCTCAAGAACTAAGGTCTAACATTCATTAACACTCATCATTCCTATTAGAACAGAAAATGTTACAAGGCTGGTACACAGGAAATTTCAGGCCTCAATGGGAAGAATTTCTTTCATATGCTCCCAAATACCACTCCATATAAACCATCCAGACAGAAACAGGGAATCCATTCATTCTTTAATTCTCCATACACATTTCTTCATTTCTTCCCACCCAGACTCTGAAGTTAAAGACTATGCTCCCAGCCCACTCTCATCCCTTCTGTGGATGGGTCCCTTCTTCCAAATTCAGTAAGGCAAGGCAACCACTGAACCAGTCCTTTACTAGCTCACAAGAGCCAGCTCATCTAGAAATTTCCCCCGATCTATGCAAGGGGATGAGAGCCAGGGAGCCCTACTCTCTATCATTTCTGATTAGACTAAGAAGTAATAGATCTGGCCCAAGCCAATCAGATCACTCCTGGGAATATGAAATCAAGACTCAGACATCTTTCAGTATCTGAGACTAGCTGGACTGATAATTATGAGGTAGCCAGAATTTACCAAATAGCCTGAGGAGCAGAAGAAACTAATCTACAGGAGATAAAAGAACAAAGTAACTGTGCACAGGTAGACAGAGAATTGACAAGCCTGTCCCTGTGGCATTCAAGACCCCAGCTTATATCTCTTCCTGAGGCCTTCCTCATCCCCACCCATGGGTTCATGTGACAATTGATGTTTTCTACATTATTTTCCCCTCTATACTTATGTTAGCTCCAGGCTGGCCACTCATCTATTCAGTCACCAGCTAGCTGTCAAGGCCCCAAGCTGAGCCAGGTGCTGTTCTTGGTGCTGATCCCATGGAGCTAACCTGCAAACATGTTCGTTATCTGCAACCCAAGACCCTTAGTATAGCCCCTATACTGGCCCCAATAAGAGATACGCACACACAGAAGAAAAAGTTATACAAAAACATACACAGTTTATTGAGCATCTACTATGTGCCAGGCACCCTGCTAAGTGCTTCACATGCACCTTCTCTCAGTGAGGCAGGTATTATTATCATCTTCACTTTCTCAAGGACACCCAGGATTCACAACTAACATGGTCCGAATCTTCAGAGCCACTAAGAGACAAGAGAGAGAGAAAGGTCCAGAACAAAAGCACACACATACAAACACACACCCACACGCACATACACACCCACACGCAGACTTAAGGCCAGCCGCATCAGCACAGACTCGAGCATCCTCTTGTTCTTTATCAGATGCTGGCTTCTGTTCTTCATCTCCACGCTATGAGGAGACAAAAACCAACCCCTCCCTCTTCAGAAATAACCTTGAGGAGTAGTTGGGCTCTGTAATACTTTAATTGGACAAGAGCCTTCCAAATGTGCCCTCCTGAGAACAGCAGGGATGCATTTCCACCTGCCTTTCAGGGATTGTGCCCTCCCTGGATTGCATATGAATGCTCTTAGAGAAATGCCAGAGAATCATTTTGAATGCTTTCCACCAGCAGGTCAGCACTTAGCCACTGGATGCCTCCCTGGGAGCCCCATTCCCCTTCCCTTTCACTTCTGACCCCGGACCCTGTCTGCTCCTGGCAGACCCAGAAGAGTAGGGAGCAGTGCTGACCCAGGTGGGCAGAAGAATGGATCTCTCTGCCCACAGCCTCTGCCTCCTCAGGGTGGTAAGCAAAGCACTCAAGCCTGGCCAAGGTTTTGGGGCCTGCTGTGCCTGGAAAGGACAGGGGATTCTAAGAGGAGAGAGAGAATATGGGAAGCAGAGCACAGAGACTCACTGTGTGCCTCTCATCTTCCTCATCTGTAGAGCTGGGATCCTCAAATCTGCCCAGCCTAGAAATGGATATCATTCACTAAGCACAGGCACTGTGCTAAACACATTTGCACATTATCTTTAAAAACCCTAGTCTATAGCGATGTCTCTCCCACTTTATAAGGGACAAAATTGAAGCTCCAAAAGACACAGCTGTTAAAAAAAAAAAAAAAGAAGAAGAAAGAAAGAAGAAAGAAAGAAGAAAGAAAGAAAGAAAGAAAGAAAGAAAGAAAGAAAGAAAGAAAGAAAGAAAGAAAGAAAGAAAGAGCTGGTTCACATAGCTAGTCCTGGTTCCCATTATGAGCAAAGGCGGAACTGTCCCTTTCCAGATTCTACACTCTTAGCCACTAGCTGGCCTCCCTCGACTTGTGTTTAAACAAATAAAGCTGGCTGTCTGGGGAAAGAGGAAAAGGTCATGCCACTGGCACATCTCCTTCTCCATAATGTGCCAGAATTCAGCCTCATGGAGCTGGAACCCCGCTTCCTTACCTCCCCCACCCACACCTGAATCATCTCCTCACCCAGCAGCAGACTCCTTGGGACCATTTCCTGAATCCTAAGGCGGGAGGCTCAACCCCAGAACCCCTCAGCTGCCACCCAGCCCAGCAAGTCCACAGAGCTCTGGAACAAACGTGCTGACAAATCCATACCCCATCATTGTGGCTAGAGATTCTTAAAAGATGTAAGATGTGCTGAGGGAATTGGGAAGTGGTATCAGAGTTTAGGCTTCGAAGACTCTTGAAGGAACAACAGGAAACGTCTGCCTTAAAGCCCCCTATATTGGAGCTTTATGATAAATTTGGGGAACCCTCTTTGAAATCCTTTGTCTCCTATCCTCTCACTCACACTTCCCATCTAGTGTTTCTAGTTTGGCTCGCTCGTGGCTGCAGAGTGAGCCTCCTCTCCACTTGTCTGCTCTGGATTCTCAAGGTTCTCAACAAAAGAGGACAAAAACAGAAACAGCCAAATACTATCCAGTCCTCTTTGGAAAAATAAATCCTCATTGACACATGTCTCAGAAACAGAAAAGGCTATGTTTTTTTTGGAGGGGGGCTAAATATCTTCTTTATTTCCTTTCCAGCTTTTATTGAGATATAATCCACATACAGCACAGTGTACATTTAAGGTATAGAGCATACTGATTTGACTTAACCCATCATGAAGCTATTACTGCAATAAGTTTAGTTCACACCCATTACCCTATATAGATACCAAAAAAAAAGAGAGAGAGACAGAAAAAGAGAAAAAGTTTTCTCCCCTGTGATAAGAACTCAAGATTCACTCTAACAACTTCCAATATACCATACAGAGTGTTAACTGTGGTCATCATGCTGTACATTACATTCCTAGTACTTATTTATCCTCTAACTGAAAAATTTGTACATTTGGACAACCTTCATCCAATTCGCTCTCTTCACACCTCCCTAGAAAGACATGCTTTTATCTGATGCCAGATATGGCACATTTCCAGTCACAGAAGAGAACAATCAAATCCTAGAGCTAACTGTGACGCAGACGTCAGCTAGAGTCTCTCTGTGCTCATCATCCAGAGAAGGTAAAATGAAAGCTTGTTGAGTGCAGGCATTTTGCCCTTTCTTTTCCTCCACTGCTATATCCTCAGTGCCTAGAGTAGTGTGTTATTATTGTGCTTTACATTTAGATCTTCAAAAAATATCTTTGAATAAATAAATAAGATTGCCTGAACACACACACACACACACACACACACACATCCTCCAAGGTAGGCAATCTTATCAAATGGTCCCAGTGCTTCTCACCTCCTAGTATTTTTGCTCTTGAACAATTCTGTAATGGATGTGTTACTGAACAAGATGTGGGGAATGTTTCACAAGACAAGCTAACATACCTGTAACTGTATATCAACTCATCACAACGTACACCTTAAATAATCTTACAACTTTATGTGTTAATTCTGCCTCGGTAAAGATGAAATTTAAATTTTTTAATTAAAGTTTTAACCTAGAAAAGTGCAGCTTATATATGCCCTCCCTTTACTGCCTTACTTCCTTACTCCCCTACTAGCGCTTCCTAGAATAAACTAAATAAAGTATATGTCTTCAAATTCTTGTCTCAAGTCCTATTTCTGGGACAGTACAAATTAAGACAGCATGTTTGTTCTTAAAAGTCCTCGTGCACTTCACTTCTAGAAAATTCTAACTCACTTACTCTAGCTTCGTGCCGTCCCTTGGTTTCCTTTCCTCTTCCCCCTTTGTGACAGAGATGATCAGTTATTCGCAATATATGTTCTCCCTCCTTCCTCACCTACAGAATCCCTGGTTTTTACCTGGGCACATCTGAGTACAGATACATTTTCCAGCTTCCCTTGAAATTAGGTGCAGCCATCTTCATTCTGGCTAATTAGATATAAGAGGAAATAGTTTGTGTTCATGGTCTTTGAGAAATGTCCGTATTGGGAGGTATGTGCTCTCCTCTGCCCTTCCTACTTCCTGCTGGCTAGAGTGTAGGTATCATGACTAGATCTCCAGGAGTCACTTGGAACAGGAGGTGACTTTGACACAAGATTGAAGGAGCATAGATCTCTTACAATACTACCTAACTGAACCACTTACACATGAGAAAAAATATCTCTCTACCTTATTTAAATGGCTGTTATTTTTATTTTCTATTACTTTTGTTAATCCTAATCCAAACTGCTAAAAGCCTCTGGAATCTTACCTCCACCCATTCCTATCAAATTTAAATTTAAATGTAAAGCAGTTTACCTATCTTCCTTGGTGACCCATAATCTTTGAATCTCATGTCTCTCATCAGGTGGCTTTTTCATTGTATTTCCCTAAAAGTATGATGAGGAAAAATGGTGCCAGCTAATATATTTCACCACTCTACACAATCATAATAATTTTACCACTCTATATGAGATTTATTCTAGATACTGTGCCCAGTGCTTACATGATTAACTCATATTTAAAAATCCATATTTTCATTTTGTAAAAATAACAGCTATGTCTTTCCTTTATAAGCTATATCTCAGTATATTGAACTAGTTAATGAAGAAACATTTTCAGTATATAAGAATTTCAGTTATTAAACTGTGAAGAAATTTGGAATTGGAATAGCACCATTTTTGTTCTCTCTAATGAATTATGGATCTATGCAATGATTTTTCAATGGCTACTAAAATTATAAAAAAGAAAGACCAACCATACTTACATGCCCTCCCAATGGAAGAACACAGCACCTATGAAACAGTCTTGCAAAAACAAGTCAAATGTAAATGTAATCATGCACCTTACTCTTGATTCACAGGAAATACAGGGACAGAAGAACATGTTAAATGACAAGGATGCAATCAGCAAAATCTAAAGTGGATAGAAAATAATCTGATTTCATCAACAAAAATATTTCAAAGAAAAAATGTGATGATGGAGGAACCTAGAGATGAAAAGAAACTTCAGAAGCTGATATCAATGAGGAGAATGAGGACTTCCAAAAATTTTCTCCATAGAATCAGTGAGAACAGTGGCAAACTGTCAAAATTAACTGCATATTAGCCAAAGGCTTACAGCAATCTAGGGAGGATTTATTCAGGATAAATGATTGAATCTCAATAAGAACAATGAGTTTTGTGGTATTTTAACTTGCTCTTGTCTCATCTCTTCTCCCCAGCTCAGCAGTGCCTAAAAACCAGTGGTGAAAAGCAACAATCTAGCAGCCACAGAAGAGGCCAGAATGGAGTTGGAGCTCCTTCAAAGTCCCATGTTCAGAAAATTATCATTATTTGACCTATCTTCTGGTTTCCTTGGAAGACCCCTCTTGAAAGTATGAGTATGAAAAAAAAAGAAAGTATGAGTATGTCTTTCTTTGATTTGACTTGGAGCCTGACTAGTTTGAACAGACTTTTCCCCAGGGGCATCTGTTGAACACAAGTGTTTAATACCAACAGCTGTTAGGGGGTTGGGGGCTGGGGAGGGAAAAAGAGTACAGATAATGTTTGAAGCAAACAGTAAGTTAACCAAACAGCTTAAAAGGGAAAAATAAGAAATGAGATCTCCATAACTGGTTTTGAAGGGCTCTAAAATATTGCTGTAAATCTAGCAGACCACATGCATTCATAGCTGCGTGTGCAAGCTGAAAAAGACTTGAAAAGGTCCTAAGTTCTCATCTCTGGCTAAACTGAGGCTCCTTTCAAGCAGGAAGTTAAGGCTAAGGAAAGCTACAGAACTGCCTGGCTCAACATTAAACATGTGCCCCAACACAAACACAGAGCCCTCATTAAAGATAGGGCAACTCACTGGTTCCAAAAATTGAAGGAAATCTTCATTCAATTAGTTAGATTAAACTAACACTAATAGTTTGTCCTATAGGACTTTGTAGACTAACAAATGAGCACCTTGAGAGAAGACTATTGCATTAATAATTTTATGTCACTGAGCAATGATTGCATTTATATAAATGCACAAAATTTGCCTACTATAACTATTTTCCAGACAGTATTCTCTGACATTTCACTCTGGTTTTCCACACTTGACAACACAGAGACAAGTTACTTCAGCCCTGCCAAGGGTCTCTGATCCTCCTCCAGCAGTTCTTGCCCACTCCCAGCTGGATGGCAGTGTGGAATGCTGCAGCCACCAAGGTTCTCTTTCTACCTCTCAGAGGGGCTTTGTGGCATCATGGAAAACTTGGCTCTCATCCCCAGCTCTGGCACTACTCACCAGGTTACCTAGAACAAGTAATTCATGCTGGACCTCAGCTTCCCCATCCATCACATAAAAGAAGTTAAACCACATGAGCTTTAAAAACTCACATTTTTCTCTGACAAGGCATAATTCCATGAAATAAAATAGATCTTTCTGTATCAGTGAGGTGAGGGAAGGGAAAAGAGATTTTTTTTTAAAAATCTCCATTAGCAGAAATAAAATCCTATAAAACAGAAAATAATACATATATGTAAACATATAAACTAAACAGATGTATATTTATTTCACTACAGACTGTTAGGGTACAGCACTATTTTACACCACTAATAGTGGATTCAGATATCAGACTGAAGCTTGCAGTCCAGCTTGCAGACTGAAGCTTTGTCAATCAGTAGATATATTACTTTATTGATAATAATAATAATAATAATAATAATAGTTAAAAGTCATTGGATATTACCTATATGTCACAAACTCAAAACTCTACTGTTCCATCTGTGACAAATTACTTAAGTCTCAATTACCAAGGATGAATGGGAGCTGCAATATTACAGATTCTCAGCAAGCACTTTTAAAAATCATATCATGTTATTTTGAACAATATGTAAGTTTATCAAAAATAATTACTCCAGGGGCACCTGGGTGGCTCAGTCAGTTAAGTGTCTATCTTTGGCTCAGATCATGATCTCCGGGTCCTGGGACGGAGACCCATCTCAGGCTCCCTGAACAGTGGGGAGTCTGCTTCTCCCTCTCTCTCTACCCCTCTCCTCTGCTCATGTATTCTATTTTTTTCTCTCTCAAATAAATAAATAAAATCTTTCTTTAAAAAGAATAATTACTCCATTATCGTCCAAGCTAATATAAAGTTTGTAGCCACCAGCTGTGGAAAAAATCTCTTCAAATATGTTTGCCTTTACTTTTCTTGGAAACTACTATTTTTAAATATCGCATCTTTTAGGTTGTTCATTCCAAAGGCAATAATGGTAATAAATATATTATTTCCCTACCTTTCCTATTATTATTCCAAAATGATTTCTAACAAATTCAGGCAGCTTATCAAGAACAAATGAGAAAAATGACATCTGTGAGAGAGGTAAGCTCTATTGAAAAGCTATAGCCAAAAACTAAAGATTTTTAAATTAGACAGTTGCTCTAACCAGGCACTTAAGTGTTAATGAGACTGTTTTTATCAGCACATGGCTATGTTCTTTCATTTAACTTTTATTATTTTTAGTGATTCCACAACAGATTCAGAAGAGCACTTAGAGATCAACCAGTTTGATATCCTTCCAGTTCCAATCCCTGTGTTCAGAAGAAAAAAATGAGACCTTAAAGAACCAGCCAATCAGTCAACTATCAGCTGTTGTACATTTATCATTAATTGCTAGGCTCTGTGTAGGTTCTTGGGGTACCTCATGAACAAAAGAACACTAAAGAGAATCCCTGCCCTCACAATGCTCACATTTTAGTGGAGAGAAATGACTTATCCAAGCAACATTTAAGGCCAGTGGCAAAGCTGGGTCACCAAACATCCAAGACCTCAAATAGCCAAAGCAATCTTGAAAAAGAAAAACAAAACTGGAGGTATCACAAATCCAGGCTTCAAGTTATACTACAAAGCTATAGTAATCAAAACAGTATGGTACTGGCACAAAAAAATAGACACAAATCTATAGAACAGAATAGAAAATCCAGTAGTGAACTCACAACTATATAGTCAATTAGCCTTTGACAAGGCAAGAAAGACTATCCAGTGAAAAGTGGTATCTTTAACAAATGGTGTTGGGAGAACTGGACAACTACATACAAAAGAAAGAAACTGGACCACTTTCTTGTACCATATACAAAAATAAACTCAAAATGGATCAAAGACCTAAATGTGAGACCTGAAACCATAAAAATCCTAGAAGAGAGCACAGGCAGCAATTTTATCAGCTGTAGAACATTTTTCTAGATTCTGATGTAAGAGAAATAAAAGTAAAAATTAGGACAACATCAAAATAAAAACCTACATAGCAAAGCAAACAGTCAACAAAACTAAAAGGCAACCTACTAAATAGGAGAAGATATTTTCACATATCCAATAAAGGGTTAGTATCCAAAATATATAAAGAACTGATACATAACTCAATACAGACAGAAAAAAAAACAAATAATCCAATTTAACAATGGGCAGAAGACATGTGAACAGACTCTCTCCAGAGAAGACATACAGATGGCCAACAGACACATGAAAAGATGCCCAACATCCCTCACCATCAGGGAAATGCAAATCAAAACTACAATTAGATATTACCTCACCCTGATGGGAACCACTAAAATCAAAAACACAAGAAACAAAGAAAAATACCATATGATTTCATTTGTGTCTGGAAATTAAGAAACAAAACAAACAAGCAAAGGTAAAAAAAATAATAATAAGAGAAAGAAAGTAAGAAACAGACTGTTAATTATAGAAAACAATCTGATGGTTACCAGAGGGGAGGGGGTTGGAGGGATCAGTTAAATATGTGATAGGGATTAAGGAGTACACTTGTCATAATGAGCACAGGGTGATGTGTGGACCTGTTGAATTACTATATTGTATATCTGAAACTAATATAACATTGTATATTAATTAGGGACATTTATGAAAAGCCCAAAGCTAAAATCATACTCAATGGCTAAAAAGTGACAGCTTTTCCTCAAAGATCAGGAACAAAGCAAGGATGTCCATTCTCTCCACTTCTCTTTAATGTAATTCCAAAAGTCCTAGCCACAGCATTTGGGCAAGAAAAATAAATAAGAGTCATCTAAATAGGAAAGGAAGAAGTTAAATCTGTCCCTTTTTGCAGATAATATAAACCCTATAAAAGAGACCCTAAAGATACCAAAGAACTATCAGAACCATTACACAGATTAAATAAAGTCACAGGATACAAACAAAAAAAAAGTTGTGTTTTTATACACTAACAATAAATTATCTGAAAGGGAAATTAAGGAAACAATCTCATTTACAATAGCACCAAAAAGAATAAAATATATAGGAAGAAAATTAAGAAAATGAATGACTTATACGACTGAAGACTACAAAAGAAAGAAATTAAAGAAGACACAAACAAATTGAAATACATCCAGTGTTCATGCATAGGAAGACTTAATATTGTTAATATTTCCATACTACCCAAAGCAATCTATAGATTCAATACAATTTCTGCCAAAATTCCAATGGTATTCTTTACAGTAACAGAAAACCAATTCTAAAATTCATATGAAACCACAAAAGACCAGAATTGTCAAATGAATCTCAAGAAACAGGAACAAAGCTGGAGGCATCACAACTCCAGATTTTGAAGTGTATTACAAAGTTACTGTAATCAAAACAATATGATACTAGCATAAAGACAGATACGTAGGCCAATGGAACAAAATGGAGAACCCAGAAATAAATCCATGTACATATCAAATGACCTTCAACAATGATGCCAGGAATACACAATGGAGAAATGCTGTTAAGAAAACTGAATATCAGAGCACCTGGGTAGCTCAGTCAGTTAGGCATCTGCCTTTAGCTCAGGTCATGATCTCAGGGTTCTAGGACTAGGTTCTAGTCCAACCCATGTTGGACTCCTTGCTCAGAGGGGAGCCTGCTTCTCCTTCTTCTGTCTCTCCCCCCAACCCTGTTCATGCACTCTCTACCTCTCTCAAACAAATAAATAAAATCTTAAGAAAAAAAAAAAGGAACAAAGCTGAATATCTACATGCAAATTGGACCTTTACAGCATAAACAAAAGTCAATTTAAAATGTATTAAAGACTTAAACTAAGACCAGAAATAGTAAACTCCTGGAAGGAAATATAGGAGAAAAACTTCATTGACAGTGGTATTGCCAATGATTTCATAGAAATGACACCAAAAGTATAAGCAACAAAAATAGACGAGACCAGAAAGCTTCTGCACAGCAAAGGAAACAATCAACGGAGTAGAAAAGGCAACCTATGGAATGGGAGAAAATATTTACAAGCCATATATGTGGTAGGGAATTAATCTTCAAAATATAAAAGGAAGGAAAGGAATAAAAATAGTAAAAATAACCAAACAAAATATATAACAAATTTCTAAAACTCAATAGTAAAAAGAACTAAAGCAGTTTAAAAATGGGGTAAGGATGAATAGACATTTTTCCAAAGAAGACATACAAATGGCCAACAGATATATGGAAAAAATGCTCAATGTCACTAATCATTGGGGATATGCAAATCAAAGCCACTATGAGATATCATCAGCTTAAAGCCATCAGGACAGTTATTATTAAACAAACAAACAAAGAGGGCACCTGGGTGGCTTAGTTGGTTAAATGTCTGCCTTCAGCTCAAGTCATGATCCTGTGGTCCTGGGATGGAGTCATGTGTCAGGCTCCCTTCTCAGTGGGGAGTCTACTTCTCCCCACTCATGCTCGCTCTCTCTCTCTCTCTCTCTTTCTCTCTCTCTCTCTCAAATAAACAAAATCTTTTTTTGAAACAGATAACAGGGTTGGTGAAGATGTGAAGAAATTGGAACCTTTGTACACTTTGAGGGAATGCAAAATGGTGCAGCCGCTATGGAAAATAGTATAGAGATCTCTCAAAATATTAAAATTAGAACTACCATAAGATCTAGCAATCCCACTTCTGGGTATTTATCCAAAGGAATTGATATCAGGATCTTGAAGAGATATTAGCACTCCTACGTTCACTTGCAGCACTATTCATAATAGTCAAGATATGGAAATAACCTAAATGTCCATTCACAAATGAACAGATAAAGAAAATGTGGTATATACATATAGTGGTATATCTCACCTTAAAAAAAAAAGTTCTAACACATGTTCCAACATGGATGAAACTTGAAGACGTTATGCTAATTAAAATAAGCCAGTCACCAAAAGACAAATACTACACAACTCCACTTACATGAGATATCTAAGAATCAAACTCATAGAATCTAAAAGTGGAATGAATGCTGGTTGCTAGGGGCTGGGGAAAGGGAAAAATGGGGAGTTACTGCTAATGAACAGGCATAAAATTTCAGTCAAGCAAGATAAATAAATTCTAAAAATCTGCTGTACAACATTGTACCTATAGTCGACAATACTGTATTATACTTCTAAAATTTTGTTATAAGCAGATTTCATGTTAATAGTTTACTAATAAATAAAAATATTTTATTAATAAAAATAAATTTATTGTTAATAATATTAAATCTATTATAATAATGTATTATAATAATAAAATGTAATATATTATTATTAAATGTCTTATAATAATTAAGGATTACTTATTAATGATAAAATAACTATTAATAAATAAAAACATTTTTTAAAGAAAAGAGCTTTGGAACCAGAAGGTTCAAATCCCACCCTGCCACTTTCTGGCTGAGGAATTTGGGGTGGATTTCCTCATACATTTCTTCTTTTTACAAAAAGAGGCTAATGGTTCCCACCTCACAGAGGTAGGGCGGATTGAGAGATTGCCATAGAGGTCAGCACAACACCAGCTTCCCCTGTAGCCCTTCCAGGCCCAGGCCCCTCTCTATATCCTCAGAAATGGCAAAGGCCTCAGGGAAGCAAAGCTTCTTCAAAGAGCAGATATATCAAACCAGGGGCTCTAACACTGGCTTGGCTGCTCACAGACTGGTTCCCACCTGGAGGTGAGGCCCTCGCAATCCCATTCAAAGTCTCTGAAGGGCTTCTTTCGCCACCTCTGTTCAAATCAAAATCTGCTCTCAACCCCCCAGGGCTCCTCTGCAGCTTCATTCTCTTTTACACTCTTTGCCTGGTGGTGGCTCACGGGTGAAAAGCCCTAGATGCTGCTAATCTTTAGTTTGCATATGAACAAAGGA
This sequence comes from Canis lupus familiaris, assembly GCF_011100685.1. NCBI lineage: Eukaryota > Metazoa > Chordata > Mammalia > Carnivora > Canidae > Canis > Canis lupus. The sequence goes on from NC_049225.1 coordinate 55,657,814, forward strand.
AATGGTTTTAGCTCACAGTAAAACCTCTGAAGGAACAAGCCAGGAGCTGACGTGGGAGAGCAGCCTGACTGTCAGCAGGGCCATTGAGTAAATAGCCTAACAGTATTAATAGAACTAGGAGAACAATAGGAGGCACCATAACTCTCCCACATGCTGAAAAATAAACAAAGCCCCAAACTAAGAGCACCACAGACTGGATGACAGAAGGTTGGAAAATGCTGCCTACAAATCAATCCCCAGTCTTTGTTCAGTTTTCCAAATCATTTAGCACAGGGACATGTGCTACATTGGACCTTCTGATAGGAAAGCCACTTCCAAACAGTTTTGACAATTCGCGAGTGCTGGTTATTGTAGTTTATGATCTCTACAAGGGAAAAGTTTGGAGCTGCTCTTTAAAATACGCTACTCCTTAAAACCTTCACTCATTCAGCAAATATTTACTAGACGTTCACTCTGTGGGTCAGTGAGCTAGTTCCTGCGTGTACACAACAGCCAACAACACAGAAATGCAGGTTCCTTCCGTGGGGAAATCACATTCAAGTGGCAAAGACAGACAAAAGCAAGTGGATGAAGAAACAAAATAAATACCAATTGCAGTAAGTTCGGGCAAGGGAAAAAGGAGGAGCTGACATGGAGAATAACAGTAAAGTCTGAAGAAAGAAGAAGGAACATTTTAGCTGAGCCCCAAAGAACAAGAAAAGAAAGCCCTTGACAGAAGTGCGACATCATGTAATTCCATGTATATAAAATATCCAGAAAGGCAAATCTATAGTTGCAGAAAGGGCATGGATAGTTGCCTAGGGCTAGGGGCATGAATGAGGAGTGAGTGTAAATGAGCATGAGGTTTCTTTCTGGAATGATGGGAAATGTTCTAAAATTAGATTGTATTGGGATTGCATGGCTCTGTAAGTACATTTAAATGACTAGTATATTTAAGATAGGTGAAATTATCTCAATAAAGCAATAGATAGATAGGTAAATAGATAGATGAGAGAATGAGAGAGAGATTGACAGAGACTGAAAGAATAAAGCCCAGGAAACAATTTTTTCCGAAGGCCCTCTAACCAGCCCGCACCAAGCTCTCACAATACTTCTGGTAGGTAAAGACTCTGATCCCTGAATTAAAGCACCTTGATAGGAAAGAACAGAATTTCTTTTTAACTATCTTATGGGTTACTTTCACTCAAACCAGATGCTACTTAATCTGTTCCTATCTGGATTATAACAAACTGTTCCTGAAGCCTGGTTCAAATAAAGACAGACAGAGAAGGAGAGAGGAAGATGGGAAGGTCATCCCAGGGGAGGGAACCACATGCATAAGAATTCTCCTGTGGGTAGTCACCTGACCCTCATGAGGTACTAGAGGCCTTGAGAAGTAGGATAGGACAGAGAAGAGATTGGACAGGCCAGATGCCACAGGGCCTCCATGGCCATGGTAAGGAGCAAGCTGCTTTCAACTCTTTCAAATGGACTAATGTTGTGCCCAAGATTGCAAATCGGAGAAACCACCAAGGAGCCCACACCCATGCAAGTACACGAGGGTTTATTTACAAGCTCGAGCTTGGGTCCAAGTATACTCCACACAGCAGAGCAGGGACTTGGACCCCTAAGTGGGTTACAGCTGGGTTTTTTATGGGCTGGTCTAGGGGATTTTCAGAAGGGGTGGAGGAATTTTTTTTTTCCCATATGGGGGAAAGGGTGGAGGTGTTTCTTAGGATCTGATATGGGATTCTCTGCTGAGGGCAATTCTGAGCTCTGTTGTCTTTCTGATACGGGATTTCCTGACGAGGGCATTCTGAGCTCTGTTTTCTTTCTAAAATGGGATTCCCTGCCGAGGACATTCTGCATTTTTTCCTGTAAAGTTCAACTCTTATTCACAGGGGCCTAAGATGGCTGTACTTGTGCTAATGCTAAACTTGAGGTGGAATGGCCTTAATTTTTCTCAGCCTCCACACTCATACTATCAATCCCTCACATTATTAATGTTGTGATGAAGAAACAAAAGGCAGGGCATGGGGAAGTGATGCTTTCTTGATGTTTTATAATGTGCCATCCCACACTTACAGTCCACTCAGAGACACTGGTTTTATTAACTCCAGCTATTAGATGAGGAAACTAATACACACCTGACAAGTTCAATTGACTTGCCCAAGTTGACACAGCTATTAACATGGGACCCAAGAATTCCCTTTATTTTATGAATAAGTTCTGCCCACTTGTTCTCCCCACTTGCCAAACATCTAGTTTACCAAAATCCAGATTACCAATCTACATCAGTTATCTATCCCAGCATAATGAACCTCTGCAAAATTTAGTAGCTTAAAAAAACCCCTTAATATTGCCAGGAATCCATGGGATGACTGGTCAACTGCAGACCTAGACCAGACTCAGTGAACTTCACCCCGCTAGCTCATGTGCCTACAATCACTTGGCCGGTCAACTGGTATCCAGTTGGTCTAGGATGACTTTACTCACATGTCAGGTAATAAACTGACTGCCAAGTAGGGCAAAGGAAGTGACTGGGCCACATATCTTTGATCATGCAAGAGGCTAGCTGAAGTTTTTTACCCGGCAACAATAAGTTTCCAAGAGAACAAGTGGAACCACCCCACGTTTCCTGAGGCCTAGGCTTAGCACTGGCACCACCCCTTGTACTGCACTCTACTAGACAAGGCTAGTGACAAGAACAGCTCATAAATCAAGGAGAAGGTAAATCAATTCTACTTTATGATAGGAAGAGGTACAAAGACACATCACAAGGCCATGAATAGAGGGAAGAATGAAAGATTATTGCAATTTTTGCAATCTACTAAAATTTCATTCCCACCAAGAGATAAATTATCCCAAAACGATTAATGACCAGAAATTATTCCCAGAGTCCCACTATTTCCTCTGCCAGGTACCCACAGAACTCACTTTTCCAGCCTCCCTTTCTTAAGAAAGCATGTGACCTAGCTCTGCTGAACAGATACAAGCAAGCCTTCAATTTGGAAACAAACCACATGAGGAAGTAAGCTCTACTCCAAACCTATGTATTAACAGAGTCAAGCAATAAAAGTATCTAGATTAGGGAGCAAGAGTAGCACAGCTTCTGTGGGCCAGTCCCAAACATTATCAGAGAAAGCACCAGTATTTATGCTAAGCCGTAGTGCCGTCTTGGTAGCAGTGCCTCCACAGTGTGATCTGGGCTTTGTTTCTGAATGAATAGCCAGCTTCAAGATTCATCTCTAGCCTTCCCTGAGACTCTGTGAGCCTCCTACATCCTTTCAGGAATTGCTTTCTTGAGTAAACCAGCAAACATGGATTTAGTGCTTGCAACTAAAAATTCTGACAAGGACACAATATTTCTGGCATTGTCCCAGTCTTTGCCTGAAGGTGGGATTCTTTATCCACCTAGACTGTCCTGAGCACCTGCACTGGCTTATCTCACATAACCATGGATGCAAGTGACAGGACTGTTCTGACCCCTTTCATTGTTTGCCTTTTGAAAGCAATTTAGAACCCACAGTGGCATCCCCCATCAAACCTGAAAGACATGTTCTTCATAATATGTTATAAAGACATAAATGCAAATAACCATGATTTCTAGATAATAGAACTTTAAACAATAACTTTTCAGAAAATACATCATCTAACCCCTGTTGTAAAAAAGTGTAGCCTATCTTTTATGAGAGGCACTAAAAGCGTGGTATAGCTTGCTTGACAAGAGTAGTCATAGTCTTTTAAACTCATCTGTTCTGGAACAAAAATTTTCACATTGCAGTGACAGATATCTCAGATTCCATAAAGATTCCCTTGCCAGGGCCCTTCTACAGTACAATCCACTTGTATACATAAAGTAGGAAACTTTTTTATATACCTGATTATGCCACTCCACTGAGTAAACCTTAAGTCATTCTGTACTGACTTTGGCAAAAAGTCCAAATTCCTCAGCATGACTTGTAAGGTTAGCAATGCCTGTTTCTCCAGCCCTGTGTCTTGCTATGCTTTAAAACTGCACTCCTCGCCTCCAGCTCTCCATTTAGAGCCATGCTCTACTATTTATGGTTCATTCATTGAATGGAATATATTGTTCCTTACTTCCTAGAGCTTGATTCACACTCTTCCATCTGTTTGGCATCACCTTCTAAACTTTGTCCAAATGATAAACAGTTATCCTTTTATCAATACACAACAACAATGTCAACTAACTCTAGAGTATCTGCATATTCACATATGGATTTTGTTTTAATCAAAATTCTTCCATTTGCAAATAACAGAACACTCAAACTGGCTTTAAAAGGGCAAACAATTTGAACAGACACTTTACAAAGGATTTACGAATGGCCAATAAGTACGTGAAAATATGCTTAATATCATTAGTCATAAGAGAAATGCAAATTAAAATCACAATGAGGTATCATTTTTACATCTACTAGAATGGTTACAATTATAACAGCGGACAACAAAAAATGTTAGCTAAGATATGGAACAACTGGAACTCTCATACACAGCTGCAGGGAGTGTATAATGGTACATGTACTTTAGAGGACTGATTGCCAATTTCTTTTAAAATTAAACATACATCTATCCAATGCCCAGCAATTCCATCCCTAGATATTTAGTCATGAGAAATGAAAACATATGTCCACAAAGACTCATACAAATATATTCATAGCAGTTATATTCATTATAGTGTAAAATGGAAATAATTTCAAATGCCCAACAATAGGGCAATAATAATTAAACTGTTATATATTCATACAATTGACTACTACTCAGCCACATAAAGGAACCAACTATTAATATACACAATAGCATGGATGAATCTCAAAAACATGTGCAGAGCAAAAAACACTACACTAAAAAAGTAAAAACTGCACAATTCCATAAACATGAAATTTTAGAGCAGGAAAATATAATCTACAGGGATAGAAGTCAGAAAGTGGTTGCCAAAGGGGAGACAGGGGAAGACTAACTGAAAAAGGACATAAGGGATACACCTCTGGAGTGATAGACTGGGCACCTGGGTGGTTTGGTCAGTTAAGCATCTGGATTGATAGAAAGGTTCTATATCCTGTTTTGGGTGGCGGGTGCTCAAGTTATATATTTGTGGTGACCCATCAAATTGAATATTTAATATGCTCATTTTCTAATGTACACTTAATTCCAAATAATCTGGCTTTAAAAATAGATCCTCTCACTAGACCCATGCATGCACATAAACACAACATTCTTCCCCCAATTTTAGCACATTTCCAGACCCAGAAGGTCACATCATCCAGAAGAATTCCTGGACTAAATGACTTCTAAGGGCTTCCAATAGCTCATATTCTCTGAAGGAAAAAAAAAAATAAAAAACATGTCTGGGATCATAATGCCATCACAAAGTCAACGGGGAGAAATGAGTCTCCCAAATTCCATTGATTCAAGTTTCACCTGTAGCATATATTAAGAAACACTCACACACATCTTTCTTGGAAGTTAACTGCAAAAGTCAATGTCTTTATTCTGGCCCTATGGAACAAAGATGGAATCTAGGAACTCATTGTAAAAAACAGCACAGATTGAGGATGACTGCAAGCAAGCGTAGAAAAGTCCTAGAACAGAAGGCCTGGTTTGGAGTCTCAGCTGTACCACTAAACAAGCTAAAATACCCTAGAAAGAATCTTGGCCTACTGTCTCATTTCAAAGATGAGCACATTGATTTCCAGAGAAGAGGAAAGACTGATTCAAGTTCAAACAGCAAGTTTGAAGCCTGGATTACAACACTGTCTTATCAAATCCAATTGTTATGAATTCTGCTGTTTTGTTTGCCCAGTGTTTATTTTCTAGGAATTTCTGCTTCATCGAATTATGTGCAGGGCTGTAGAAGAAGCTGCTATAGTCTTTCAAAGTAACTTACACCACCTGGCCCACAGGTCATGGATATAGAGGTGGGCATCTAACTCAAGTTTCACCAATCTGTCATATCTGGGTGGGGGGCTCGGGGGGGTAGAGAAGGAAGAGGAGAAGAAAAAAAGAAAGATCTTATCTGCCAATAGATGCTTATACTTTAGGTGCTATTGACAATGGTCATCAGCTACCCCATGGAAAAGAAAAATCCATAAGTCAGAGGTGCCCAAAGACTAGGGTTGCTAATCAGCCTCCAGATTCTTTCTACAGAGCTTCTGGGAGTTCAGGGATATTCAAGGAAGTATTTGTTCCAGAAAAACATAAAAAAGATAATTCTACTGGTGACAACTAAGTACTAACATGTGAACTAGAAACAGAGAGTTCTAGTTCTAGTTTCAGAGAACTAGAAAGCTGAGATTCCTTACTCTAAGGAAAGGATGCGTAGTAGATATGGATGTCCATCATACAGTTATTTATAGTGCTGGCAAAAAGTAGAAATTACCTGCAAGAGAAACAAAAGCAAAAATGAACTATTGGGACTTCATCAAGATTAAAAAGCTTTGTGGGGTTTTCTTGTTGTTGTTGTTCTTTGTTGTTTGTTTTTTTTTTTTTTTTGGTGTTTTGTTTTTGTTGTTGTTTTATAGATTTATTTTCAAAGGGAAAAATAGACAATTTAAATACAAGTCTAAACAGAATTACTCTGTCAAAGGCAGCAATAATGCCAAAACGTGTTCTCACTTCCAGACATTCACCAGCATCTTCTGACTCCTCTCTCAGTGAAAAAAAGGGGGTCTGATCTCTTACTCATGTACATCCTTCTTATCTGCAAGGTAATCTACAATTTCTTGTGGACACATTAACTTCTCCGCATCTGTGTCAGAAATTTCAAACCCAAATTCATCCTCCATGGCCATGATAATCTCCACTTGGTCCAAACTGTCTAAGCCCAGGTCTTTCATAAAGTGGGAATTTACCGAGAGCTTTTCTGGGTCAATCTTGTCATAGAGTTTCTTTCTTTATTTATTTATTTATGATAGTCACAGAGAGAGAGAGAGACAGAGACACAGGCAGAGGGAGAAGCAGACTCCATGCACCGGGAGCCCGACGTGGATTCGATCCCGGGTCTCCAGGATCGCGCCCTGGGCCAAAGGCAGGCGCTAAACTGCTGCGCCACCCAAGGATCCCTGTCATAGAGTTTCAAGACATAAAGAACCCTGTCCTTGATCCCCTCTAACGTCAGAGGGGGTGCATCGCTATACTGACAGCACAGCTGTGTGCCTGGAACCTGCGGGAGCACCGGAGCTGGCTGCAGAGCCCCAGGCCTCGTCCGGGCTCCCGCAGGGCACAGGGTGGTGCCGGGCGGCCGGGCCCCGGCCAGCATGGGAACCAGGGGCAGTGGCGCCGAGGCCGCGGGCGGTTGGCAGACTCCAGCCAAAAGGACCCGAGTCACCTTGCCTGCGCCAACCCAGGATGCACCAAGATAAAAAGCTTTGGCACAGCAAAGGAAACAGTCAACAAAACTAAAAGGCAACCCAGAATGGAAGAAGATATTTGCAAATGACACATCAGATAAAGGGTTAGCATCCAAAATTTATAAAGAATTTATCAAACTCAACACCCCAAAAACAAATAATCCAATCAAGAAATGGGCAGAAGATAGGAACAGACATTTCTCCAAAGACATACAAATGGCCAACAGTCACGTGAAAAAATGCCCCACATCACTGGGTATCAGGGAAATACAAACCAAAACCACAATAAGATAGCACCTCACTGGTCAGAATGGCTAAAATTAACAAGACAGGAAACAACAGATGTTGGCAATGACACAAAGAAAAGGAAACCCTCATATGCTGTTGGTAGGACAGCAAACTGGTGCAGTCACTCTGGAAAACAGTATGGAGTTTCCTCGAAAAGTTAAAAATAGAACTACTCTATGACCCAGCAATTGCACTACCAGGTATTTATCCAAAGGATACAAACATAGTGATTCGAAGGGGCACATGTACCCCAATGTTTATAGCAGCAATGCCCACAATAGCCAAACTATGGAAAGAGCCCAGATGTCCATCAACAGATGAATGGATAAAGAAGATGTGATATATAAATTGGTGTATATTATATATATATAATATATATATAATACACACACACAATAGAATATTACTCAACCATCAAAAAGAATGAAATCTTACCATTTGCAATGACATGGATGGAACTAGAGGGTATTATGCTAAGTGAAAAAGCCAGTCAGAGAAAGACAAATACCATATGATTTTACTCATATGTGGAATTTAGAAACAAAACAGATGAACACAGGGCAAGGGAAGAAAAAATAAAATAAGATAAAAACAACAAGGGAGGCTAACCATAAGGGACTCTTAACTACAGGGAACAAACTGAGGGTTGCTGGAGGGAAGGTGGGAGAATGGACGGGATAACTGGGTGATGGGCATTTAGAGGGGCACTTGAAGTAATGAGCACTGGGAATTATAGGCAACTGATGAATCACAAAATTCTACCCTCAAACCAATAGTAGTACACTATGTTATCTAAATTGAATTTAGAGCAGGAGGGGCAAGACGGCGGAAGAGTAGGGTGCCCAAGTCACCTGTCCCCACCAGATTGCCTAGATAACCTTCAAATTATCCTGAAAATCTATGAATTCGGCCTAAGATTTAAAGAGAGAACAGCTGGAATGCTACAGGGAGAAGAACTGGCGCTTCCATCAAGGTAGGAAGACGGGGGGAGGGGGGGGCGGGAGGGGGAGAAATAAAGAAACAAAAGGCCTCCAAGGGGGAGGGGCCCCGCGAGGAGCCGGGCTGAGGCCGGGGCGAGTGTCCCCAGGACAGGAGAGCCCCGTCCCGGAGGAGCAGGAGCTGCACCGACCTTCCCGGGCGGAAAGGGGCTCGTGGGGAGTTGGAGCAGGACCCAGGAGGGCGGGGGTGCCCTCGGGCTCCCCGGGACAGTAACAGAAGAACTGCGCACGGGGAGAGTGCGCCGAGCTCCCTCAGCGCGCACGGCGCGACCCGGAGCAGCTCTGGGGGGCTCGGCGGCGGCTCCGCGGAGGGGGCTGCGGGGCGGGAGCGCGAATCCAACAGCGCAGGCCCCGGAGCACTGGGCGCCAGGACACAGCCCAGGATCCCGCCTCCCCCGGGACAGGCAGAGGCCGGGAGGGCCCAGGACAGCGAGGACGCTCCTGCCCCAGCTGAGCAGATCAGCGGCCCCGCCCCGGAGCCCCCAGGCCCTGCAGACGGAGAGCTCTGGAGCTACTGCGGGGGCTGACTCCAGGGCTCCAGAGCTGGCCCCGCCACTGCGGTTGTTCCTCCTGGGGCCTCACGGGGTAAACAACCCCCACTGAGCCCTGCACCAGGCAGGGGGCAGAGCAGCTCCCCCAAGAGCTAACACCTGAAAATCACAACAGGCCCCTCCCCCAGAAGACCAGCTAGATGGACAAGTTCCAGGGGAAGTCAAGGGACTCGAAGGACTTAAAGTATACAGAAACAGAAGGTACTCCCCCGTGTTTTTTTGTTTGTTTTTGTTTTGTTTTTTTGTTTTTTTTGTTGTTTTTTTTTCTTTTTGATTTCTGTTTGCTTCCCCCACCCTTTTTTTCCCTTTCTTTTTCTTTCTCTTTTTCTTCTTTTTTTCTTTTTTTCTTCCTTTTTTTTTTCTTTTTCTCTTTTCTTTCCTTCTTTCTCTCCTCTCTTTTTCTCCTTTTCCCAATACAACTTGCTTTTTGGCCACTCTGCACTGAGCAAAATGACTAGAAGGAAAACCTCACCTCAAAAGAAAGAATCAGAAACAGTCCTCTCTCCCACAGAGTTACAAAATCTGGATTACAATTCAATGTCAGAAAGCCAATTCAGAAGCACTATTATACAGCTACTTGTGGCTCTAGAAAAAAGCATAAAGGACTCAAGAGACTTCATGACTGCAGAATTTAGAGCTAATCAGGCAGAAATTAAAAATCAATTGAATGAGATGCAATCCAAACTAGAAGTCCTAACGACGAGGGTTAATGAGGTGGAAGAACGAGTGAGTGACATAGAAGACAAGTTGATGGCAAAGAGGGAAACTGAGGAAAAGAGAGACAAACAATTAAAAGACCATGAGGATAGATTAAGGGAAATAAACGACAGCCTGAGGAAGAAAAACCTACGTTTAATTGGGGTTCCCGAGGGCGCCGAAAGGGACAGAGGGCCAGAATATGTATTTGAACATATCATAGCTGAAAACTTTCCTAATCTAAGAAGGGAAACAGGCATTCAGATCCAGGAAATAGAGAGATCCCCCCCTAAAATCAATAAAAAGCGTTCAACACCTCGACATTTAATAGTGAAGCTTGCAAATTCCAAAGATAAAGAGAAGATCCTCAAAGCAGCAAGAGACAAGAAATCCCTGACTTTTATGGGGAGGAGTATTAGGGTAACAGCAGACCTCTCCACAGAGACCTGGCAGGCCAGAAAGGGCTGGCAGGATATATTCAGGGTCCTAAATGAGAAGAACATGCAACCAAGAATACTTTATCCAGCAAGGCTCTCATTCAGAATGGAAGGAGAGATAAAGAGCTTCCAAGACAGGCAGGAACTGAAAGAATATGTGACCTCCAAACCAGCTCTGCAACAAATTTTAAGGGGCACTCTTAAAATTCCCCTTTAAGAAGAAGTTCAGTGGAACAATCCACAAAAACAAGGACTGATTAGATATCATGATGACACTAAACTCATATCTGTCAATAGTAACTCTGAACGTGAACGGGCTTAATGACCCCATCAAAAAGCGCAGGGTTTCAGACTGGATAAAAAAGCAGGACCCATCTATTTGCTGTCTACAAGAGACTCATTTTAGACAGAAGGACACCTACAGCCTGAAAATAAAAGGTTGGAGAACCATTTACCATTCAAATGGTCCTCAAAAGAAAGCAGGGGTAGCCATCCTTATATCAGATAAACTAAAATTCACCCCGAAGACTGTAGTGAGAGATGAATAGGGACACTATCTCATACTTAAAGGATCTATCCAACAAGAGGACTTAACAATCCTCAATATATATGCCCCGAATGTGGGAGCTGCTAAATATTTAAACCAATTAATAACCAAAGTGAAGAAATACTTAGATAATAATATACTTATACTTGGTGACTTCAATCTAGCTCTTTCTACCCTCGATAGGTCTTCTAAGCACAACATCTCCAAAGAAACGAGAGCTTTAAATGATACAGTGGACCAGATGGAGTTCACAGATATCTACAGAACTTTACATCCAAACTCAACTGAATACACATTCTTCTCAAGTGCACATGGAACTTTCTCCAGAATAGACCACATACTGGGTCACAAATCGGGTCTGAACAGATACCAAAAGATTGGGATCGTCCCCTGCATATTCTCAGACCATAATGCCTTGAAATTAGAACTAAATCACAACGAGAAGTATGGAAGGACCTCAAACACGTGGAGGTTAAGGACCATCCTGCTAAAAGATGACAGGGTCAACCAGGAAATTAAGGAAGAATTAAAAAGATTCATGGAAACTAATGAGAATGAAGATACAACCATTCAAAATCTTTGGGATGCAGCAAAAACAGTCCTAAGGGGGAAATACATCGCAGTACAAGCATCCATTCAAAAACTGGAAAGAACTCAAATACAAAAGCTAACCTTACACATAAAGGAGCTAGAGAAAAAAACAGCAGATGGACCCTACACCCAGCAGAAGAAGAGAGTTAATTAAAATTCGAGCAGAACTCAACGAAATCGAGACCAGAAGAACTGTGGAACAGATCAACAGAACCAGGAGTTGGTTCTTTGAAAGAATTAATAAGATAGATAAACCATTAGCCAGCCTTATTAAAAAGAAGAGAGAGAAGACTCAAATTAATAAAATCATGAATGAGAAAGGAGAGATCACTACCAACACCAAGGAAATACAAACGATTTTAAAAACATATTATGAACAGCTATATGCCAATAAATTAGGCAATCTAGAAGAAATGGATGCATTCCTGGAAAGCCACAAACTACCAAAACTGGAACAGGAAGAAAGAAAACCTGAACAGGCCAATAACCAGGGAGGAAATTGAAGCAGTCATCAAAAACCTCCCAAGACACAAGAGTCCAGGGCCAGATGGCTTCCCAGGGGAAGTCTATCAAACGTTTAAAGAAGAAATCATACCTATTCTACTAAAGCTGTTTGGAAAGATAGAAAGAGATGGAGTACTTCCAAATTCGTTCTATGAGGCCAGCATCACCTTAATTCCAAAACCAGACAAAGACCCCACCAAAAAGAATTACAGACCAATATCCCTGATGAACATGGATGCAAAAATTCTCAACAAGATACTGGCCAATAGGATCCAACAGTACATTAAGAAAATTATTCACCATGACCAAGTAGGATTTATCCCTGGGACACAAAGCTGGTTCAACACTCGTTAAACAATCAATGTGATTCATCATATCAGCAAGAGAAAAAACAAGAACCATATGATCCTCTCATTAGATGCAGAGAAAGCATTTGACAAAATACAGCATCCATTTCTGATCAAACTCTTCAGAGTGTAGAGATAGAGGGAACATTCCTCGACATCTTAAAAGCCATCTATGAAAAGACCACAGCAAATATCATTCTCAATGGGGAAGCACTGGGAGCCTTTCCCCTAAGATCAGGAACAAGACAGGGATGTCCACTCTCACCACTGCTGTTCAACATAGTACTGGAAGTCCTAGCCTCAGCAATCAGACAACAAAAAGACATTAAAGGCATTCAAATTGGCAAAGAAGAAGTCAAACTCTCCCTCTTCGCCGATGACATGATACTCTACATAGAAAACCCAAAAGTCTCCCCCCCAAGATTGCTAGAACTCATACAGCAATTTGGTAGTGTGGCAGGATACAAAATCAATGCCCAGAAATCAATGGCATTTCTATACACTAACAGACTGAAGAAAGAGAAATTAAGGAGTCAATCCCATTTACAATTGCACCCAAAAGCATAAGATACCTAGGAATAAACCTAACCAAAGAGGTAAAGGATCTATACCCTAAAAACTATAGAACACTTCTGAAAGAAATTGAGGAAGACACAAAGAGATGGAAAAATATTCCATGCTCATGGATTGGCAGAATTAATATTGTGAAAATGTCAATGCTACCCAGGGCAATTTACACGTTTAATGCAATCCCTATCAAAATACCATGGACTTTCTTCAGAGAGTTAGAACAAATTATTTTAAGATTTGTGTAGAATCAGAAAAGACCCCGAATAGCCAGGGGAATTTTAAAAAAGAAAACCATATCTGGGGGCATCACAATGCCAGATTTCAGGTTGTACTACAAAGCTGTGGTCATCAAGACAGTGTGGTACTGGCACAAAAACAGACACATAGATCAATGGAACAGAATAGAGAACCCAGAAGTGGACCCGAAACTTTATGGTCAACTACTATTCGATAAAGGAGGAAAGACTATCCATTGGAAGAAAGACAGTCTCTTCAATAAATAGTGCTGCAAAAATTGGACATCCACATGCATAAGAATGAAACTAGACCACTCTCTTGCACCATACACAAAGATAAACTCAAAATGGATGAAAGATCTAAATGGGAGACAAGATTCCATCAAAATCCTAGAGGAGAACACAGCAACACCCTTTTTGAACTTGGCCACAGTAACTTCTTGCAAGATACATCCATGAAGGCAAAAGAAACAAAAGCAAAAATGAACTATTGGGATTTCATCAAGATAAGAAGCTTTTGCACAGCAAAGGATACAGTCAACAAAACTAAAAGACAACCTACAGAATGAGAGAAGATATTTGCAAATGACGTATCAGATAAAGGGCTAGTTTCCAAAATCTATAAAGAACTTATTAAGCTCAACACCAAAGAAACAAACAATCCAATCATGAAATGGGCAAAAGACATGAACAGAAATCTCACAAAGGAAGACCTACACATGACTAACATGCACATGAGAAAATGCTCCGCATCACTTGCCATCAGGGAAATCAAAACCACAATGAGATCCCACCTCACACCAGTGAGAATGGGGCAAATTAACAAGGCAGGAAACAACAAATGTTGGAGAGGATGCAGAGAAAAGGGAACCCTCTTACACTGTTGGTGGGAATGTGAACTGGTGCAGCCACTCTGGAAAACTGTGTGGAGGTTCCTCAAACAGTTAAAAATATACCTGCCCTACGACCCAGCAATTGCACTGTTGGGGATTTACCCCAAAGATTCAGATGCAATGAAACGCCGGGACACCTGCACCCCGATGTTTATAGCAGCAATGTCCACAATAGCCAAACTGTGGAAGGAGCCTCGGTGTCCATCGAAAGATGAATGGATAAAGAAGATGTGGTTTATGTATACAATGGAATATTACTCAGCCATTAGAAACGACAAATACCCACCATTTGCTTCAACATGGATAGAACTGGAGGGTATTATGCTGAGTGAAGTAAGTCAGTCGGAACAGGACAAACAGTGTATGTTCTCATTCATTTGGGGAATATAAATAATAGTGAAAGGGAATATAAGGGAAGTGAGAAGAAATGTGTGGGAAATATCAGAAAGGGGGACAGAACATAAAGACTCCTAACTCTGGGAAACGAACTAGGGGTGGTGGAAGGGGAGGAGGGCAGAGGGTAGGGGTGAAGGGGTGATGGGCACTGAGGGGGCACTTGACAGGATGAGCACTGGGTGTTATTCTGTATGTTGGTAAATTGAACACCAAAAAAAAATAAATTTATTAAAAATAAATAAATAAATAAATAAATAAATAAATAAATAAATAAATTGAATTTAAATTTAAAAAAGAAGAAAAAAATAAATAAAAGCAAACAAAAAAAAACAAAGTAGAAATCACCTAAATGTATAAAATAGGAGAGATGTTAAATAAATTTTAATGTAGCCCTAAGATAAAATATTATATAGATATTAAATATCCTCTCCTAGAAGAGTATTTAATGATTTGGCCATTGTTTTTAATTTAATGCTAAATTTAAATATCATATTCAAAACTACATAAAACATAATCACAATTTTGTAAAAATATGGATACATACTATATGCATATATATACATAGATAAAAAGACTGGAAAGAGAAACTATGCTAACAAGATACCATCCCTGTTAGCCAGATTATGGTTTTGTTCCAGTTGGTCTCCAGTTACCTAGCAGAATTAAGGACAAAGAAAATCAACCTTCTCTACTTCTATCTAATCCACTCAATTAAATTCAATACACTAAATGTCAGATTTCCTTAAAAGAAAAAAGAACTTTTATTTATTGGCTTTGTAGACAAATAAGAAGGAATTGGCATCAACCCTATGATTTTGCAAATGCTCTGCTTACTCTTGGTCCTGGGTAGGATGTTTTCAAGATCATAAGCTCAAGCTCCATATGGCCAGCAGTGGTTGCAGTTACTTACCCCTTGTGCCTCTAGTTTGCCTTGCTGCCTGGTTCCTGCCAAAGATGCTTGTTCTAGAGGAACCAACCAAAGTAATTAACGTGGGCCTCAATGTGCCATCTGTTCAAATGGATGTGACCAGTAGCCCCCAGCCTTTCACCTGGGCTTGGTCTTGTCATAGTACTCACCTTGCTCCTATCATCACTGATCTCCATCTCACTGAATTGTCTCTACAGAGGCAAGGACAAAGTTTTCATTGATTCTTTACTCATAGACAGGGGTAATAGTCAAAATATCTAATAACCAGATTGGCTCATCCACCATCCAATCAGAAGAGGTACAGACAGCAGCTCTAGAGGAGTGTTCTAGAGGCCTTTGCTGTGCTTGCCATCAGTTTTTTAGTTGTTGGATCATGAGGAGGACCAGGACAACAGGAATCTTGGAAGGGATCACTTGGGTCTCAGAGCAGCATTTATTACTAACTGAATTGATATAACTTAATATTTTAACAATCACTATGGTCATACCAGGATACCATACCACCCAGAGACCTGGGTAAGAGGAGTCCATGTTCGGGTCCCCACATCTTAGAAAGCCTCACATGTCCCAAAAGACATACTCAATAAGAACACATGGACACCTTTGTCCATCAGTATTTAACATTAGCACGCATGGCCCATTGCCTAAACACCTGCTCTCAAGACCAAAACCATTCAGGCTCAGGAAAGCAGTTCTGGTTATTTGTTCCCCTAAGTTCTTTTTTTTTTTCAATCTTGCCTTAAGTTCTTGAACAAAAGATAAGTCTGACTGAGTGTTTGTGGGTTGTGGCTCTACTGACATCAAAGAGAGACAGGAATTTGGAGCGCAAGGGGGATTTGCATGGAGGGAGGGCTCAGGTTAGAAAAAGACAAATTAATTAATTTGTCAAATTCTTCCACAAAGATAGATAAATGTGATGGATTCTTGAATAATGAAGTATCATTTCCCAGTAGTGCTGAGTGTTCTTTTTTTTTTTTTTTTTTTTTTTGGTTCTCTCTGTGTTCTAGTATATTATTCCAGAATATTCACAAATTAGCATGGTATTCATGGTATTTAAGCGCATGTGACTATGCAATATTCGTCATATTAAATGATTTATCTGTATGTACTGTCATGAAAAGATGGCCAGAATATATTAAGTTAAAAAGCACAGTGCAGAACATTAAGTACATTATGTTCTCATGGGGGTGGTGGTGAGGTGGGTTTAAGTTCATTTACCCAGAGATACATGCATTCTACAGTCAGAGTCAGTTTCTGGATTTTCAGTCTAGGATTCTTTCTGGGAGTCCAAGGAGAGGATATCTTACTCTAGTTCATGCTCTTCTGAAGTGTTTGAACATGTTTTACTGTTCACAGATTACTTTTTCAATTTAAGAAACTAGTATTTAATATTCTTTATACACATCCCTTAGACACAGAGTGAATTTCTTTTTGTTCTTGATCTATATTTTTTAATTTTTCTACGTTGAACATGCATTATTAGTACACTCTTAATAATGTCACTTCTAGTGAATTCAGAAAGTCATAAAAATTGTAGTCATCCGTCACTTCCCCCTAACTAATTAGTCCAGTGCACTTTCACAGGATTTCTGTTTCTGCAGCTGGGACTGTGTGGGCTTCTAGTTACACTGAGAAGTGAAGCTACTGTGCAGAGACTGTGTGTGTGTCTGTGTGTACTTGAGAGAGAGAGAGAGAGAGAGAGAGAGAGAGAGAGAGAGAGAGAGAGAATCACTGAGACACAGAGAAAGGAAACTGTCGCATTTCCCTAGATGAGTAAACCCAGGAAAGCAGCAAAGATAACGGCCTGAGAAGAATGTTAGGTAGGTATGAGGAGTCTTCTGGTATCATTCTTCTCAGAAATCACCAGTCCCAGGCCACTGGTGGAGATGGCTAACTGGAGTGAGGTAGAGGAAGGATGCAGCCCTGGCAGCCCATGTAAGGTTCACATCAGCCCCTTGGACTGCAGTGGCCTGTTTACGGAGCAGCTAGCCTGAAAACCGCGTCCCCCCACCCCCGCCATCTGTGTTTATGCTCCCTGTTCATTCCAGTGCGCACTGCTAGCTCTTGGGCTTTGTGCACAAGTTGTCCAAAACTCTGAAACCAAAGCAAGGAGGTGTCCACAGTCCAGAGCTTCATACCTACAGTTCCAAATGCCTCAGCCTTCTCTTTAAAAAAAAAAAGAAAAAAACCTATTAGCTCCATTTCATTTCATCTCATTCTAAAATCTACTACTTCATTTGGGGAAACAGGACTCTTGTGATCTCTGATTGCCTAGGCATTCATAATTGATAACCTGCCTCGGAAAAAAAAAGTCACCATTAGCTGTTTCATTTGATATGCCCCAGAGCTCCAATTATGGAAGCCCCACTAGTTGAACAGAACTTTATTCCAATGAAGCAAATCAATAAGGGATGAGAGAGGTGGGGTGGGGAAGAGCAAGAGAAAGAAAGGGAGACAGAGATGTGGAGACAGAGACCAGAGTCCAGCTAACAGACACAGAGAGGGGAGGTAGAGAGAGAGAGAGAGGATGAATTCTTCAAACTGCCAATAGCCAAAGGATCACCCAGGGAGGTTTCTAGCATGGTCCTGGTTGTTTTCTAGACTCAGGCTCCAGTAAAATTCCCTTAGCACCTCCTCTGGATGGAAAGAGGAAACAGGGCTCCCTTTTCCTGAAAGTGACCTTTCCAGATTGTATATTTATTATCTTAAAGCCTCGGCATCTGGCAACCTCCAGAATGAGCAATACAGGGGGAGTCACTGCATGCCTCAAGATGCTTAAGTTATGAAAGTCTACGTGTAGAGCAGATGAGATTGGGGAAAAGGAAGATAGTCCTTGAGTGTGGGGGAGAAAACTAGGAACAAGTTCAAAAGCAATACACTTTACTACCAAGAACTTTGAAGTCATCAGCTCTTCATAAAAGAATGCTCTGCTACTGTGTCATTTATATGTGTCTTGGGTGCAATTTCACGACTCAAGAAATATGTGTACCATGTTCAATCATGTCAGTTCTGGCGGCAGTGGGATGCTTAAGATATCTTTTCTGAAACATTCTATTGCAATGCAGAACACTACACACACACACACACACACATACACACACACACGCACACACACTCACATCCAGTGACCTTGCCCCCAAGCTAGTTTCATAGGCACCCAAAAGCCCCAACAAGGTGATTGCCCACACCAAATTTTGTGTATAAAGTCTCCGTGGGGAAGAAAGTAGGGAAGAAAGACAGCTTGCTGTTCCCTACTCCAGCATCTACTTAATTCTTATCAATTTGTTTTGAAAAGCCTGACATAGGCACTTTTGAGCCCTAAACGGGGGTGACTGCAGCTCTCCTCAGAAAATTTGATCAGTAAGCTACTTGCTGAATTCAAAGTTCAAATCCCTTAATCGTGGGTAACATGTTTTCAAATAATGATACCACCTGGAAATTGTACAGCACTTTATATTCCCAAAGTGCCTTATCCACAGGGTCCCGCCACGCTGGCAGGCTGACAGAGCAGGAAAGAGGAACCTGAAAAGGCAGTGATGTGTCCCAAGATGCACACATGGCAAGTGATGTCCCAAACAAACATGGTGGTTGAATCAGGGATAAAGCCTCAAATCCAGGGATCTTTCTGCAATGCCCATCTTTCTGCAATGCCCATGAAACATACCCCATTACTGAGCCTCAGTTTCAAATGTCCTTACTTTGCTGTAATGACACTCACTCACTACCTCCACCCCTACCTCTCCCACCCCCACGCTCAGGGTCTTTGCTGCTCCCTCTGCCTGGAATGCTCTTTCCCTGTGAATAGCTAATTTTTTCTCATGATTCACCTCTTGGCTTACATGTCATCTCCTCAGAGAGGTCTTCCCCAACTACCCTTTCTGGGAAGCAAGCCTTCATTATCACATCCCTTACTTTATTGTCTACACAGAACTTAGAACTTTCCAAAATTACTTCTTATACTGCTAATCTGATTAATCACCTGTCCCACACAAGAATCATGAGGACAAGAACCTTGTTCACCATTGTACCCATGTGCCTAGAACAGTGCCTTGTATACAGTAGGTGCCCCAAAGTATTTTCTGAATGACTAAATGATTTCACTAATACTCATAAACAACCTTGTAAAACAGAAAAGCATTATTATTTCCATTTTACAAATGAGGAAACTGAGGCCCAGAGTAGTTAAGTGACTTGTCTAAGATCACTCAGCTAGAAAGTGACAGAGCTGGGAAAGGAACCTGGGTCTCTGACATTTAGTCCAACGCTGCTTGCGCTATATAACTCTTTTTGCACCAAAAGCTTGGGGAATGAGAAATTCTTATTAATCAAGAACTACTTTATACATCATTCATTCACTCAACAAGAAATATTGAATATTTACTAAGTCCAAGAAGCATATTAAACATGATGAGAGGGGATCCCTGGGTGGCGCAGCGGTTTGGCGCCTGCCTTTGGCCCAGGGCCCGATCCTGGAGACCCGGGATCGAGTCCCACGTCGGGCTCCCAGTGCATGGAGCCTGCTTCTCCCTCTGCCTGTGTCTCTGCCTCTCTCTCTCTCTCTCTGTGTGTGTGTGACTATCATAAATAAATTTTAAAAAAAAATAAAAAAATAAACATGATGAGAGATAAAAGGATATAAACCAGGATATCCTCTCTAACTTCAAGGAACTTACCACCTTCTAAGGGAGCTAAAATAAGCACACAAATATCAAACAAATGAAATAAAAAGTCTTAAGTACTATTATGGACTGAACCTGTGTCCCCCCACCCAAAATTCATGTGGAAGCCTGAACCCCCAAGCCTTCAGAATGTAACCTTAATGGGAGATAGGGCCTCATGTTAATTTAATCACATGAGACTATGAGGGTGGGTCCTAATCCTGTAGGACTGGTGTCCTTAGAAGAGGAAGAGACACTAAGGATGCCTAGGCCCAGAGAAAGAGCCATCTGGGGATGCTGCAAGAAGGGGTCAACTGCACACTGAGGAGAAAGGCCTCAGCAAAATTGTGGTATTTCGTTATGGCAGCACAAACTGACCATTACAAATACCTTAATGGGGATGAAGACAAAACTGAGAGGCCAGTGACAACTGCCAGCTAAAGAGTTCTAGTAGCTGGCAGACACTCCCTGGCTCGTGGTGCAATAGTGGCAATCTCTGCCTCATGGCCCTCTTCTTGCTATGTCTCTCTTCGTGTGGCTTTCTGTTCTCTGTCTCATTCTCCTCTCCTTACTAGGACAGCATCACTTTGGGTCAATAATGTGCTCTGCTTCCATAGGACCTCATCATAACGGGACTAATTACATCTACAACAAAACTATGTCCAGAAAACCATCACATTTTGACCTACCGGTGGCCAGGACTTCAGTGTGTCTTTTAGGAGAACATAATTCAACCCATAAGAAGTGGCTGGCTCAATTTTAACCAAAAGACTCTTTTCCAGAACTTTTTCTGGGAATAATAAGAGAGATAAACCTTATCCTCACAAAGTTTGATGTAAAAATTGTGTAAACCTAGACGTACAAGGGCCCATCATTGTTGGAGAGGGATCGGCAAAAAAACAAGACCTAAGGAAGGAGGATGGACCAAGTCCTCTTGGCATTCTCTGAGCCCCTGGTTCCAACCACACCTGATATCAGTATTTACAATTATTAAAATAATCTATTATATACATATTATCTATTACATTCTCTCTGTTCATTGATCCAGTATAATTGGCTTGTTTAAAACCAACAGTCCTAACTAACAGAGAAAATAGAAATGATAAGATTTGGCAAATGTATGACAGCACTAAGAAAGCCAAAGCTACTTCCAAACCTGAGTTGTGGGAAGGAAACAGAGATGGGGATAGACTAAAGAAAGTCTATAGGGAAAGTAGGTTTGGAGGGGAAATAATGAAGCTAATTTTGGATTTCATGAGTTTCAGATTCAAAGATGACATGAACAGGGCTCTATTCTCTAGGACATAGAAAACATAAGATCAGGAGCCAAGAATGAAACACTATCACCTGTCATAAAGATGATTTGTGCTAACACAGAGGGATGTGTCAGCGTTCAGGGCAGGAAACAGATCACTCTAGGCATGTCAAGCAGAAAGAGATTCGATGTAGGGAATTATCTCCTCAAAACAAAAAAAAAAAAAAAAAAAAGACATTTGAAGGCTAGAAGGGGCAAAGTCAGGGGGTCTCCCAGGGCCCAGAGAGCTCAAGGACATGCTACCAGAGTTATCATCCCAGCATCAGAAACCTGCTGCTGCCACGGCCCCTTAAAGTCCTGGAGGCTGGTGGCCAGCCGTTGGGACATAAAATCCGGTCACCATGACTGCCCCTTAACACATCTCTACCACCTATACAAGGGCAACGTATTGGTGGAACTTACCTTATTTCTGGAATCCTCACTGCAAGGAAAGTGGGTTAGCTTTCCAATTTCTCCAGACAGAAGGAAAATGAAATGGCCATTGAGGAAGTCAAGTCACAGATCCCACCATAAAGCACCTATAAGTACTATGAGAACCAAGTAAAGGAAAAAGTCATTGCTGGTGTGCTCACTGTACAGTCTTCCACAAGAGCCTTCCACACTTAGCCTTGGTTTCCCCATCTTCAAAATGAGGCAACTGACCTATGTGATTTGTAAGAGTCTCTTCAGCCCAGGTCTTTCAGAAGCCTATGAAAGACACCCTAGCCTTGACCCAGAGATAAACAATTTTCTTCCTGGGAGAATTATCTTTGCAGCCGACAGGCCAGCCCCACACATTAGTACATAATCATTAAACACCTAGCAAGAAGTGCCACCCCGCATACAGTTTAATAATTCACATTCCAATCCAATTACTGTGAGTTTCATAAACAAGTGCTTATTAGAATACAGTCGTTTCCTCTAAGCAAGCAGGGTTTTTAGAAGGAAAATTACAATGATTATCTTCAAGATACAGGCATGAATAATATAATCTCATTCGTCCTCTCTCCTTGTTTTTATCATTTTCTTTTCATGCTGTCTTTGATGTGAGGCTTAACACAACCATTTCTCCCACTCTGAACTCTTTTATCCCCTTAGCATAAGGTCCTCTCCATCTCTTCATCAAAACACATCTGTCCTGGGTCCTAGAGAGGGATTTGTCAAGGGTTTTACTTACTATATACTCATCTCTGACTCATGATTGCAGATTGCATGTGAAGTTGGAGGGAGTTTGGTGAGGAGGCAAGCAATAAACTGTCAGTGAGGTAACTGTATGGCTTTGGGCATTTATGACCTCTGGGTCTTGAAACTCCATCTCTAAAATAAGGAAATGGGTTTAAACCAAGAATTCTTAACCTGGGTAGATGGGCAAGCTCTGAGGAATTTAAGAATAAGCTTAAATTATATGCAGTAAGTTGTATGCACACAAAACCAATTACAATTTAAAAAATAATGTGGTCCCAGGGACACTAATTTCATATTAGCTCCACGGCAGGACAAGTTACCTAGTTAAGGAGATCAGGGTTCTCTATTTCTTGGCCAGGATATTGATCCAGAGATGAAACATGTGCCTAAACCTTACAATCACATCCAATCTTACAACTTCTGCTGTGAATACTGAAATACAGATGCTCTTTCCTGCTAGATGAGAACAAGTAAGAATAAAATTCCAGGAACTCCCACTAGCCATCTTGGAACCCACAGGGTAGCCAGCCCTGGGATGAAGATGACATTATAGAAGACTGAGCAGAGAAACAGAAGAAATGAGAGTCTTGGTAAAATTGTTGAATTGCAGGATCACTCTTTACCTGATATCCCTAAAGTTTTAGTTACACAAACCTCCACTATTTAAGCTGCTTTGAATAGGGCTTTCTGTAACTTGAAACTAAAAGCAACTTAAATGATAGTACATTGCATATGACATGTTCTGAAGAAAGAAGCCATAGTTTCCAGGAGAGCTTCAAAAACTTTTTTGATCCTTAAACTAGTAAAATCAGTACAAGCAACTAGGAAACTTCAACACTAGGAATCCTATTAGCATTCTATAATCTTGTGAATCCATGAAGTTCTAAATTGCTGGCTTGACTGATAATGTGATAATGTATAACCCTAACCATTATAAAAGTAGTTTTTTTAATAAAGTTGATTTTTTCCAATACAAAAGAAATACATGCTTATTACAGAAAATTTGTAAACTACAGCAGAAAAAAATAGACAACCACTGTTAATATTCTGCAAATTTCCTCCCAGTTTCTTTTTGTTTTCCTATGCATAATCTTAGGGAGGTTTAATACAGCTGAGTTCAAGCTATATGTGCAATTCTGTATCATGCTTTTTTCATTTGACATCATCATATAATTCCTACATCATTACAAACCCTTTGTAAACAGCCCTCTTTTTAAGTGGCTTCTTAACATTCTGTTGAACGGATATTCTATAATTTATTTTACCATTCCCCAAATGTTGGACAAAATGAGGCTGTTCTCGGGTTTTATTTTTGTTTGTTTCCTTGGTTATTTTGCTATTTTATCTCCTTTTGTAACAAAGAACTCCTTGGGGAACGTAAAGGAAGGAAGCACCAGCCATGGCCATCACCATGTCAGACCACGTGGAGAGGATGCGGGAGCACCATCTAGATGTGGGGGAAGCTTTAAATTATATCTGCCTTGCCATGGGCACAACTCATGGGACTTGTGCCCATCCAGTGTTAAGTCACCTCCATCCTTCTCATGACTCCTGTCAGGACAGAGCTCTACTAGCAGTGTTCCTGGCAGATCTCCACCCGGAGGGTGAGTACCTGCCCTGATTGGCGGGCTTGGGAAGGAGCCCTCACTGAGGCCCAGCACACCCCTCTGTTCCTTCACACCGTGAGTTTAGCAGGGGAGGCCTCGGTCTGGGCAGCTCTGCAGCTATCCAGCTGTCTATAACAGAGTGTGAAGTCTCATTCTGGGGATCAGCCATATGAACTCCCTTTATTCTCCAAAATCAGTTTCATTGGTATAATAGTGATATTTTGTTCATCTATCTTCTTTTTTTTTTTTTTTAAGATTTTATTCATTCATGAGAGATACAGAGAGAGAGGCAGAGACATAAGCAGAGGGAGAAGAAGGTTCCCTGCAGGAAGCCTGATGCGGAACTCGATCCCTGGATACCAGGATCATGCCTGAGCCAAAGGCAGATGCTCAACCACTGAGCCACCCAGGCATCCCTTGGTCACCTCTCTTCTTGGGTTCTATCTTATGTTCCCATTGGTATAGGACTCAGGCAGGGAAGGATACTATTTATCAGACACCTTCAAAACCAACACTGCAACTAAGATGATAATATCCTCCACTGTTGCTGAATCTCTTCTCCTCACCCCACAAGTAGGCTGTTGGGGTTTGGGATTCTGTTTAGAGAACTTGGCTTAAGGCACAATTTCTTGCCACCTCTAGATCTTGGCAACCAACACTATGTTCAGGTGGATACAAAAGATAATAGAATTACTATTTATAATAGTCACAACCATTTATTGAGCAGTAATAATATACCATGTGCTGTGTTAAATGCTTTACCTAGTTCATGCTAGCAAACGCTGTGAGGTAGGTATTTTCACTCCTACTTTATAAGCAAGGAAACTGACCCAGAGAGGATTTATAGCATCTGCCAGGTCAGGACTCACAATTAGATTAAAATCTCTGAAAGCCTGTGTTCTTAACCTCTCTGCACTGGTGCAAACAGCCCTAAGAGATCCTCTGGGGAGAGGTAGGAAGGGCAAACAGAGAGAGTGAGGACTCCCACATTCCCATGGCATTCAGTCTGGGTAATTCCACCAGACTCAGAGCCCAGCCAGAGTTTTATCTTTCCAGAGGCCACCTCAACAGTCCTTGAAGAGGACTGGGGTGGAGAGGGATTATTTTTGGCTTCTGTGTTCTTAGATAAAATTCGCATCACATAAAAAAAAAAAAAAATTGCATCACATATAACTCACCACTTTAAATTATACAATTCAGTGGCATTTAGTACATTCAAAATGGTGTGCAACCACTACTCTTATTTAGCCCGAGAACATTCTTATCACCCCAAAAGGAAATCATCTTAAGCACTCGCTTCCTGTTCCCCCACCCCTCAGCCCCTGATGATCACCCATCTGCTTCACTGCAATTTCTGCCTCTGTTTTTATGTGGTGTTACCTCCATGTGTCTGTGTACAAATTTCCCTCTTCTTATAAGGACACCAGGCATTGAATTAGGGCTCACATTAATCCAGTATGACTGCATCTTAACTTGATGACATCTGCAAAAACCCTATTTTCAAATAAGGTCACATTCACAGGAAACGGGAGTTACATGCATGGATCTTTTGGCGTAACACAACTCAACTCGCCACACTCTCTCATAAGGACCAAACCAAAGTCCTGTGGCATGTTAGCAGTAAACAGATTTTCCTATTGTCAGTTCCAGGAGCCTCAAAAATGTGTTAGCATCAACATGACAAAACACCAATATTTACTGAGTACTTAACTAGGTGCCAAGCATTGTCCTATTCTACATAGATTTTCTTATTAACCCTCATACTCATTCTGTGAGGTAGGAACATCTAGCAGCCCCATCTCACAAGTGAGGAAATTGAAGCTTTAGAAAGTTAAGTAACGAGGTGCCTCGGTGGCTCAATCAGTTAAGCATCTGCCTTCGGCTCAGGTCATGATTCCGGAGTCCTGGGATGGATCCCCACATCGGGCTCCCTGCTCCATGGGAAGCCTGCTTCTCCCTCTGCTACGCCCCCTGCTTGTGCTCCTGCGTTCTCTCTCTCTCTCTCTCTCTCTCTCTCTCTGCCAAATAAATAAAATATTAAAAAAGAAAGTTAAGTAACTTACCCAAGGAACATAATGATAGATCCAGGATTTGAATCCAACTTTTCTGATCTCAAAGCCTATCACAGTCCTACCATGCTTTACTTTCAGGCAAAGCCATGTGACTTTGAGCAAATAGGCACCCCTCTTTGGGCTTTTGTATCTTTATTTGAAAAAAGAACTGTTCCTGTAGGTTTCTAAGAGCTCTTCCCGCTGTGGGTCCACAGCCTATTAGTTGTTCCATCCAGCTGACCAGCTGATCTATATTTGAAATCCACTGCCTCAAGATCCACTTCCTGCCCCCCACCAAGAACAACCAGACACACTGCATGATGTGTTTACACACGATTCAAATACACAGGACTTCAAATACCTTTCCCAAATCTGACACCAAGCTCTCAGGCCTCATCAGATGTAGTGATCATTTCCATCCAAATATATGCTTCAGGAAGAGCCTAAGTGACCTGCAGGGAAAGACCAGCTCCACCAGCAACACACATCTTGATGGCACTTGGAGAAAGCTCACATTTCTAATTTGTTTCTTATCAGCAGTGTGCTTCTGGACTGAGCAAGAACATCAAGTTCGCAATGTCTTTTCACTGGACTTAAATGAATATTTCATATTCCAATTCTAGAGAACAGGTTAATGGAAGGGACTTCCATATTCCATACACCCTGCCCTGACATGTTTCCACTACTTTTCATTCCTTTTTCCAACAAGACCACATTATGTGGGGCTCTAGATATCACAACAGAAGCAAGCAAGGGAAGGGGGTGAGCAATAATGAAAAGATTAGGGTCAGTAAGGGAACTGGTGGAAAGATAAAGAACAGTGCTTAGAGCAGGCTAGAGCCAAAATGATCACAAAATCATAAAATGAATCACATTTATTGGCTGCTACTAGTTTCGGGCACATTTTCTCTTCTAAAGCCCTCGGCTATTATGTGGAGCAGCTGTGTTATGATCCCACTTTGCAGATACAAAAAACCAAGGCTCAGCTGGTAAATGAGATTCAGAACCAGGTGTGGCTGCTTCCAAAGCTGCTTTCCTCTCCAACCCAGGGACCCGAGAAACCCAGAAAATAAAACAGTCACCTTCCTCTTTGAAAAGTTTATGTGCTGTTGGTGTTACTGCTGAGAGCTGCCAACTTCCAAGAGCAGGTACTTTTTATTTTTTTCACGGAGAAGGAGATAAGCTTTAATCCTAATGATGCCAAAAACAGTAAGACTGTCTTAGATCTGGAGTCTTGGGCAGAATCAACGCTTGGGAAGAACGTAGGAGGAAAGGGTGAACATGGCCCTCGTCGTCTCCAGTCCTCCTCCCTCTTGCTCCTGTTGCACTGTTGGAACCAAGGGTTCTGGCCATCTCCCAAAGCTACAAGACCTTCCTCCTGTGAGCAGCACCCCACACCTCCTCCCAGCAGAGCACCAAAGTCACACAGACCTAGATTCCAGCCCTGACTCTCAGAGCCTCCCTCCTCTGTCAGATGATGATGATGTTAGTACCTCTATATCCTGAATCCCACCACTTCTCCGTCCCTTTACCCTATGGCCCTATCAAGCTCAGTACCCTGCCACAGGCACCTAACTCCTCTCCCTTCTCCCACTTTTGTTCCCTAGAGCCACTTTGGCCAGCAGGCACAGTGATCTTGTGAAAATATAAATTAAATCACGTAACCATCTTGCTCAAATCCCTCCAGTGGCATCTCATCATTCCTACAATTTAAAAAAGCATTTGTCATGCATGTCCTTCAGGGCACTCTCCTGCCTGCTTCCCCTACACTCTGCCCCTTGATCCCTCCATGACTCCCTATGGGCCTTCTAGTTCCTGAAACATGCCAAGGTCAATAGTGTCTTTGTGCTAGTTGGTCCCTCTGGCCAACATGCTCTTCCCAGAGCTCCACACACTTCCTCCCTCACTTCATCCAGGTCTCTCCTCAAACATCCTTTCTCTAAAAAGCTTCCCTTACCCTTCTCATTTGAAAAGCAGCTTTCCCATCACATTCTAGGACTTGACTTGCCTCATTTTTCTCCATAACATCTATTACTACTCGAAATCTGACACATGTTTAAGTTGTTATTGTCTGTCTTTTCCACTAATATATAAACTCTCTGACAGTAGGAGCCTTATCTATCTTGTTTATCCAATGCTTGTCATACAGTAGGTGCTTAATAAATATTGGTAGAATGAATAAGTGAATGAATGAGACTGTAAGTTTTGACAAAGACTGCTAGTTGTCCCTGGTATCCATATTTCCCTTCTTCCTTTCAGTAATTAAAATCCCAGGTTGTAGTTGGACGCAATACTGCCCACCTAAAGACTAGGTTTTCAGACTCTCTTGAAGCTAGATGAGTCTATACGACTAGGTTCTGGACAATTAAGTTTGCCATAAAAAATATAGGATTCTCAGTTAAATTTGCATGTCAGATAAATAACCAATAATTTTTTGGTATATGTATTTCCCAAATTAAAAGTTAAGTAACTGTGCAGCATTACTGCAATAACCAAAATATGCAAGCTGCCCAAGCATCCATCAACAGATGAATGAATAAAGATGTGTCATAGGGGCACCTGGGTGGATCATTCAGCTGAGTGTCTGCCTTCGGCTCAGGTCATGATCCCAGGGTCCTGAGATTGAGTCCGGCTTTGGGCTCCCTGCTCAGTAAGGAGTCTGCTTCTTCCTATGCCCCTCCTCCTGCTCATGCACTCTCTCTCTCTCTCAAATAAAATCTTAAGAAAAAGAAAAAGATGTATCTACACATGCACCCGCACATACTGGACTATTCCTCAGCCATGAAAAAGAATGAAATCTCTCCATTTGCAAAGACATGGATGGAGTTAGAGAGTAAATGTTAAGTGAAATAAGTCAGTCAGAGAAAGGAAAATATCATATGATTTCACACATGTGGAATTTAAGAAACAAAACAAAACAAATAAACAAAGTAAAAAAAAAAGGCAAATCCAGAAACAGACTCTTAACTGCAGAGAACAAAGATGGTTACCAGAGGTGGAGGTGCAGGGTGGGGTGATGGGGGATGGAGGA
Organism: Canis lupus familiaris; assembly: GCF_011100685.1. Classification (NCBI taxonomy): domain Eukaryota; kingdom Metazoa; phylum Chordata; class Mammalia; order Carnivora; family Canidae; genus Canis; species Canis lupus. The sequence goes on from NC_049225.1 coordinate 55,686,968, forward strand.
AGCAAGTAAAGGGGATTAAGAGTACACTTGTCATGATGAGCACTGAGTAATATATGCAATTGAATCACCATACTGCACACCTGAAACTAATATAACTATGCTAACTATACTGGAATTAAAATAAAAGTTAAATCACAATGTTTAATAGCCCAATCATTGTTTTAGTATAACTATGCCCTATTCAAAAAAAAATACATCAGTTGTGTTAAAATCAAACACAGAGAGAGACCTGACTTCAAACTTTCCTGACCAAAACCAGTCAAATGAGCAAAGCTTTATTTAGCTTATTTTGCAAGACAAGCACGGCTAACTTGACCTGGGTCATTTCTTGCTCATGCCTCTGAAAATCATAAGCAAAGCTTAAATTGTTCCCTGTGAACAATAGTCATTGCCCCACAAGCGAATGCTTTCTACAAGCTGCTTTTTGACACTAGACATCTGAGCTTCATTCTATATTTTGGTTTGAGTTGGTTTACATACTGCCTTTTTGGTATGTGCACAATAATTTTTTGCTAATTACTTCTTTAGTGGTTCATTCATTTTATTTCTGTTTTTTTCCTTCTGAACTTCTGACAATTGTTCATCTGAAATTCAAATTTGACTGCGTGTCCTGTATTTTTGTTTGCTAAATCTGGCTATGCTGTGCCCAGTGAAACTTAAGACAAAGTCACGTCTACAACTCCAAGGTCACTGCCTAAAAACTAAGGACATGTCCTCACTTACGTCCCCCTACCTGCAGGCCACCACACCATCATGCAGGGCATGTGGGTCACCTGTGACCCTGTGGCCCAGGGCCGCACTCTAGGATGCAGCAGAGCCAGAGAGTGGAAGGAGCTGGCCCCGGGCGCGCATGGTGGAACAGACCCAGGGAGGAGAGGAGCCTCCTTGGCCTCTGGAAAGTTCTTCCCTCCACTGCCTGGAGCATACTTCCCCGCACTTCCCTGTGGCCAGTCCACTCACTCATTCAGCTCTGCTCCAGTGACACCTCTGAGGAGGCTTTCCCTGACTGATCCATCTAAAAGAAAAGCCCCTGTCACCCTCCAGCTCCTGGCCTGGCATGATTTTCCTCTACGGCATCCCTCACTTCTACCTTGTTCTTATCTATCCCCTGGTTTATTGTCTACCTTACCCACTGGAAGGGAGGCTCCGAGAAGGCAGAGGATCTGTCTGTTGTTCACTGTGGTATCCCCAGCACCTCAAACAGCACCCAGCAACAAGGACGTGCTAGATAAACGTTTTTGAATAAATAAACAAACAGAAGATAGATATGGCTACAGATACGGTTGCAAATATGGATACAGACAGAGACAGATATAACAGGGTCACTGGCAAGTCAGACAGATTGTACCAATGGCTTCCTTCCAAAGGGTGACTGGAAAAGTGACAAAACCTCCACATGCACTGATGCCCCACTAGAGAAAACGCAGCCTTTTCGTGCAAGGCTTGCCTCCCTGTTGACTTGGGGACCTCTGCCAGGTAGAAGTAGTGTTTGTGCAGAATGTTAGTGCTAAAGCAATCTGAAGGTCAAGCCCCAGAGAGGGGGTGGGGTCACACAGGCCATAGCAACTGAGGCCTACAAAGCACTTCATGCTTCAGCAAGCATCTTCTCATCCTTGTTTGTAATCTGCTCTGCACAACAGCCTCTTGGGCAAGTGGTGACAATATTCATAGTGTTACAATTATATTTAAGTATAGTTTATTAGCCTCCTGAACTGTGCCTTTAAAAATGGGCAAGATGGTAAATTTTACGTTATGTGTATATGTGGATTTACATACATAAACACTGATACATATTTCGTGTTATATATATAGTTATTAGCAACCACTTTATTTTGCACATGAGCCAAATAAAGCTCAGAGAGGCTGGGACTTATAAAAGTCACACAGCTAGGGATTGGAGAAGCTAACCTTAACAGCGGGACTTTGGAGTCCAGCTCTGGACCTCCTCCACAAGGGAGATGAACCTTCATTCCACAAACATGCCGAGAACCAACCTCAAGCTAGAAGATCAGTGTCCTAAGCTTTCCAAGGAGACTTCTAATATGCTGAGAGCCATCACAGCTGCTCACTCCACTCCGCTGCAGAGCCCTGTCTCTTCCATGATACCACGCCAAGGGGTGGCTGATCCAACAGACAACAGCTCAATACAGATCGTGTGTCATTTACTCTCATTCTGTGATGATTAATTTGCTCGGGGACCAAGAGAGCTCAGTGGTTACATTAACATGCAAAGAAAAATTAAACATTTATGCATCCTTTATCTCCTCGTTTCTAGACGGATAAGTCCTGTCAGTGTCTGCAAGAGATATTCTCATTGACATTGTTTATCTGTTCCACTTGACTCCAAATTACACTTGAGAAACAAGAACTAACACACCGCGGTGTTTTTATACAGAAGTGGTGGCTGCAGGGGGCCAGATAGTAAAGAAAAAATATCTATCCTAAGACTCTGGTGTAGCATAAACTCAGAGCCCTCTGACACCAGAATCAGGCCCAAACAGGTAGGAGTTCAATAAACTCTCCTTGCAAAACCCCACCTGGGTTCCTGGAGTCCCTGTTTAATATGCAGCATTGCGCTGGGGATGCAGAACTCATGTGCCAGCTTTGCTCTAATGCCCAAATCACTACGTTGAAAAAGTGTCAGAGGCCTGGTTAGAAGAATTACAGTTACAGCACGGAGCAAATTATGAACTGCGTGTTTCGTGTCCTCCGTCAGTTCTCCCACTTCACGTGGGTGATGCTTCTCTCTTTCAGATGGGCTGTCATGGGTCCACTCAATATTAGGCCTCATCAAGGTAGAGCAGCATAAAATTCCACTTTGCAACCAGAGACCTGCAATGGAGTCTTAGTTCCATCATTTACCACTTATATGACCTTGGGAAGTGACCTAACATCACGGAGCTTGTTTTCTCATCTCAAAAAAGAGGAAAATAATATTGCCCACCGTGAATTAAATATGTGAATTAAATGAGATAAAACATGCAAAGCACCAAGTGCAGTGCCTGCAGGCAATAAGAGTTCAGCAATGAACTGATATTTAGCCACACAATGCATAGTGCTGTGTTAATCACATAGCACACTTTTAGTAAATATTTATTAGCAGTCATCTCAGGGTCATGAGGATGAGGGATCTCTTAGTTGAGTTTTACTGTATTTCATTAAACATTAGTTAGAACTTACTGAGCTCACATTATGTGCTAACCCCAGTTGCAAGTATTTTATGTGTCTTAACTCATCCAATCTTCATACATTTGGGGAGTGGGCAGGAATGTGCACCCAAACAATCTGGCTCCGCTACCTGCTTCTTAACCATGACCCTCACAGCCCCACTGTCAAGGAGCAGCTGTTACTTCTTTTGTAATCAGAAAATCAAAGTACTATTTTTAAAATGATTTAAGATGCTAAATATATATTTGTTGAATGATTATCAACTCCCATCTTACTGAATCTGTAAGAACCTCAAGACTGAGATATTGACACTTCTTTCATTTCAGATGAAAAGTTTTCCCAAGAACTACCCTACTACCCAGCAATTACACTACTAGGTATTTATCTAAAAGATACAAACATAGTGATCCAAAGGGCACATGCACCCCAATGTTTATAGCAGTAATGTCCATAATAGCCAAACTATGGAAAGAGCCCAGATATCCATCAACAGATGAGTAGATAAAGAAGATATGGTACATATATACAATGGAATATTACTCAGCCACCAAAAAACCTGAAATCTTGCCATTTGCAATGATGTGGATAGAAGTAGAGGGTATTATGCTAAACAAAATAAGTCAGAGAAAAACAAATACCATATGATCTCACTCATATGTGGAATTTAGGAAACGAAATAGATGAACATAGGGCAAGGGAAGGAAGGAAAAAATAAGACAAAATCAAAGAGGGAGACAAACCAGAAGAGATGCTAAACTATAGGAAACAAACTGAGGGCCTCTGGAGGGACTGTGGCAGGGGGACAGGGTAACTGGGTGATGGGCATTAAGGAGAGCACGTGATGTAATAAGCACTAGGTGTCGTATGCAACTGGTGAATCACTGACCTCTACCTCTAAAACTAATAGTACACTATATGTTAATTAAATTGATCTAAAATTTTAAAAAGGATGCTATGGGAAATAGAAGAAATGATGTCTTCCCTTCCTGGCTTCATGCATGTGGAAAGTGAATTCTTATTGCTAATAGCTGACATTTATTTAGTGCAGACCATGTGCCTAGTCACGGTGCTAAAAGCTTTGCCTACATTGTCTCACTTAATCCCCATAACAAATCAATGAGATAGGTACAATTAATACCCTCATTGTGCAAATGAGGAACTTAAGCCTCGGCCTTCCAAGAAGGAAAACCTGAAAAGGCTAACTGCTACGTGGCTGCCACAGGCAGTGATTTCTGTGCATTTTTCTTTTCCTCCACTATCTTAAAAAGCAGGACACTTTATGCTTGAAACATTCCTGGGTAAAGTGAATACCAACTTTTTAATACACTCCCACCACTAAACTGCAGTGCATTTGCCAGACGTTAAACTTTACATGCACACACTTGCAGAGCTAGTGAGTTCTAAAGAATCCCACTCTCTGAGTTTATGGACCACTTCTTACATGCTCCCCACCAGCACCTCTTTTCCCACCTGAAGCATTTGAAGATGGGCCTGAAATGGAGAAGACATGCTGTCTCTCTGCTCTAGCCTGCTAATTCTCAATTTCAAGATGTTCTATTACACCTGATTTATGGCCTGACAGGGCTCATTCTAGCCTACAACCTTGAGCTTGTAAAATGCACAGGGGAAAATTTACTAACGACCGTGTTCATCTTACTGCATGGTAGGGAATTTTTTTAAGTGAAAAAGGCTCAAGAAGCAGGGACATTTCAAACAGCCAATTATGAATAACAATTGTTTGATAGCTGAGTGCAGTAGATCTTCCAGCTCATTCGGTTTTCATCTAATTAAATCTTTCATTTCCACGGGCAGCGTGCGGTACATGCTTGTGTTTGCCTTTGTCGGCAGGATATAATCAATAGAAGAAATGTGGATGCATTTCAGCATTTATTAGCAGCTCAATTGGAAGTTGTTTTATTTTAATAACATCCTTGCCTTCGTTCTGTTCAGGTTAAATCGACAGCTTTGATGAATAATAGACGACAGAAAACTGGTTTATGTTATCCCATTAAGAGTAAAGAAATCAGAGAATGAAAGGAAGCTGAGAGAGAAATTGAAAAACGCTTTAAGGCTGCATTTTCTTTGTTACAAAACAAAAGAAAAACAAACAAAAATTCCTTCTATTCACTCCAAAAGATCATCAAACCTATTTGATTTCAGCTAGATATACCTCCCAGGACCACGGTGATAAATACCCTTTCTGAAGCTTTCCACCACTTTCATGTGTAGCACATAGTTAGTTATTCTTGTTTAATATCCTCTGGAGCTGCAATATGGATTAGAAAAGGGAGAACCAGTACAAAATGGCATTTGTTCACCAGAAGTGAATCCAAATGCCCAAATGTTCCCATCCTCAAATAGTAGGCACTCTGGCAGAGAGAAGATACCTTAACAACACATATGGAAACTCCACAATGATGAGGCATTCACAAGAGCCCACTGCACAGCATGGTCAACAGAATCCGAAGTGAACCGTGGGTCAGAAGACTGTTCTTTGTAAATCCTACTGGATATAGCCAACCATTCACTTGACAGTGCCACGTGGACCTCTCTCATCTAAAAATCTGAGTGTTTTGCCACAATGAGATATCACTTCACACTCATTAGGATAGCAATTATCCAAAAAATAAATAAATAAAAAACAAGTGTTGGCGAGGATATAGAGAAACTGAACACTTATGCACTATGGGTGAGAATGTAAAATGGTGCAGCTGCTGTAGAAAACAGTTTGGTGGTTTCTCAAAATAATAAATATAAAATTACCACATGATCCACCAATTCTACTTCTGGGTATATCCCCCAAAGAAGTGAAAGTAGGAACTCCAACAGGTATTTGTACACTCATGTTCGTAGCAGCAATGTTCACAATAGCCAAAAGGTAGAAGCAATTCAAATGCCCATCAATGAATGAATAAATTATGGCACATGCATAAAATAGAATTATTCAGCCTTAAGGAGAAAATTCTGACACATGCTACAGCATGGATGAACCTTGAAGACAATGTGCAGAGTGAAATAAGCCAGCCCCAAAAGGACAAATATTGTGTAGTTATATGAGGTTCATAGAGCAGTCAAATTCATAGAGACAGAGTAGAATGGTGGAAGTCAGGAGTCACGGGAAGGGTGAACATGGAATTCATGTGTAATGGTACAGTTTCAGGTGGAGAAGATGGAAAAGTTCTGGAGGTGGATGGTGGTGATGGTGCCACAATGTGAAGAATGCCACAGAAGAGTACATTTTTAAATGGCTGGAATGGGGCAGCCCAGGTGGCTCGGTGGTTTAGTGCCACCTTCAGCCCAGGGCCTGATCTTGGAGACCTGGGATCAAGTCCTATGTCAGGCTCTCTGCATGGAGCCTGCTTCTCCCTCTGCCTGTCTCTCTCTCTCTATCTTTCTCTCTCTACTCTCTGTGTCTGTCATGAATAAATAAATAAAATCTTTAAAATAAAATGGCTGGAATGGTAAGTTTTGTTACGTATATTTTGCCACAATAAAAATAAACAATATTTTAACACTCAGATAAAGTTGTTCTTTGATAGCTCCCACCTTAGCATACACATCCATTCATCCAGTTGCTCAAGCCAGAGAGCTGAGAACCAACTCTGATACCCCCAGCCAAGTCTACTACCTAAATGAATGCCCCATCAGGCTACTCGCTGCCATGCCCTGCCATCTCCTTGATTGTACTGTCCTCTCTTACCTGAATTCTCTAGTGACCTCCTACCTGGTGTCTGGGATCAGTCCAGGCCCTGCTCCCTCCAGGCCATTCTCCACCAGCAACTAGACTGAACTTTTATGGACAGAAACCAGATTCTGTTGCCACTCACCTCCAAAGCTTCTGCTGGCACTGAGAACAAAATCCGGGCTCCTCCCTAGCCTACTGAAGCCCTGAAGCCAGGGGGACCCCCCACACACACACACCGAGGTCTCCTCTGTCACAGTCTCCCCCACTCAGTACTTCTATACCTCTCTGTACACAACGCACCCCCATCACCTCCTCAAACTCATGAGGTTCCATGGTCATGCAGGCCCTCTGCACATGGCATCCCTTTGCTGGGAACATTCTCCCCTCATTGTCTGCCTAACCAAACACTCCTTTGACTTCAGGCCTCAACATTTCTTTAAGGGTCCTTCATAGATGTCATGTTGCAAAGAGCCCCCTGCTCTCCTCTCGTGCACTTTCTTCTTTGCATGCCCCCAGCCACTCAGCACATGTCTGGCACACAGTAGGTACTCATTTGTGGGATGAACGAGTAAGTAAAGGAATACATGTTCTTTTTGGTCATGCAAACAAAGGGAAGCAGAAACCCTGTCTCTAACCCAGACAGCCTCCACCTTATACTTTCCTAGAGAGCTGGCCAGCCTATGCATGTGATCTGAAACCCACTCCATCTGAAGTTAACCCACCTACTCACTTCCAACCTCCTGGTGTTGGACTGACACACCCTTCTTATGAGAGGGCCTTCCTTATCCCAAGAAGGTGATAAGAGTGACGCTTGTGGAGCTTCAAAAACAAGGTAATTGCCTGAATTGTTTCCTACGATGATATAAATTTGTTGACAAGAGCCGCACAGCTGTTCCTTTTCCTTGGTTTTCCACGGCGTGCTGCCTGCTATATTAGTGAACAAATGCCTTGAAACAACATGAGATCGGCCATATAGATGGAATGTGAAATTGGGTGTGCAGTCATCAAGCCCCCAGCGCAGGCCCAAGCCCTTACCTCAGCAGTCGTGAGAAAGCCTCAGCTCCCTCACTGGTCTTCCCCCTTTTGGCAAGCCATCTTCCCCTAGGTCATGCTCCACCAATCAGTAACTTGGATAATGACCAATGCTACAGTGATTATTATTGTTATTATGGACTCTATTTTATTCTCATTTAATTAGTAATTATTTTAGATTACATGGCTGAAGAGCTGCTACAATGAGTGTTTCCTGGCAGTCAAGGGCTAATTCTCCATCAAGGCAGAAATATGGGCTATTTTGAGTTCAGCCGTTGGAAGCTGTAGTGATGAACGCCGCTTGGTGCCATATGGCGCAGTCTAAACCTGGTGTCTCTTTACAACAATAGTTTCACTTCTATTACCATTAAGGAGAAATATGTAAAAACTGTTTTCTCTCCAAACAGAGCTCCCATGCTGGCAGGCCCTGGAGTATCTGTGAGAAGAAAACCCAATGATTCTGCTGCCCCTATCAGCGCTATCAGAGCCTTCATAGGGGCTCCCTCAGGGCCCAGGTTTACAGCTAACATTCATTGGCTGTAAAATGCACACATCTTCTGTTGGAGTTGACACCTAACAAATCTGGTAACAAGCTCATGGTGACACCCAAAACCCGTGTAGCTTGACGGTGGGTACACATGAAGCAGCCTGGGTAGTACTGTTTTTGCATTTCAAACATTTAGGAGTAGCCTTATTTCCGTAAATAAACATGCTGTCTTCAAATCACTGATCCAGGGGGGAAACATGATGAGCCTAGAACCATCTTTTTGTTCAAAGTATGGAAGTGCCCAGGGATGAAGAAATGTCAAGAGGACACAAGAACCAATTTGAAGTAGCTTCCACTGAGTGAGTCTGAGAAGTTGTGAGAATTAAAATATATGATTGTAATAGATCAGAACCCACTGGATAGGGTAGTACCCATAAATCCATACTGATAGAATTGATGCATAAATAAATGAGAAGAGAAAGCTCTTCTATATAGCAGAAAGATGACTAATAAATGCAGGAGAAATGATGGTGGTATTAAAAAATCGCCATTTTATAACCATCGTAGTTATAATCTATTCATCAAGAAACATCAATTAATGGATGCCAAACTCTAGTGGGTGAGAGGCTGATAGGAAAGATATTTACATGGTTCCAAAGTATCTCATCACAAGATACTTATTAATCACAAAAAGACTTTATAGCAGAGACACCTGGCTGGCCCCAGCATCCTAAGTGATCAAAGTTAAAAACACCAATAACCGAATACATATCCTGTGCCATCCCGCGAGATGTGATATACAACATTCCAGCCAAAATCATAGCATGAGTCTAACCAATTGAGGGGGAGTCTACAAAATGACTGGCTTGTAACCTCCTACCCTGTGCATGTCACAAAACACAGAGTTACCAGATGATCCAGCAATGCCACTACCTTGTAAATACTCAAAAGAAGTGAAAGCAGAACTCAAACTGATACTTATATGCCTGTGTTCACAGCAGCAATATTCACAAGAAGCAGCAGAAGTAACCGAAGTGTCCATCGATGGGTGGACAGATAAACAAAATGTGATCTATACACACAATGGAATATTACTCAGCCTTAAAAAGGAAAGAGATTCTAACATATGCTGTAGCATGGATGAACTTTGAAGACACTATGCTAGATTAAAGAAGCCAATCACAAAAAAAGGCAAATATTGTACGATTCCACTTACATGAGGCACCCAGAGTGGTCCAATTCAGAGACAGAAAGTAGAAGGGTGGTTTCCAGGGGCTGGGAGGAGGGAGAACTGGGGAGTTTGTGTTAATGGGTACAGAGTTCCAGGTGGGGAAGATGAAAAGCTCTGGAAATGGATGGTGATGACAGCTGAGCAACAATGTAAATGGACCTAATGCCGCAGAAGCATACACTTAAAAATGGTCAAAATGGTAAGTTTGATGTTGTACCTATTTTACCACAATTTAAAAAAAAAAATTCAAGCTTTGGATTCAAACCTGGATTCCAGGGGAAGGAGGAAATTTTTGAAGTCGATGGCTAAGTTTATGGCATTGATACTAATAACAGTTTCACAGGCGTATGCGTATCTCCAAACACATCAGGTTGTATATATTAAACATCTACAGCTTTTTGTATGTCAATCATAGCTCAATAAAGCAGTGAAAAAAAAAAAAAAACAACCTGGGTTCAAATTCTGACACTGCCACTTACTGTGTGATTCGAGGCAGATTATTGAGTGTCTTCGAACCCCTGATTTCTCACTTATAAAATGGAGACAAGATAGGATTGGCATGAGGCAGAGGCTAATACAGTTAGCATAGTGCCTGGCATGCAGTGGGCATTTGATAATATCAGTAAGTGCCCAGAGACATGAAATAACATGGCATACGTGTTTAAGAGAACTAATGCTGGTTTGGTATGGTTGGAGGATGTGGTGACATGGGAAGATGCTAGAATGAAAAGCAGGTCTTTTGTGCCAAGATAAAGAGTTTAAGCTTTGTTTTTAGGCCTGTGAGGGGTTCCTGGAGGGTTGTAAATAGTTCAGGGAAATATTAGAGAAGGAGGGAGGGAGGGAATGGGGTAAATATGAAACTCCATTTTAAGGACATGGACATCTGATTATTTCACTCAGTCTGTGGCCTTTCTCTTCTCCATTAACACCAGTAATTAACACCAATGGCTTAAGGAAAAACAAAACATTAAGGGAAATGCCACATTTAACACTCTTACTTGGCACCCCACACCTGATCAGAACAAGGAACTCAGATATAAAGAAGGAACTAGCCATGTTATAAAGTTAACTTAGGCTTAAGCACGAACTGCAAAAAGATGGCTCTCTCCTTATCTCCCCCCTTACTCACTGAGTGGAGGGCACAGAGGTTTCCCACCATGTGCTCCATCTGTTCTCTGTCCCGTGCCAAGCTTTCTTTAGACCCCTAACATCTGTGAGGAGCAGAGCTGGGTCAGAAGACAGTTTTGCTCAGGTTACAACCTGCACATCAATGGCCTGTTTCATGCAAACTCCTCTCATTTAGACATGACATTCTAATGTGCTCATTTCCACCACCATCACTGAATGTCATTCTTTTTTTTTTTTTAACTTTATTTATTTATTTATTCATGAGAGACAGAGAGAGAGAGAGAGAGAGAGAGAGAGGCAGAGACACAGGCAGAGGGAGAAGCAGGTTCCATGCAGGGAGCCCGGCGCGGGACTCGATCCCAGGTCTCCAGGATCAGGCCCTGGACTGAAGGCAACGCTAAACCGCTGAGCCACCCAGGCTGCCCTGAATGTCATTCTAAACAGTTGCTCTCCACTGATTCTTCTCTCCATCCATGAGGCTTAAATTTTTATGTGAAAACTCAAAATAATGAAAGTAGCCAAAAGCACACATTTCTCCTGAGTAAGCTGTATTGTTGACCTAGTTCTGTTTGGCCCTTTAAATGAGATTGATTTTGGATTTAACTGGGTTTTTCTTTTTCTAATCACCTAGATAATATATATTCCACCTAGAAAATATCAAATGTATAGAAAAACACAAAAAGTAAAAATAACGGGCAGTCCCGGGGGCGCAGCGGTTTAGCGCCGCCTGCAGCCCAGGGCGTGATCCTGGAGATCCGGGATGGAGTCCCACGTCGGGCTCCCTGCATGGAGCCCGCTTCTCTCTCTGACTCTCTCTCTCTCTCTCTCTGAATGAATAAATAAATAAATCTTTTTAAAAAATTAAAAATAACAGTTGCCTGTAGTCTTATCAGCCCAATGTAATATGCTTAAAATCTTGGTATATATCATTGTAATTTTTTCTAGTTTTCTTTCTATGCATATATTACTTATTCTTTGTTAAATTGAGCTTGTGTACACACTTAAAAACTTACTTTAAAATAGTAGCGTTTGGAAAAAAAATAATAAAATAAAATAAAATAAAATAAAATAAAATAAAATAGTAGCGATTGGGCACCTGGGTGGCTCAGTCAGTTAAGCATCTCTTAACACTATTGCTCCCAGGATCCTGGGATCAAGCCCTACACTGGGCTCCCTGCTCAGTGAGGAGTCTGCTTCTCCCTCTGCCCCTCCCACCCCCCCTTCCCACTCATGCTCGCTCTCTCTCTCTCTCTCTCAAATAAATAAATAAAATTTATTTTGTGTTAAAATAATAGCTCTTGCTGGGACAGGATGAGGGGAGCAGCTGGACTTGCTGTGCTCTGTCTCCCTCTCTACTTGTGTTTCCTCCTTCCCCACAGCAACAAGCTTCCTCAAAAGTTTCCCTGCAGCCAGCTTGGCTGAGGGGCTCCAGTGCAGCAGCCAGAAAGCCAGGCTCTGCTGAATAGCAATGCCCCTGCCGTCGCTGAGAGCTCCCTGTCTTGGTTAGATGGCTCTGGATTAGGATTCTCTCTGGAACACCCGACCATTAGTTTGCAGGCAGTGTCCAGGAACCTAAAATCCATAACATGTGTATGTTATGGTGAACGCCGAATTTGGAGAAGAATCAAAAGAATCTGTTGCTGAAGAAGAAGCAGACAGTGATAATAAGTTGAAGCTATTGCTGGATTTAAATTTGTGCCTCGTGATTAATCGGCATTGGAGGCAATGTTCAGGCTTTGCATCCAGCTCCTAAGAGTGAAGATTCAGATGATTACTGTGATGTAGAAGCTCGTGGGCAAGAGCAGGGAGACATCCGTACATTTTACACCTATGAAGGATTATCTCATTTAACAGCAGAAGGCCAAATCACACTGGAGGGATGAGAAGGTATGCCTTCTCAGCCTGCAAGCAGCCAGTTTAACAGTGGCTGGAGCCTGGACACAAGATTCAGGAAGAGATTATGAAGATGGGATGGAGGTGGATACTAGAGCAACAATTACTGGCCAGTTTGAGGATGCAGATATTGATCACTGAGAATGATTTAGGCTGGTGGGATTCTACTCATAAATGTAGGGAAGAACTTGGTGCCTCTTCTACCGTGGAGCGGATGTTGAAGAAAGTCTTTTTCCTTCTCCTAAGCTTACCTGAACCAGTTCTTTCTTGAGACAGACTATATTGAGACAAAAAGCTGTCAAGAGCAGAAGGAACTATGATCTTTTTTAACAAAAGGGAATTAACTTAACCACGAGGATATTTGTAGTTTATCATCTACCCCAAAACTTTCTGTGTAAAAGTGCACTCTGAATAGGCCTCCAGTTCCAGCTTTCACTATATGCATCTTTGTAACCTGGTAGGCCCACGCGGTAAGAATGTGCATGGGCTTGGAGGTGTAGGTAGACTGGATGGAAAGAAGGGAGATGGAGTCTAAAATATGCCCTTTCAGAGCCTAAGCCCTACAGTGGGCTCCGTGCTCAGTGAGGAGTCTGCTTCTCCCTCTGCCCCTGCCACCCCCCTTCCCACTCATGATCTCTCTCTCTCTCTCTCAAATAAATAAATAAATAAATAAATAAATAAATAAATAAATAAATAAATAAAATCTTTTTTTGTGTTAATATAATAGCTCTTACTGGGGCAGAGCCTAAGGATCCCCATACCCCTTAAAAAGAAAGACAAAGAGATTTCAGCCTCTGCTCATTCTCCACGGGGATAAGGGTCTTTGTAATGATTTGGGACCCAGATAAATTTATTCAGGGATCTTTAGGAAGCCTCTTGGGAAACATCCCAGCCACATACTCTATCACTAGCACAAGTGCTTCTGACTAGCTTTGACTCCTTCCACCATGTCTCACCAGTCTGTCGTTTATAAACTCTCAGGTAGGTTATCCTCTTTAATTTCTAACCTCTTGGGTCGGTTTATGTAACGAGTGAAATTGAGATAAAGTCCTCAGAGTATTTCAGACAATAATTGTTTTGTCTTAAACATATAGCTTAACAAATAAATATAGCTTAAACAAATAGCTTAAACAAATAAATATAGGTTTTCTATTTTAAAAAATAAATTAATTCATTAAATTAAATAATAGCTTTTATTACATTCCAGAAACTATTCTTGGCACTTCATCCATTTTATGTGATTAATAGCATATTGTGAACATATCTTTATGGCATTCCAAATTATTCAAACACGTGTTTTAATGGCTATGTAGCATAGCATCACATGATACGTTATCAGAGCCATGGTATCCGATGTACTAGCAGCTGCCTGCACAAGCCATGGGACTGGATGGGGTAATTCTCTCTGGAGCAAGAGGAGCCTTTTCTAAGTCCCACAAAGGTGCTACTTTGGCTAGAAAATGCCAAAAAGTAATATAACCTATTCAGCTCCCCATTACTGGAATGCCTCAGGTCATTTTCGATTCTTACTATTATAAATATCTTTAAGCATAACTAGTTAAAGAATACCAATTTTTTTGAGGCTCTTGTTGCTGAACTGCTCTCCTACCAAATGCTTCAGAGTGCTCTTTTCTCTACAGCTTCTCAATGCTAGGTGTTTCCAGTCTCTCTAATCCTAGACAATTGTGTGACAAGTGCACAGTTTTAAAGTGCAATATTTGATTATTAGAGAGAATGAATATTTTTAAATGCTTATTTAAAATATGTATTTCTTCCCTTAATCATTGCCTACCTATATTTCCTACCTTTTCTATTGGGATATTAGTCTTATTGATTTTTTTTTATTTTTTTTATTTTTTTTTAATTTTTTTATTTATTTATGATAGTTACAGAGAGAGAGAGGCAGAGACACAGGCAGAGGGAGAAGCAGGCTCCATGCACCGGGAGCCCGATGTGGGATTGGATCCCGGGTCTCCAGGATCGCGCCCTGGGCCAAAGGCAGGCGCCAAACCGCTGTGCCACCCAGGGATCCCTCTTATTGATTTTTTAAAAGATTTTATTTATTTATTTGTGAGAGACACAGAATGAGAGGCAGAGACATAGCCAGAGGGAGAAGCAGGCTCCCTGTGGAGAGCCTGATGTAGGACTCTATCCCAGAGCCCCAGGATCACTACCTAAGCCAAAGGTCCATGTTCAACCACTGAGCCCTGGTCTTGTTGATTTTCAGGGCTCTTTGTAGTTCAAGAATGTTAACCCATTACCTGCCATATATTTAAAAAATGTTTCCCCAATTGAATATTGCCTTTTGATTTTGCTTTGATACTTTAAAATTTGTATGTTATCTTTAATGTGAGAGCAGTCAAATCAATTGATGTTTTCTTTCTTTTTTTTTTTAAGATGGAATTTTTATTTTTTTATTTTATTTTTTTTAGATTTATTTTTTATTGGTGTTCAATTTACTAACATACAGAATAACCCCCTGTGCCCGTCACCCATTCACTCCCACCCCCCGCCCTCCACCCTTCTACCGCCCCTCGTTCATTTCCCAGAGTTAGCAGTCTTTACGTTCTGTCTCCCTTTCTGATATTTCCCACACATTTCTTCTCCCTTCCCTTATATTCCCTTTCACTATTATTTATATTCCCCAAATGAATGAGAACATATAATGTTTGTCCTTCTCCGACTGACTGACTTCACTCAGCATAATACCCTCCAGTTCCATCCACGTTGAAGCAAATGGTGGGTATTTGTCATTTCTAATGGCTGAGTAATATTCCATTGTATACATAATCCACATCTTCTTTATCCATTCATCTTTCGTTGGACACCGAGGCTCCTTCCACAGTTTGGCTATCGTGGCCATTGCTGCTATAAACATCGGGGTGCAGGTGTCCCGGCGTTTCATTGCATTTGTATCTTTGGGGTAAATCCCCAACAGTGCAATTGCTGGGTCGTAGGGCAGGTCTATTTTTAACTGTTTGAGGAACCTCCACACAGTTTTCCAGAGTGGGTGCACCAGTTCACATTCCCACCAACAGTCTAAGAGGGTTCCCTTTTCTCCGCATCCTCTCCAACATTTGTTGTTTCCTGCCTTGTTAATTTGCCCCATTCTCATTGGTGTGAGGTGGTATCTGATTGTGGTTTTGATTTGTATTTCCCTGATGGCAAGTGATGCGGAGCATTTTCTCATGTGCATGTTGGCCATGTCTATGTCTTCCTCTGTGAGATTTCTCTTCATGTCTTTTGCCCATTTCATGATTGGATTGTTTGTTTCTTTGGTGTTGAGTTTAATAAGTTCTTTATAGATCTTGGAAACTAGCCCTTTATCTGATAGGTCATTTGCAAATATCTTCTCCCATTCTGTAGGTTGTCTTTTAGTTTTGTTGACTGTATCCTTTGCTGTGCAAAAGCTTCTTATCTTGATGAAGTCCCAATAGTTCATTTTTGCTTTTGTTTCTTTTGCCTTCGTGCATGTATCTTGCAAGAAGTTACTGTGGCCGAGTTCAAAAAGGGTGTTGCCTGTGTTCTTCTCTAGGATTTTGATGGAATCTTGTCTCCCATTTAGATCTTTCATCCATTTTGAGTTTATCTTTGTGTATGGTGAAAGAGAGTGGTCTAGTTTCATTTTTCTGCATGTGGATGTCCAATTTTCCCAGCACCATTTATTGAAGAGACTGTCTTTCTTCCAATGGATAGTCTTTCCTCCTTTATCGAATATTAGTTGACCATAAAGTTCAGGGTCCACTTCTGGGTTCTCTATTCTGTTCCACTGATCTATGTGTCTGTTTTTGTGACAGTACCACACTGTCTTGATGACCACAGCTTTGTAGTACAACCTGAAATCTGGCATTGTGATGCCCCCAGATATGGTTTTCTTTTTTAAAATTCCCCTGGCTATTCGGGGTCTTTTCTGATTCCACACAAATCTTAAAATAACCTTACACATAAAGGAGCTAGAGAAAAAACAGCAAATAGATCCTACACCCAAGAGAAGAAGGGAGTTAATAAAGATTCAAGCAGAACTCAACGAAATCGAGACCAGAAGAACTGTGGAACAGATCAACAGAACCAGGAGTTGGTTCTTTGAAAGAATTAATAAGATAGATAAACCATTAGCCAGCCTTATTAAAAAGAAGAGAGAGAAGACTCAAATTAATAAAATCATGAATGAGAAAGGAGAGATCACTACCAACACCAAGGAAATACAAACGATTTTAAAAACATATTATGAACAGCTATACGCCAATAAATTAGGCAATCTAGAAGAAATGGATGCATTCCTGGAAATCCACAAACTACCAAAACTGGAACAGGAAGAAATAGAAAACCTGAACAGGCCAATAACCAGGGAGGAAATTGAAGCAGTCATCAAAAACCTCCCAAGACACAAGAGTCCAGGGCCAGATGGCTTCCCAGGGGAATTTTATCAAACGTTTAAAGAAGAAACCATACCTATTCTCCTAAAGCTGTTTGGAAAGATAGAAAGAGATGGAGTACTTCCAAATTCGTTCTATGAGGCGAGGCCAGCATCACCTTAATTCCAAAACCAGACAAAGACCCCACCAAAAAGGAGAATTACAGACCAATATCCCTGATGAACATGGATGAAAAAATTCTCAACAAGATACTGGCCAATAGGATCCAACAATACATTAAGAAAATTATTCACCATGACCAAGTAGGATTTATCCCTGGGACACAAGGCTGGTTCAACACCCGTAAAACAATCAATGTGATTCATCATATCAGCAAGAGAAAAACCAAGAACCATATGATCCTCTCATTAGATGCAGAGAAAGCATTTGACAAAACACAGCATCCATTTCTGATCAAAACTCTTCAGAGTGTAGGGATAGAGGGAACATTCCTCAACATCTTAAAAGCCATCTATGAAAAGCCCATAGCACATATCATTCTCAATGGGGAAGCACTGGGAGCCTTTCCCCTAAGATCAGGAACAAGACAGGGATGTCCACTCTCACCACTGCTGTTCAACATAGTACTGGAAGTCCTAGCCTCAGCAATCAGACAACAAAAAGACATTAAAGGCATTCAAATTGGCAAAGAAGAAGTCAAACTCTCCCTCTTCGCCGATGACATGATACTCTACATAGAAAACCCAAAAGTCTCCACCCCAAGATTGCTAGAACTCATACAGCAATTCGGTAGCTTGGCAGGATACAAAATCAATGCCCAGAAATCAGTGGCATTTCTATACACTAACAATGAGACTGAAGAAAGAGAAATTAAGGAGTCAATCCCATTTACAATTGCACCCAAAAGCATAAGATACCTAGGAATAAACCTAACCAGAGAGGTAAAGGATCTATACCCTAAAAACTACACAACACTTCTGAAAGAAATTGAGGAAGACACAAAGAGATGAAAAATATTCCATGCTCATGGATTGGCAGAATTAATATTGTGAAAATGTCAATGTTACCCAGGGCAATATACACGTTTAATGCAATCCCTATCAAAATACCATGGACTTTCTTCAGAGAGTTAGAACTAACTGATGTTTTCATTTATGGCTTCTGCCTTTACTTTGATGTTTAAAACGCTTTCTCCAGCCCGACTCAGATCACCATTTGTTCATTTTTGATTAAACATCTCCTATCTGTAACCTAGGTCCTTTTAAGTTGGCCTTGGTTTATAAGATTCAGAATCTGTTAACTTGTGTTAAACCATGTGGCTGCTTTGGCTAACAGAGCATTGGATTGGGAGTGGAGAGCTGGACCAAGAAATGGGAGAAATTAATCTTCAATAGACTTTGTCTCTCTGTGCCTAAATCCTCTGTGTGTAAAACGTAGAAATTTGCATTTGGGCCCCAATTTTACCTTTTTTTTTCTATTGTAAAATATGGCACATATACAGAAGGCTGCAGAGTGATAAGTAATCATAAGACAACCATCCATATAACTGTTATCTATATTATTGAGATGGAAATAGAGATGGTGGGGGAGGGGAGGAGGGAGGGGGAAGAGGAAAGAGGGGGAGGGAGAGAGAAGAGAGATTCCTGTTCCAAGTCCTTTCTCAAGGACACACTCTCCTTAGCTCTTGGTAATCATCATCCTATGTATAATCACTATGTTAAGGTCTTCACTTCCTTACTGTGCTTAACGCTTTTATCCCCTATGCATTCATCACCTATAATTCCCACATATTTCTAAGTTTTTAATGGTTTGATTTTTTCCATTCATATCTATAATCCATTTAGAATTTATCTTATTTCATGGTGTGAGAAATCAAAAGTTATTTTTCTTCAGGTGGTTTAACAATTATTTAGGCACTGCATATAGCACAATGCTTTCTTCCTGAACTGTGCTTTTAAAAGTCCGGTTTCTTGGGATGTAATCTGTACTTTGTAAGAGTATAGTTCTGTGAGTTTTGACCAACATAGACAGTTGTATAGCCACCACCACAAGCAAGACACAGAGATGGAGTATTTCCATCATCCCACCAAGCTCACTTGAGCCCTTTTGTAGTCAGCCCCACATTCCAACACCCCAGCCCCTGGCATCCACACATCTGTTTGCTGTCCCTATACTTTTGCCTTTTCCTGCTTATCAACCTAATATGAGCATACAGCATATAGCCTTTTGAGTCTGGCTTCTTCACTTAGCATGATGCTTTTGAGATTTATCCACGTTGTTGCTTGCATCAGTAATTCATCCTTTTTATTGATGAGTAGTATTCCACTATATGGACGCATCATGATTTATAGGTCCAATCTTTCCCCATGAAGGATGATTGGAGCTATAGGGCTTTTGTAGATATCCTTTATCAGGCTGAGGAAGTTCTAGTTTGCAGAGAATTTTTAATCACAAATGGATGTTCAATTTTATCAAATGCCTTTCATGCATCTACTGAGCTATGCATCTCTGTCTGCCCTGGGAATAACAGACTTGACCACCCTAGAGACTTGAAGCTTCAGTCTGAATTCCAGGGAAAATTGCCCAGTGAAGTGGGCAGAGCCTCGGGCCCCATCTCACTTTTGAGCCCTGTGAACAAGTGAGTTTGCTGCCCTACCCCTGGGAGCTTAAGGGTTCTGATTCCTAAAAGAGGAATCCAGAGAAGTACATGGCATTTTGTATCCCCAACAGCCATTACTTGCCTCTCTCCTGCCTGCACCTCTGAGGCCAGGCTGGGGAGAGGCAGTCTCCAGCCCCCTGTATTTCTTGTGAGCATCTGGTGGAAGTCTGTGGGAAAGAGTTGACAGCTGAGTGTGAATTCCTTGGGTACAGCTATTCCAGATTGACACACTAACACACAGGTGGATTTTGAGAGTGTTACAGTTTCACTGGTTTCTTAACCACCCGGACCACCATGGAAGCTGTGAGGCCCACCTCACCTCAAAGGGACTTGTGTCTCTTCTGAATCAGATGATTCAGTGGCCTCACATCCTCATTTTTCTCCTGGGCTTAACAAAAGTCATGATTTTGCAGTTTATCTGTCATTTCCTCATTATTAGGGCAGGAGTGATGTGCCTCACAGCTTTCTATACCTTAAGCAGAAGCAAAAGAACATTTAAATCCCACCTTTATCCTATATCAAACGTATATACTTGAGCCTGTTTGGGGGCTATTTTTATTCTTACAAAAGAACCATGCTACTTTGATAATAAATCTTTCTTTCTTTCTAGCACTGTAAGTCACCCTTCAATCTTCCAAAAATTCTTCAGCCTTTTATTAATCTTCCCAGGTGACCTTAGAATTATATTGTCTAGTTAAAAAAATACTTTTGACATTTTTATTAGAATTGAAATGGCAGCATTATTGAGTTATGCTATCCAAGAATGTGGTATGCCCTACCATTTATTTAAGTCTTCATGTCTCCCAGTGAAGTTTTAGTTTTATTTATATGGGTTCTGCATACTTTTCTTATGCCAAGCTTATTCCTAGATATTTTATGCTAGCCTCTATCTTAATGCCTTTTTTAAATTGTATTTTCTAACTGATGATTGTTGATTTAAAAGATAAGCATTGATTGTGTATACTGATTTTGTAACCAGAACTGCCTTATTAAACTCCTTACTTCTAATTATTTTTTGGTTGATTTTCTTGGATTCCCAGGAAGGCAATTATATGCAAGTAATAATCTATCTCCTCCTTTCTGATGATTTTTCTCTTATTTCATTTTGTCTTACTGCTTTCACTAAACTTCTGGGAAATACTAAATGACTATGGATAGTGGGTAAATGAGACTTGTACTTGACTTTGGTGGGGAACACCGAGTTTCACCATTAAGTATGATGATACCCGGGGCAAAAACAATGAATGTGCTTACTCAACAGCCACTCCAATCTCCTTCTAGATTGCACTTGAGAAAGAAAAGAGCAGCCTTTGACATTCGGAAGCTGGCCAAGCATTCAACACTAAGCTATATTGTTCTCCTATTGGTCATAAACCATCTCACAGAATACCAGCCCAGACAAGGTCACTCTGATACCATGATTAAATGAGATAAAGCAAGTGCACACCATAATTTTGTCTAAACACAAACAAAATTAAGGTCATTGTGCCACCCACAAAATACCAAACATCTTTCTCTCTTGGCTAAAATAAGTGACTGTTAATTCTTTACCAATTACACCTGTTTTCTCACTCTATTTGCCTATATATAAAATTTATCGAGATATTCAATCATAAAATCACACACACACTTGCAGATGGCACCCTACGTAGAGTGAATCCTTTCTTCCTTAGGCCCTCCACAAATCACACAACCAAAGGCCAAATCCTGTAATATGTTCTATCTAACATCCTCTTGTTGAGGGTTCCCCATGGTTCCCTATGATGTGTGTTCTTGCTCACTGCAACAAGTAAGATTATGGTTATTTTCACGGCAGTCTCTGGCTGGAGGACACAGATACACTTTAAGAGTACAGAGAATTAAAAAGTGTATTTCTAGACACACTTATAGCTAAGGTTCAAGTCATATGATACTCCTGCCAGTCATTTAAACCTTTCAGAGATTCAGATAAGAAAGAGAACAATGTGAGGAGGGGGTCAAAGACAGAGAGAGTACATATTCTAGAAAGCACAGTGCATAGACATCTGGCCCTTTTCGAGCAGCTACAATAGATCCTGGTATCAAGCCTATAGCATCATAAGTAGTCTTTCCACTAGAACAGCCTTTTTTTTTTTTTAAGATTTTATTTATTTATTCATGAGAGACAGAGACACAGGCAGAGACACAGGCAGAGGGAGAAGCAGGCTCCATGCAGGGGGCCTGACGTGGGACTCAATCCTGGGACTCCAGGATCACGCCCTGGGCCGAAGGCAGATGCTCAACCACTGAGCCACCCAGGTATCCCCACTAGAACAATCCTGTTGCAGTAGAGGGAATTTTTTTTGTGGCTATATCATCTGGTTGCATGTAGCTTTAAAATCTTAGTTCTTGGGCCTTCTTAGAAATCCTTTGAGGAATGCCTGGGTGGCTCAGTGTTTGAGCTTCTGCCTTAAGCTCAGGTCATGATCCCGGAGTCTGGGATCAAGTCCTGCATTGGGCTCCCTGATGAACAGGGAGCCTGCTTCTCCCTCTGCCTGTCTCTGCCTCTTTGTGTGTGTGTGTCTCCCATGAATAAATAAATAAAATATTTTAAAATAAGAAATAAAAAAAACTTGGTTTAAAAAAAGAAATCCCTTGAACTATCTAATATTCCCTAATAATTCCCTTTTGCTTAAATTAGTCTTATAAGATGTTGGAATTAGAAGTTTGCTGCCTTAGTGTAGTGTCTTACTGTTACAGCTGTCAGGATGCCAAAATGATTATAAGGGCATCATTTCCATTCTCAAATATTACTCAAGTTCATCTTTTGGCCAATTCTAACCCAGAATCATACAGAAAGGCAGATTCTGTGAAATATAGTTTCAGGTCAGACAAGTGGGCAATAGGATGATCTAGCACATTCCTACATAGGATTCTTCATTTTCTCTGCATGCTTTATGTCTTTTTCTCATACCTATTTTTTGATTTGTAATTCTTGATTGGACTCACAGCGTCTGTCCACTTCAGGAATTTTTTTTCTTATCAAAGAAAAAAGAGTTAGGAGTGTTCCATTATCAAGTAGACTATGTTTGAATTTTCTTAAAAAGAACAAATTTCCAGCTTTAAGGCAGTAGGATTTTTAAGTCGTCTATATAACTGTTATTTGGGAGAATCTAGTGAGGCCTTCTTTGTGATAAGTCTGGAATCAATTTTATAAATTGATTTTTAAATCAAAAGCATCTGATAATAGGTATTCTCTGTAGGGTACAAAGTTTGAAATATTTATCACAACTATTATTATAAAACAAACCACCTTAAATCTCATTGGCTTATACAATAAGAGCTTATTACTCTTCATGAGTCCATAGGTCAGTTGTGGTGATTTGTTTGTTTGTTTGTTTGTTTGTTTAAGATTTTTTTGGGGGGGCGGCCCAGATGGCTCAGCAGTTTAGTGCTGCCTTCAGCCCAGGGCCTGATCCTGGAGAGCTGGGATGGAGTCCCACCTCAGGTTCCCTGCATGGAACCTGCTTCCCCCTCTGCCTGTGTCTCTGCCTCTCTCTCTCTCTGTGTGTGTCTCTCATGAATAAATAAATAATAAAATATTCTAATAAAAGAGTTTTTTTGTTCACTCTTAAAAAAAAGAGTTCATTTTGTTCAAACATGAACATTCAGGGCAGCTTTATTTGTAGTAGCCCTGTGGTAGGCTGGTTCTTGTCCACTTGATTCTATCAACTCTGTCATTTCTGAGTCCGTTTCAATTATTTTTCTTTTCATTAGGGGTCATATTTTCCTGCCTCTTTGCATGCCTGGTAAGGTTTGTTTGGCTGCCAGACATTGCGAACTGTTGGTTGTTGGATTTAAAAAGAAAATTGTACTTAAATAATTTTAAGCTTTGTTCTAAGATACAGTTAAGTTGCATAGAAGTAGCTTGATTCTTTGACTTGCTTTCAAGCTCCAAGCCAATCCAGAACATCCTTTAGTCTAAGGCTAATTTGGCCCTACTACTGAGGTGACACCCCTTTGGAGGGGCAAAGGAGATCTTTCACTTCAGGCTGGTGAGAGCAGGAACTACTTCCTTGAGCTGTGTGAGCGCCAGGGATCAGCCTGCCTGTTCCTGTGCCTGCTTGTTTCCTCACACACCTTCGCTGATCAGTCTGGTAAAGACGAGGTGAGGGCTCAGAAGCAGTCTGTTGATGCAGCTCTCTCCTCTGCAGCACTCTGCCCCACAGAGCCTGGCCAACGTGGACTTCCAAAACTCTGAACTCTGGTCCTCAATTCAGAGATTGCTTTGTTTCCCTTCTTTTAGAAGTCCTTTTCCTATGTGACTGTTGTCCAAAGTCTAAAAACCATTATTTCATATATTCTGTCTGTGGGTTTTTTTTTTTTTTATTTAAGACAGGAGGATAAATCTAGTCCCTGTTACTCCATTATGGACAAAAATGGAAGTCTTTGCTCTCTTTTTTTGCCTGTGTGTCTAAAACCCCAACTACTTAGAAAATATTTTAAGATAACACAATATGTATTTGAAGAAGTAGATGTGACAAAATTCTAATCCATGAATACATAAGCTAACATTTAATAAAAAGGGGGCAGAGAGCAAATTGTGGCCAGATAGATAAATGAACTTAAATTGTTTAATCAGAATTCCTTATCCTGGGGGTCTACTATAAATACTTGGAATTTATAGATGACCTTCAGGAGGTTTAGAAATTTTCTCAAATTGTGGGTATTTGTCATTTCTAATGGTCAAATTGACTTCAGAATATGTTCATCTATATGTGTATTCAACAACCCTTTTATTTAATGCCTTTTCCTTACCTTCTTTGACATAAATTTTGCCATCCCTAACTGGAGGGTATTTTGCTGAGTGAAGTAAGTCAATCGGAGAAGGACAATCATCACATGGTTTCACTCATTCGGGGAATATAAAAAATAGTGAAAGGGAATAAAGGGGCAAAGAGAAAAAATGAGTGGGAATTATCAGAGAAGGGTACAGAACATGAGAGACTCCTAACTTTAGGAAATGGACAAGGGGTAGTGGAAAGGGAGGTGGGCGGGGGGGGTTGGGGTGACTGGGTGATGGGCACTGAGGGGGGCACTTAACGGGATGAGCCCTGGGTGTTATACTATATGTTGGCAAACTGAACTCCAATAAAAAATATACAAAAAAAATTGCCATCCCTTATTTTCCAGAGTGAAATTTTTATGAGTCTCCATGGGACATAAGTGAAAATAATGATTCATTCAAGTCCCTACTGGAAAAACATTAATATATATATATTTTTTTTACTTGGGGGCACTTGGGTGGCTCAGTCAGTTAAGCCTCTACCTTCCACTCAGTCATGATCCTGGGGTTCTGAGATCAAGTCCTGCTGAGCGGGGAACCCACTTCTCCCTCTCCCTCTGCTGCTTTCCCTGCTTCTGCTCTCTTGCTCTCTCTCTCTCTCTCTCTGTCAAATAAATAAGTAAAATCTTTAAATTTTATTTATTTATTTTACTTGTAAGGAGGGCTCTCTGGCCTGGGAGCTGCCACAAAGTAGTGTAGGGATCACCAGGATCGCACTGCTAGAGATCATTCTCCTTGGAGTACATTTGGAAAAGGGTAGGAAGAAAGACTGCAAATGCAGGAGCCAGCCTAGGGCCTTTCATTGGCAGGGAACAAAAGCTCACACAGAAGTGGCATAACCTGGTAGCAGCTTTTCCTGGTGCTGCAGCATAGAATCCACACATTCTGCAGGTGAGGGACTGTTTTTTCTGGGACAAAGGGCACTAGTCAGAGTGCAACAAGCCTCTAACCCAGAAGAGGGAGCAGATCCAAGTAGTGCCAGCTCTTTTAAGATTTAAAGGTTTGCATCCCAGCCTTGCTGGAGATAAACACAGGAGAGCTGGGCACCAGTCACCCTAACAGCCCTTGCTTTTCCATGAGGGCTTCCAGAACAGCGAGGAGTATGAGATACCCTGTCCAGAGAGGAGAGTGTGGGATGGCACCATTTTACCCTGCTACCAATAGGGTGGGATATCAGAGTACAACACAGAGGCCCCTAATAGAGGGAGGAGCCCCTCAAACCCTGCCCCACTGTGCGTGGCAAGTGCATTTTTACTGGGGCAGGACTAACTCTGAGTCTGCTCAGCCAGCAGCCTCTCTCCCAGGAAAGCAGCAAAGGCAGCACCCTGCATGCGCCAAGTCTGCTGATCATACAGTGGCCCCCACAGTAGCCCCTTCGGTTCCGGGAGAAATAGGACCAGGCTGTAATTTTTTTTTCTTCCTTTGGAATCAAGGTTATAGTTTTGTGTGTATTTATTAGTTTGTTTCTTCATTTCCTTTTTTCTTTCTCTTTAAATCAGGCTTTTAAAAAGAAATAAATAAAAAATAAATCAGGCTTTTTTCTTTTATTTTTTTTTCCTTTCTTTTTCTTTGGAATCAGGCTTATAGTTTTGTTTTTGATTGTTTAGTTTTTTTCATTCTCTCTCATTTCTTTTTATTTCTGGAGGCTTTTTCTTCCCTTTCTGTCTTTTTTCTCTTTCTTTCTTTCCTTTTTTCCAAGCCTTTTTTTCCCCAAGCCTTCTTCAACAAACAAATCAAACCACTCCTAGATGAAGGCCCAGGCACTCCTCACCCAAGGCAAGGAGGAATTCTGCAGAGGACAGACCAATGGGAAAGAGCAGCCAAAACACAACAGCAGAGACCACATAACATACGCCAGAAACACTTCCTGAAGTGTAATACCCTGGACAGTGTATGACCTCTTCTTAATATAGCATTACTCTGAGGTGCAGGAAACATAACAAGCTTTCATAACATGCAAAAGATAGAAACTTAGCCAAAATGACAAGATGGAGGAATTCTCCCTAAAAGAAAGGTCAGGAAGATATCACAGCCAGGAACTCCCTGAAAATAGATATAAGCAATATATCTGAACAAGAATTTAGATCAGCAGTCATAAGACTACTAGCTGGATTTGATAAAGCATAGAAGACAGCAGATAAATCCTGGCTACAGAAATAAAAGACCTAAAAACTAGTCAGGCTGAAATTTTAAAAATGTATAACTGAGAAGCAAAACCAACTGGATGTAATCATAATGAGTATAGAAGAATCAGAGGATCAAATACACAATATACAAGATTAAACTATGGAAAATAATGAAGCTGAAGAGAAGAGGGAAAGAAAACTATTAGATCATGAATAGAGACGTAGGGAACTCAGCAAATCCATAAAACAAAATATATCCATATCATAGGAGCCCCAGAAGAGGAACAGGAAAAAGAGCACAAGGGTTATTTGCACAAATTATAACTGAGAACGTTCCTAATCTGAGGAAGGAAATAAGCATTCAAGTCCAAAAGGCACAGAGAACTTCCCTTAAAATCATCAAAAACAGATCAATACCAAAACATATCACAGTGAAACTTGCAAAATACAAAGGTAAAGAAAGAATTCTGAAAGCAACTAGAGAAAGAAAGTCCTTAACCTACAAGGGTAGATACACAATGCTGGCAGCAGACCTGTCCACAGAGACCTAGCAGGCCAGAAAGAAGTGGCATGATATATTCAATGTGCTAAATGGTGAAAATATGCAGCCAAGGACATTCTATTTGGCAAGGCTGTCACTCAGAAAAGAAGGCAAGATAAAGAGTTTCTAAGACAAGCAAAAACTAAAGGACTTTGTGAACACTAAATCAGCTCTGCAAGAAATACTATAGGGGACCCTTTGAGCAGGAAAAAAGAGACCAAAGCAACAAAGACTAGAAAAGAACAGAGACAATCTACAGGAACAGTGACTTTACATGTAATATAATGGCACTAAATTCATATCTATCAACAATTACTCTGAATGTAAATGGACTAAATGCTCCAATCAAAAAACATAGGTATCAGAATGGATTAAAAAAACAAGACTCAATGATAGACTGCTTACAAGAGACTCATCTTAGACACAGAGACACCTCCAGATTGAAAATGAGGGGGTGGAGAACAATTTATCATGCTAATGGACATCTAAAGAAAGCTGGAGTAACCATCCTTATGTCAGACAAACTAGATTTTAAACAAAAGACTGTAATAAGAGACAAAGAAGGATATTATATCATAAAAAAGGGTCTAGGGGCAGCCCGGGTGGCTCAGTGGTTTAGCGCCACCTTCAGCCCAGGGCCTGATCCTGAAGACCAAGGATCAAGTCCCACATCGGGCTTTCCTGCATGGAGCCTGCTTCTCCCTCTGCCTGTGTCTCTGCCTCTCTTTCTTTCTCTGTATCTCTCATGAATAATAAATAAAATCTTTTTTTTAAAAAAATAAAGGGTCTAACTGAAAAGATCTAAAAAGTGTAAATATTTATGCCCCTGACTTAGAAGCAGCCAAATATATAAATCCATTAAAAACAAACTTAAAGAAACTAACTGATAAAAATACAATAAAAGCAAGGGACTTTAACAACCCACTCATAGCAATGGAGAGATCATCTAAGCAGAAGATCAATAAGGAAACAACAGCTTTAAATGGCTCACTGGACAGATGGACTTAGCAGATATACTTAGAGCATTTCATCCTAAAGCAACAGAATACATATTCTTTTCAAGTTCACATCACCAACATTCTCTAGAATAGATCACATACTGGGTCATAAATCAGGCCTCAGACAGTGCAAAAAGACTGAGATCATACCATGCATATTTTTAGACCACAATGCTATGAAACCTGAAGTCAATCACAAGAAAAAATTTGGAAGGACCACACTCATTCTTTGGTAGGATGTTTTTTAACCTCTAGGTGTTTGTGGTCCTTCCAAATTTACGTGGAAGCAAATGAAAATGAAAATGAAAATACAACAGTCCAAAACCTTTGGGATGCCGCAAAAGTGGTTCTAAGAGGGAAGTATATAGTAATACAGGCCTTCATCAAGAAAAAAGAAAAGTCTCAAATATACAACCTAAACTTACACCTAAAGGAGCTGGAAAAATAACAGCAAATAAAACCTCAATCCAGTAGAACGGAAATAGTAAAGATTAGAGGAAAAATCAATGATATAGAAATTTTAAAAAAATAGAACAGATCAACAAAACTAGGAACTGGTTCTTTGAAAGAATTAATAAGACTGATAAACCCCTAGCCAGACTTATCAAAAAGAAAAGAGAAAGGACCCAGATAAACAAAATTATAGATGAAAGAAGAGCGATCACAACCAAGACTGCAGAAATACAAACAATTATAAGAGAACAGTATGAGCAACTGTATGCCAATAAATTAAGCAATCTGGAAGATATAGATAAATTTCTAGAAACATATACACTTAAACTGAAACAGGAAAAAATAGAAAATCTGAAGAGATCCATAACCAGCAAAGAAATTGAATCATTAATCAAAAATCTCCCAACAAACAAGAGTCCAGGGCCAGATAGCTTCCCAGGGGAATTCTATCAAATATTTAAAGAAGAAGTTATACCTATTCCTCTGAAACTGTTCCAAAAAATAGAAATGGATGGAAAACTTCCAAACTCATTCTATGAGGCCAGCAATACCCTGATCCCAAAATCAGACAAAGACCCCATCAAATACAATGGAATATTACTCAGCCATTAGAAATGCCAAATACCCACCATTTGCTTCAACATGGATGGAACTGGAAGGTATTATGCTGAGTGAAATGAGTCAATTGGAGAAGGACAAACATTATATGTTCTCATTCATTTGGGGAATATAAATAATAGTGAAAGATAATAGAAGGGAAGGGAGAAGAAATGGGTAGGAAATATCAGAAAGGGAGACAGAACTTAAAGACTCCTAACTCTGGGAAATGAACTAGAGGTGGTGGAAGGGGAGGAGGGAGGTCGGTGGGGGGTGAATGGGTGATGGGCAATGAGGGGGGCACATGACGGATGAGCACTGGGTGTTATTCTGTATGTTGGCAAATTGAACACCAATAAAAAATAAATTTATTATTTAAAAAGGTAAAATAAAATAAAATTTCTTTTAAGTATCATGGAAAAAAAAAAAGACCCCATCAAAAAGGAGAATTACAGATGAATATGCCCAATGAACATGGATGCAAAAATTCTCAGCAACATACTAGCTAATGGCATCCAACAGTACATTAAAAGGATTACTCACCATGATCCAGTGGGATTTATTCCTAGGCTTCAGGGGTGGTTGAACATCCACATATCAATCAGTGTGATACACCACATTAAAGAAGAAATGATAAGAACCACATGATCCTCTTGAAAGTTGCAGAAAAAGCATTTGATAAAATATAGCATCCTTTCTTGATTGAAAAAAAAAACTCTCAAAAAAGTAGGGATAGAAGGAACATACCTCAACATCATAAAGGCCTATACAAAAGACCCACAGCTAATATCATCCTCAATAGGGAAAAACTGACAGCTTTTCCCCCAAGGTCAGGAATATGACAGGGAGGTACACACTTACCACTGTTGTTCAGCATAATGCTAAAAGTCCTAGCCTCACCAATCAGACAAGAAGAAGAAATAAAAGGAATCCAGACCAGCAAGAAAGAAGTCAAACTTATACTCTTCCTAGATGGCATGATATTCTATGTAGAAAACCCAAAAGACTCCACCAAAAAATTGCCAGAATTGATACATGAATTCAGCAAAGTTGCAGGATATAAAATCAATGCACAGAAGTCTGTTGCATTTCTATACACCAATAATAAAGAAGCAGAAAGATAAATCAAGGAATTGATCCCATTTATAATTGCCTCCAAATCCATAAGATCTCTAGGAATAAATCTAACCAAAGAAGGAAAAGATCTATCAAAATCCTAGAGAACACAGGCAGCAACCTCTTTGACCCTGGCCTCTGCAACTTACTAGACGCATCTCCAGAGGCAAGGGAAACAAAAGCAAAAATGAACTATTGGGACTTCATCAAGATAAAAAGCTTCTCCGTGGCAAAGGAAACAGTCCACAAAACTAAAAGGCAACCTACAGAACGGGATAAGATATTTGATGACTTATCAGATAAAGAGCTAGTCCAAAACCTATAAAGAACTTATCAAACTCAACACCCAAAAAAACAAATAATCCAGTCAAGAAATGGGCAAAAGACATGAACAGACATTTCTCCAAAGAAGATATACAAATGGCCAAAAGTCGCATGGAAAAATGCTCCACTTTACTCAGCATCAGGTAAATACAAATCAAAACCACAATGAGATACCAGATTGCTCAAAATGGCTAAAATTAACTCAGAAAATAACAGATGTTGGCATAGATGCAAAGAAAAGGGGAACCTTGCACAGTTTGTAGGAATGCAAGGAAACTGGTACAGTCACTCTGGAAAACAGTGTGGAGGTTCCTCAAAAATTTAAAAATAGAACTACCCTATGACCCAGCAATTGCACTACTACATATTTACCCAAAAGACAGAAAAATAGTGATTCCAAGGGGTACATGCACCCCAATGTTTAGAGGAGTAATGTCCACAATAGCCAAACTATGGACAGAACCCAGATGTCCACTGACAGATGAATGGATAAAGAAGATGAGATATATACATACAACAAATATTACTCAACAATCAAAAGGAATGATATCTTGCCATTTGCAAACACGTGGATGGAACTAGAGTGTATTACACTAAGTAAAAGAAGTCGGTCAAAGAAAGACAAGTATATGATTTCACTCATATGTGAAATTTAAGAAACAAAATAGATGAACATAGGGGAAGGGAAGGAAAAATAAAATAAGACAAAAACAGAGACGGAGATAACCTATAAGAGACTCTGAACTATAGGGAACAAACTGAGGGTTGCTGGAAGGGAGAGAATGGGGTGAATAGAGTAACTAGGTGATTGGCATAAAAGAGGGCATGTGATGTAATGAACACTGTTACATTCCAATGATGAATCACTAAATATTCCCACTGAAGCTAATAATATACTATACGTTAACTAACTTGATTTTAAATAAAATCTAAAAAAAAAAAACAAATTTTACTTGATGTGCACAAGTGATTCACCTACAGATATTTCTTCTCTTCCATCCAATGTATTTGCAATTCCATTAACAGATATTTCTGATGTTACATATATAACAGAATTCACAATAGGCTGGTTTGACTTAAAAATAAGAAACCTGGGATCCCTGGGTGGCGCAGCGGTTTGGCGCCTGCCTTTGGCCCAGGGCGCGATCCTGAAGACCCGGGATCGAATCCCACATCAGGCTCCCGGTGCATGGAGCCTGCTTCTCCCTCTGCCTGTGTCTCTGCCTCTCTCTCTCTCTCTCTGTGACTATCATAAATAAATTAAAAAAAAAAAATAAGAAACCTCTTATAGAGACCTAACTCCAGACAGTTATATCAGAGACAGAGACATACAAAAAGAAGCCCAATCCAGAAGTGTTAATAATGTCACCTATGCAACTTTCTCCTGCTTTGGAATGTGTCTGGAAGCTCATCTACTCCAAAAAAAAATTTCCTATTTTAAACCTATATATGTTACTGAGCTAGTCTTAATCAATTAAAATCATTATTACAACCTCTGTATTAAAATTGAAAGAATAAAGTTTACGATTTTTAATTGCTTACAGGAAAAACTCACCCATTTTGTTTTATAATGTTTGCAGTACAATTCACATGCCTTTCCCCTTGAGTTTAGCTGGAGCCTTATAAGGTTTGGTAGATTTGAGTCAGCTCCAAAGACAGCATATTCTCCATCCACATCCCACATCCATCTGAACTTGTGGAAGGATGAAATGGTCCTCATGTTCATACTGTTAAAAATAGAACCCAAGTTGGCATTCTAACACAATTCTTTCTGTATAATGTTTGTTGTTTTTACCCTTTCCCCTCACTGTATCTCTTTAAGGACATAAACTTCCCGTTTTTCAGGGCACCTTGATGTCTGCCTACATAGCCTCATCCCTCCACCTCCCTAACAGTCAGCATGGTAAACCCTTGCAATCACTGACTTAACAGTCAGTCTTTTCCCATCAGTGTGAGCTCCATAGGGCAGGGCTGTTTCCTCTTCCACTGCTTAATTCCTCAGCACCAGGCAGATAATGGCTGCTCAACAAATTATTAAAAAAAAATCCAAAAGCTAATCACTTTTTAAAAATCTATCATGCTGTAAGTCAGGATGATGGTTACCTTGGGGGAAGGAAGGAGGGTAGTGACTGGGAGGGGGCAGGAAGGGGACTTCAGGACTGCTATCATGTGCTATCCACTGGGTTACTTGAGCATGTTCACCAGCGGATCATTTATTGGGCTATACACTAGTAATTAGTGCACTTTCTGAATATGCTACACTTCAGCAAAAAAAAAAAAAAAAAAAAAAAAAAAGTTTAAGTCTATCATTATCTGATGAAGAAGGAAATGACAAGCATTCAGAAACTGCCATTAAAAATAGTTAACAGGGGTGCCTGGCTGTCTCAGTTGTAGAGCATGCAACTCTTGGATCTCGGAGTCATGAGTTCAAGCCACACATTGGACACAGAGCCTACTTCAAAAATAATAATTAACAGATAATTGTTTCTGAACATGTAAAGTGAAACTTTAAGAACCAAAATGTTCATTTATGTCAGAAAATGCACTCAACCATGGAAACTAATCAGATGTATATACTGCACCAGCACAATGGGGAAGATTCACTGAGATGATGTACATAGAGTGCTTAAGACAGTGCTAGATACACAGAGCTGTACATTCACTATTACACATTTTAACACATCAGAAGCATTTCCAGATGAAAGCTTCACCTTAGATCACAGCAAATTTCCTTCATTAGAATCCAAGGTCTGTTTAGCCCTTAACTCTTTGAAAATAGTTATGGAGTCCACGTCACCACTTGGCTTGCATCATGCCTGAGGAATTC
The DNA here is from genome assembly GCF_011100685.1 of Canis lupus familiaris. NCBI lineage: Eukaryota > Metazoa > Chordata > Mammalia > Carnivora > Canidae > Canis > Canis lupus. The sequence goes on from NC_049225.1 coordinate 55,720,413, forward strand.
AGAACTCCTGGGCTAAGAATCACGGAACATCTGCACTGAGAGAGCACAAAGACCCTCTAGTCCAGTGATTCTCCAGTATGCACATCACTGGTGCATTTGTTCAAGTGTTCACCTCAGATTCAGATTCACTTAGTGTGAGAGTACCACCCAGGAATTTGCATTTTTTAACCAACTCTTCAAGTGATTCGGAAGGTGGTCTAAAAGAAACAATGAACCTCTTGTTTTATAGATGAACAAAATAGAGGCCAGGGAAGGAAGGGACCTGCTCATAGTCTTCTTACTGGTTAGTGAGTATTCAAGGACTAGAATGAAGATTTTACCACTCCAAATAATACTATTTCCATGAATCCATGCCACAGTACCTTAGGACCCAGAATGAATCTGTCCTAAGCCTTAGTGGTTTATTCCACTGAGCCCTTTGTCTTCTCAACCACGCCACAGGTTAACTGGAGAAGCAGAAAAACCCACCTGTATATTCATTAGGTAGACAGAACCAGGTACTTTAGAAACCTACTTTAAATCATTGCTCCAGGGCAGCCCAAGTGGCTCAGCAGTTTACTGCTGCCTTCAGCCCAGGGTGTGATCCTGGAGACCCAGAATTGAGTCCCATGGCGGGCCCCTGCATGGAGCCTGCTTGTGTCTCTGCCTCTCTCTCTCTCTCCTGTGTATTCTCATGAATAAATAAAATCTTTAAAAAAAAAAATCATCACTCCAATATTTTTATACTCTGTGTAACACTGAAATAGTTATTTGAATTCTGTGTGCTTTAGTTTCTTCCTTTATAAAGTGACAAAATAATACCTTTGGTTTGCAGGATACTATGAAGAGTTATGAAAAATACTAGCACAGAGCTCGGCAAATAATGAGGTTCCAGTAAATAGTAGCAATCATTAATGCCATCTTAAAACATGGCACTATAACCACATTCTTCAGACTAGAGGAGTATTCTCAAGTGCGGTTCCATACAAACAAAATCATCCAGAAGTCCTTGTTGTTGTTTTTTTTAAATATAGACTTCTGAAACTCACCCCTCACAAGACCCCGTGAATCAGAGTCATGTGGGAGAGACCCAGAAGACTGGAATAATAAGCAAGTACCCCACGGTCCTCCTCTGTATACCAAAGTTTGAGTAGCATTGGACTAGGGGTGTGGACCAAGGGCTTCTTGTAAGTGAAAACACTTGTATCAATGACAGCCAGGTAGTGCTGAACACTTCAACTTAATACTAACAATTTTCTGTTAATAAGAGGTAAATGAGTGCCACCTACTGCCTTATTTTAGAATGCAATGCTCAGACTGGTTCAATTCTTCTCTAGGTAATTGAATTTACTCTGAAAAATGAATCAATCCTCAACAAGATAACCAAGCAATAGAAAGCATTGTTGGAAGGAGACATGAAAACAGTCTTTATTTAACTAGAAGAAAACTTTCTCAGAGGGTTCTTGGAGTTCTAGATTAATGTATCTAATAAACTTCTGTAATTTCAAGTCACTGCTAAAGCAGTAAAGGAAAATATAATAATGTCTTGCCCACCGGCCTATGCCAACAGTGAAAGTAGAAACAGAACTACAGAATGCCCTAAAATACATGTAGCTATGCTCTCCTCCACCACCTCCTCCCCAGTCCCGAGAAGATCAAGTAAAACAAGAACTTATTCTGCATAAGAATAAGTGTTATTCTGTATAACTTATTCTGTATTTCTTATTCTGTAACATTCTACTCAAGTCCAGTATCAAAACTACCACCTGCTTTTGGAAAGTTAACATTCCCTTCCAAAGGTATTCAAAAAAGCCTTCTGAATTGTAGTGTTACTGTTTAAAGCTGATTTCCCCTTCCAAGTTGCAAATGCACAAATATACCCAGAGGCTCAAAAAAGATGGGCAAAGCCTTATACATATTCATATAAAACAAGCAATTATACTTCATATTGCAATAACTCAATGACAAGTCATAAAAAGCATTTATCTTTAATCTGTTTGTTTTTAAGAAATAAATGGCAAAATATATACACTGTAGAGTCTGAATCCCCCATCACAGAGTGTGAATAATGGTCCGGTTGCGGAGCTCCTGAATATACTCTTTGGCATGGGTGACTGCTGTCTTCCGTGCCTCAGGTGGAGGCGGGGGGCCTTCCACCAACTTCACAAAGTAATGGCAATAAACCTTCTCCATGATCCCAAAGCGTCCTCTGCCATGGTATCGGATGCGTTTCAGGTACTGGCCTCGCCCTGAAGTCGATTCAGCTAGACAGGGAAGACAAAGAGAGTTACAGGAAATGATTACATCCACAAGACTATAGCTCAATCACCTGGGCAATTTTTGTCCTTTCCTTAACTGGATTCTAAGGCCACATGAGTTCATTTGGTGGTGTGAGGAGATTTGTCTCAAAACAGGTATCTCTTGAGTACTTATTAAGGACCTCTATCCTAGGTGCTGGATAAGAGTGAACAAGACTAGCAAGGGCCCTGCCTTCATGCAGCATTCTAAAGAAAATAAACATGATCATTCCAGTTAGTGACAAGTACAATGAATAAAAACAGTGATGTGATAGGGATCCCTGGGTGGCGCAGCGGTTTAGCGCCTGTCTTTGGCCCAGGGCGCGATCCTGGAGACCCGGGATCGAATCCCACGTCGGGCTCCCGGTGCATGGAGCCTGCTTCTCCCTCTGCCTGTGTCTCTGCCTCTCTCTCTCTCTCTCTGTGACTATCATAAATAAATTTAAAAAAAAAAAATTTAAAAAAAAAAAAAACAGTGATGTGATAGAGACTGATGGGGTGCTGGGGGCAACTTCAGACTGGACGGTGTCAAGAGGCATCATTGAGGAAGAGATATTTGATCCAAGACCAGAATGAATCATCTATGCAAATATCTAGGGGCACGGTACTCCAAGGAGAGGTAAAAGCAAGTGCAAAGACCCAATGGTGGGAATGTGCTTGGCTTGTTTTATTTTTTATTTAAATTCAACTTAACATATACTGTTATCACTGGTTTCAGAGGTAGAATTTAGTGATTCATCAGTTGCATATAACACCCAGTGCTCATTACATCACATGCCCTCCTTAATGCCCATCCCCTAGTTACCCCATCTCCTACTAACCTCCCCTCCAATGACCCTCAGCTTGCTCTCTAGAGTTAAGAGTCTCTTATGGACTGTTACCCTCCCTGTTTTCATCTTATTTTTCCTTCTCTTCCCCTATGTTCATCTGTTTTGTTTCTTAAATTACACATGAGTGAAATCATACGGGATTAGTCTTTCTCTGATTTGTTTTGTTTAGCATGATACACTCTAGTTCCATTATGTCATTGCAAATAGTAAGATTTCAATTTTTTGATGGCTGATTAATATGTGTAATGTGTGTATGTGTGTGTGTGTACACCACATCTTCTTTATCCATTTATCTATCAATGGACATCTGGGCTTTTTCTATATTTTGGCTATTGTGGACATTGCTTCTATAAACAATGGGGTACATGTGCCCCTTCGGACCATTACATTCGTAACTTTGGGGTAAACACCTAGTAGTGCAATTCTTAGGTCATAGGGCAGTTCTATTTTCAACTTTTCAACCTCCATACTGCTTTCCAGAGTGGCTGCACCACCTTACATTCCCATGAAGAGTGTAAGAGGGTTCCCCTTTCTCTGCATCCTCACCATCTGTTGTTTCCTGACTTGTTAATTTTAGCCGTTCTGATCAGTGTGCTGGCTTGTTTTAGAAACAGAAAAAAGATCAGCCTGCTGAAGCACAGTAAACAAGGCAAAAAGTAGTACAAACAGGGAAGGAGACCAGTGGTGAAGGCACCGTTACTGAGAGTCCTGAAGGCCGAAGTAAAGAATTTTCATTTCATTCTAACTGTGGTGAGAAGCCCCTGGAACCAAAGATTCCTAAATGCTGGTCCTCTGGTACATCAGACTAACCCACGGAACAGATTTTTTTTTTTTTTTTTTTTTTCACGGAATATATTTTAAATGCAGATGCCAAGACTCCATCTCTGGAGATTCTAATTTACTATATTGGGGTGGGTCTTGGAAATTACATTCTGAACCAACACCAATCCCCCTCCCCCAGTAATTCTGTTTTGTGGTCAATTTTAGGAACTCCCACATCACAAGAGCTCCCTCATCTCCCCTCCCTAATTTTTTGCACGTCAATGTCTGACTTTGTAAATTTAAAGAAATTTTTCAAATACTAGTTAAGAAGAAATCTTTTCACCAGTTTTTACCCACAGTAAATCAGAGGAGTAACCACTTTCTACTATTTTCTGAATTTTAGTCAGTTACTCCTTGAGTTAATTTAATAAGCCCTTTAAAAAGCCAAAACCTTGGGACACCTGGGTAGCTCAGTGGTTGAGCGCCTCCATTCAGCCCAGCACGTGATCCTGGAGTCCTGGGATTGAGTCCCACATTGGGCTCCCTACACAGAGCCTGCTTCTCTCTCTGCCTATGTCTCTGCCTCTCTCTTTCATGAATGAATAAAATCTTTTTAAAATTTAATTTAATTTAATTTAAATAAATAAATAAAAAGCCAAAACCTATGGGTGGGGGATGGGGTAACTGGTTGATGGGAAATGAGGAGGGCAATTAATGGGATGAGCACTGGGTGTTTGTTATACTATATGTTGGCAAATTGAATTTAAATTTTAAAAAAATGTAAAAAAATAAATACATTTTTTTTTAAAAGCCAAAACCTACAGAAGACATATCAAATTAATCCACTTCAATACTCACCCTTCTTACTGCATTCTTACTGTGACGTAACTTTATAAATATAAGGACTGCATCAAAGTATACCGCGGACAACCCTCTAACTACAGTCCTCTCATGAAATGAGTTTCAGCATAAACATCCTAGCTTGGCCAGAGAGAAAGTGAAGGATGAAAGTGATTAAGAAAACTGCCTAGGGCCTCCGGGAGATAAGGAAAGAACTACTGTCCTTATACCAACTTCATCATTGGGCACTAAAGAAATGTGTTTAAGATTTCCAAAGAGAAAGCCAAATTACACAAATCACTTTAGAATGAAGTACCACTAATTCCTCTAGATCCATCTGTCAGGAGGAAACCTACAAATAAACACAATGACACTAGGAAAAGTGGAGAAATCTTCTAAAAGGCATTTTACAAACACAGTGGCTGCTTCTATCCAAAACTGCAACTCTATTCCACTTGAGCACCCATTTCCAAATACTTTGAGGAAAAGGAACACTACTCCAGTGAAAACAGTATCTGAATTAGCTAACTATGCCGTACTACATAACCTATCCAAGCACAATGATCTGCCTCTCAGGGTCAATGTTAACTACCATTTTCCATCTCCCCCAAACACGTAAGAGCAAATGTCAATATCTGCCAAATGCTAGTCATGATTTCATCCTAAAGCCATAAAATACCATCTGCCTATCTTGTGGCACATAATACCACATTTTTTATGTCAAAACAAAAACATTAATTATTCTGAAACACCAGAATTCTTTAATACACTGTAATGGGAATATGCAACATAGCCACTATGAGGTTTGAATGAAATCAGGACTTAGAGGATTATAGATTCCAAACTGGTTTCTGGTCTCTCCTCCTCAGTCTCTCACACTAATTCTGTATGTTAGGGATTTTAACTGCTTTTGTATAGAATCATCTGTTCTAATTGAAATACGAGTAGGGAGAGATCCAAAACTGTCCCATTCATTCACTCACAAACTATATCTGAGTTCCTGTGAGGTGCCAGGCTCCATCCTGGGCTCCAAGGCTGCAGCAGTGACCCAGATATCAAGGAGCTCTTCTGTTTGCCCTATGCCTCACCCTTGGAGACCCCACAGCACAATCTCAAAACCATTGCTTTATAGTTAATAGTCTTAAAACACTGCCTTAATAACATAAATCTCTTACCCCAAAACTTCCTGTGGTTCCTCTTCAATATGAAAACCAAATTCCACACAGCCCGTCCTGTTCAGCCCTCTGGATCTAGGCCCAATCCACCCTTTCAGTTTTATCTGCTCAAGGTCAACTCTCTGCTTCCTTCAACTATTTCACTCACTGGACCACACAATCACTGCTCATTCCAACCTATGTGCCCTAGCTCATGTGGTTACTCCACTCTGAAAACCTTTCTTCCTGGACACTCTTTTGGATACCCAGACACCTATCTTCAAAAGCCAAATTGTTCTAGAAAAATTACATGACTTTTCTAACCAATACTAACATCCTCTTCTCTATTCCTATTTACACATATTACTCTTTTTGGTCCCAAACTATATACTATCTTGTATAAGTGTTCACGTTTAATCTGTAAAAGTCATTTCCTCAACCAATTAGGTCTTTTGTATTGCCCCCAAAGTTTACGTTCAACAAGGAACAGAAATGATTTTGAAATACAACCTCTACTAATTAATATCATTTTCTTCCAATATAGCTACCTGGTAAATTTGCTCAAATTCTAAAATAAGTTTCAAAGTTTTCCAAGTACATACAGTATTAATAATGTATATGGTTTGTTCCCACTCAGAAAAAAACAATTTATGTATATTTCTAAAGGACTACTGCTGTCAAAGAACAAAACTATGTGTGCTAAATGTTTTACATTGCTTTAATAAGATATACCATCCCGGGATCTCTGGGTGGCGCAGCAGTTTGGCGCCTGCCTTTGGCCCAGGGCGCGATCCTGGAGACCCGGGATCGAATCCCACGTCAGGCTCCCGGTGCATGGAGCCTGCTTCTCCCTCTGCCTGTGTCTCTGCCTCATTCTCTCTCTCTCTCTGTGACTATTACAAATAAATAAAAATTAAAAAAAAAAAAAAAAAGATATACCATCCCTAACTACGTGGGCAGTATGCACATGGAAGGTACTCAAATACTTTCTGAATCAAAGAAAAAACATTAAGATATCTCAAAAATGAGAACAGTGTAAAGTATGCCCAAGATGGTGCTCATCTAATGATGATACCCAACAGGTATGAAGAATATTAAAAATATTGTCAATATTTCCTATTACTGGTATTTAGGGAAATGTGAATCCTGATATTTTAAAATTGGAAACCCTCTTCTCTCTTCATCACTCTTAGCCCAGAAGACTGATTTACAAAGTCAGTCAATCACATTCTCTAAAGTGAATCACTTTAGATGCCATGAATCACTAAGCAGTGACATTTTATTAGTCCATGTCCACTTGTTAAGGTCTATTCACAGTGCCATTAGTCATCATTATAAGTTTGAAAAGGAAATGAATTTTCAAAATCTGTGGTCATGCAACACCAGGTATTAGCTTTAGACTGATGACAGGCATTTGAAGGAATTACCTTATAATGAGAACATATGCTACCAAAAAAAGTACTTCCCTTGAAATGCCCATACTTATGTAAGAGACTGAGGAGCCACTGCTGGGCCAAAATTGTAGCCAACATGTGACTGGTCTTTCAAAACTCTAAAAGACATTAATCTATGGAATGAAATGTCTAGTCTAGGTCTTTTCCATGAATACAAGGAGGAAAAGGAGTTTCTCATATTTTATAGGTAAGAATCACTGGGATATTTATTAAACAGCTCCCCAGGCCTCTCCCTTGAGGTTTCAGATCCAGTGGGTCTGTGGTGGGTTCTGGGAATCTGTATTTTTAATAATCTCAAATGATTATCAGGAAACTTTGGTTTTGTTTTTTGTTTTTTTTTAAGATTTTATTTATTTATTCATGAGAAACACAGAGAGAGGCAGACACACAGGCAGAGAGAGAAGCAGGCTCCATGCAGGGAGCCTGATGTGGGACTCGATCCCGGGACCCCAGGATCAGGCCCTGGGCAGAAAATAGACGCTCAACCACTGAGCCATCCAGGCACCCCATATCAGGGAACTTTGGCAAATACAGGGATAAATGTCTGACATGTGATGGTAAGATACTTCATCTTCCTGAGGGTATTCATCTTTTTTTTACTCTTCATAAAAGAATTTGGCAGCAAAATATTTAGCAAATGAGCTTTTATAATCATAAGACAAATCCAAACTTATTAGCCCTACTCAAGAAAAGAGATTTTTACACAGAACTGGATGAAAAAAGGGTGCAGGTGCAGTAGAGATTTTTCAGCAGAAATGTGCATAAGGATTGGTTAATTTTATTTTTGCTCAATGGCAACATTGGACTTTGCTCCTTCATTTGGGAAGACAGGATAAAGCTCCTCACCCATTCTCACTTTACTAAAATTACTGAAAAGGATTTAAAGACAAATTCTATTTCATTTGTATCTGAATTCCATTACTAAGTTTTGTCTGTCAGCTAAGAAAATCCTATTCTTATGAAAATGAATAAAATTAATTAAATTGGATTTGATATTCAGTCTTAAAAAAAGGAAAGGTCACCAAGAGGTTTAAAGCAAATGGTCTTGTTCTTCATCTACTTCATCTCTTCCAATGATTCTGGGCCCTCCCAGCATTATTTATTCATACTTCTCTCAGAAGAAAAAGCTTATGAGTAACTACTATGGCCCTGCATCTTCTGAGATACCATTTTGATTTCTCTCTGCATCTATGCATGTATCAGAATATAATCAGTTATACAAGATTCAGCTTTAAAATAAGATATTTCAATTGAAAATCATAACTCATTTGAATTTCAGGAGTAGGTGTGGCTGCCAGCATCAATTCCAGGTGAGCTGAGGTAGGATTTTAACTTAACCAAAATAAGTATCTCCAGTTAGGACTGAAGTGACATGATAAAGTAGAATTTGGATGATTTGTTTTTACTCTAATTGTTGAAAAATCATAATGCACAACTGATTTCTCCCATAATGATTTGGCCTCTTCTCTATTTGGAAAGCAGCAGTCCCCTGTATCATGAGTTTAAAAGATCTTCAGTTCTTCTCATACATAGGTTTGGCAGATTGAGAAAATTTTGCTTCGACTTCAACATCTTTGTTTGATTACAAAACTGCTGAGGTTAGGAGTAATTGCTGCTGAAGTGAAAGGAAAACAGTAACTCCACCTACCGTTCCACTTGACTGTGGTGTTGGGAGGGGGTAAGGGAGGTTTGTAATAAGCGTTGATCTCTTTCTAGAAAAAAAAAATCCTTTACATTTATACGGAGCATCATGCTTCCCAAAGCATTTTCACTTACATTAATTTAATTTGATATAGAACAAGCATAGAAAACCTGAGATAATGCTTCAGAATGTAATAACAAAGGGAAACAAACACATCTGGGTCATCTGCGTCTTGGCTTTTACCACTCAACAGATTTTCCATTCTGGTAATTGGAAGGTTAAATTCGGGACACCTTTATGGATTAGGCACCTGGCTTGGCACATTATAAATAGATTTTTTTTAAAGTCCACATGTGATTCTTCATTTACCTCCTTCATTTTAAAAAAATCAGTTCTGTTCCCTCTTAGTTTTATTGTGATTAAAGGACTACTCCAAGTACCATCATTTTGGTATCCATTATTAAATAATTATTAGCAATAGGTTCCATGATCTCACTTGCATTACAGAACAGGTAACAATAAAGCAGTGAGGTTATTACCATTTATAACAGATTAACATTAGCATGCTGAAGGCAGAAGAATAAGCTATTATCAGCAATTTTCACTGGCAAACCCAGTCTTAAGTAGTTAGATATCAAAGACTATTGTTAGATAATGAACTTGGCATCACTATTGGAAGACATTTTCCAATGCTAAGAATATTAAATATCTTACCTATATATAAATTGGATCTGAATTCCACATTGTGGTCTCTCACTGCCATATCTTGTGCTTCTAAGAGAATCTTAAACAAAGAAAAGACAGGCATTGATATGGCTGACCCTGAGCTAAAACAGAATTAAATATCTCATTTCTTGTTATCACTACGACAGCTAATCACATGCCTCTGTTTTATAGTTAATTTTTAAAAGAGAACATTAAATGATAACAGTACTGAGGGGAAGGGATGCACTGAGCTTTCTTCCCTCAGACAAGAACTGCAAATGCAGGCAACATGGCTCATCCTGCTAACTGTACAATGGGATATATGAGCTGTAAAAGAGGAAACAACAGGGCAGCCTGGGTGGCTCAGCGGTTTAGTGCCGCCTTCAGCCCAGGGCGTGATCCTGGAGACCCGGGACTGAGTCCCACGTCGGGTTCCCTGAATGGAGCCTGCTTCTCCCTCTGCCTGCGTCTCTGCCTCTCTCTCTCCTCTCTGTGTATGCTCATGAATAAATAAATAAAATCTAAAAAAAAAAAAAAAAAAGAGGAAACAACACTAATAGTAACAGTACCCTTGATGATGAACATTATGTCTTTGAGTCAGAGACTCATTAAAAAGTTCAAGAGGCTTAAGAGCTAAATCTTACTGAAAAATTCTTAAACTCTGGATCCAAAATAACCATTAAACATCAAACAAGTAGAGAAAATCATACTTGAAAATTTGAATAATTATTAAATCTATTCTCTGTAGATATTTTGAATTAAGGTAACCTGCTCCAGAACACATTTTTAAAAACAGCACAATTGTCAAAATAACAGAAACCATGGAGAGCCTGGGTGTCTCAGCTGGGTAGGCATAAACTCTCAATTTCAGCTCAGGTATTGATCCCAGAGTCATGAGATCAAGCCCCACATCAGGCTCCGTGCTCAGCAGAGTCTGCTTGGGATTCTCTCTCCCTCTTTCTATCTCTGCCCCTTCCCTTGCTTGCTCATGCACACACTCTCTCTCAAATAAATAAAATCTTTTAAGAAAAAGAAAAAAAAAAACAGATCTTTCATTCATTTAAAGATAAAGAATACAATACAAAGTTGAGTACACAAAAGATACTTAGTAACTGCATTCTGAACTAAATTAAATATAGGCATTACAATGGAACCTCTTCAAGCCTGAACCCATCAATCTCAACTAGTGAACTACTAAACTAAAAATATCTGGCTTTAAGGGAGAATTAACTGAAATGTAGAAAATACTACTGATATCCCCAGATGTCCTCAACCCAGCTTTTTGAAAAGGACATCATGTATCCACATCAAGGAAGATAGGAAGTGTAGGGACATGGTTTAGGGGAGAAATGGATTTCAGGTACTGCACAGGAAAGGGAACCATGGTTGTAAATAAGAGTGAGAGAGGAGCACATGGAGGAATGAACAAGAATGTTTCCCCATAACCACTGGCTTGGAAAACAAGAGGGGCTGAATTTCGTGACTTCTTACAAGCCGTGGGGGGCTTAAAGCCTGGAGTTTTAATGGTCAGCAGGCATGGCATGATAGGGATAGACCCCACGGGGGAACTGCACTACTCTTGGAGAGAAGGCAGGCAAACATCCCAGGGGCAGGCATCATGGAAATAGTGATTGGAAGAGCACCTAGGACCTCCAGTGGGAAGATCATTCGCTCTTCTCCGAGCACTTCCTTGAGAAGCAGTGTTCATAGAGACCTCTGGAAACAAAGGAGATGGCTGGCACCATTTCCTTCCCTACCCCTCAGCATGAACTCAGAGACACCTGAGGGTTTGAAACAGCTCAGCACTAGCACTGGCTGCCTAATTTGCTTCCATCAAGCCCCAATCTGCTGTGCTCTGGTGGGACTGCCCCTCTCAGTCAAGCTTGCCTCAGACCCAGCCTGGCAGGCCCTTCCCCCAGAAGACCAGCACAAACCCCTGCCCATACCATGTCTCCTGACCAGAGAGTTTTGCAGGGCCTTAGTTCCAGCAGAGGTGGTAACAGGTCTCATTTCACAAGCAGACCAGAGCATATCTAATTAGAACTTGCCACATTCAAGCAAGGGATGAAATATGGCCCACAAAAGAAAAGGAGAGGCTCTGCAGGTGACTCAAAGGACAGAACAGCCAGAACGCAACAGCAGAGTACACAAACCACACAGACACTTCCTGAAGTACTAGGCCCTGGGCACTACATGGTCTCTTCTTTATAAGGCCAATACTTTCAGGAACAGGAGACATAACTGGCTTTTCTAACACAGAAGAAGGCAGAGACTTACATAGAATGCCAAGATGGAGGAATTTATTCCAAATAAAAGACCAAGATAAGGCCATGGATAGAGATCTAAACAAAGCAGATATAAGTAACATGCCTGATGAAGAATTTAAAGCAATGATTATAAGACACTCACTGCACCTCAGAAAAGAATGGAACACATGAGTGACAGCCTTAGCACAGAGATAGAAGAATTAAAAAAAAAAAATCAGAGATGAAGATACAATAAAAGAGATTGGAAATAGGCCTGATCCAATCAACAGCATGCTGGAAGAAGAAAAGGAACAAATTAGTGACCTAGAAGACAAAATAATGAAAAATAATGAACCTGAACAAAAGAGAGAAAGAGTAATTATGGAACACAAGAATTGAGTTAGGGAACTCAGTGACTCCATCAAACATAACAACATTCGTGTTATAGGAGTCCAAGAAGAGAGAGAAGAGGGGGAAGAAAATTTATTTCCAGAAACAATAGCAGAAAACTTCCCTAATCTGGGGAAGGAAACAGACATCTAGACCCAGGAAGCACTGAGAACTCCCATCAAAATCAACAAAAGCAGGTCAACACCAACACATATTATATTTAAATTTGGAAAATATAGTGAAAAGTAAAAAATTTCAAAAGCAGCAAGACAAAAAAGTCCTTTACTTACAAGGAAAAACCCATAAGGCTAGCTGAGATTTCTCAACAGAAACTTGGCAAGTCAGAAGGGAATGACATGGTATGTTTATTGTGCTGCATAAGAAAAATCTGTAGCCAAGAATACCTATCCAGCAAGGCTATAATTCAAAATAGGAGAGGTAGAGTTTTGCAGACAAACAAAAACTAAAGGAATTCATGACCACTAAACCAGCCCTGCAGGAAATATTAAAGGGAACTCTTTGAGCACAAAGGAGAGATCAGAAGTGACAAAGACAAGAAAGGATCAGAGAAAATCTCCAGAAACAACAAAACAAGTAGTAAAATTACAATAAATATATATCTATCAATAATTACTTTAAAAAATAATTACTTTGAACATGAATGGACTAAACACTCCAATCACAGACAGAGGGTGTCAGAATGAACAACAAAAAAAACAACACCCATCTACATGCTGCCTATATGAGACCCATTTTAGTCCTAAAGATATCTGCAGTTGAAAGTGAGAGGTGGAAAAACATTCATCACACAAATGAATCTCAAAAGAAAGCCATAGTAACAATACTTTTATCAGGCAAACTGGACTTTAAAACAAAGACTGTTAAAAAAAAAAGACGAGGGTATTATATAATCATTAAGGGGATAAGAAGCTATAACAATAAGAAGCTATAACAATTGTAATTATTTATGCACCCAACATGGGAGTACCCATATATACAAAACAATTAATAACTAACATAAAGGAACTAAAGGATAATATTACAGTAACAATAGGGGACTTTAAATCCCTCTTAACAATAGACAGATCATTTAAACTGAAAATCAACAAGGGAACAATGGCCTTGAATGACACACTAGAACAGATGGATTTAACAGACATATTCAGAACACTACATCTTAAAGCACAGAATATATATTGTTTTCAAACACACATGGAATATTCTCCAGAATAGATCATATATTATGTCACAAAACATATCTCAACAAACACAATAAAACTGAAATCCCACCATGCACCTTTTCTAAAGACTATAACCACAAGAAAAAATTTGGAAACACCACAAATACAGGGAGGCTAAACAACATGGCTCCTAAACAGTGAATAGGTCAACCAGGAAATCAAAGAAGAAATTTTTAAAAACAGGAAAAGAAATGAAAACACAACAGTCCAAAACCTTTGGGATGCAGCAAAAGCAGTCCTAAGAGGGAAGTACATAGCAATATAGGCCTACCTCAAGGAAGAAAAAACTCAATAAACAATTTAATCTTATACCTAAAGGAGCTAGAAAAAGAACAAACAAAGCCTAGAGCCAACAGAAGGAAGTAAATAAGATTAGAGCAGAAATAAATGATATACAAACTTTAAAAACAATAGAACCGATCAAAGAAACCAGGAGCTGGCTCTCTGAAAAAATTAATAAAATTGATATACCTAAAAAAACACAAAACAAAACAAAAAAAAAACATACCATGTGCCTAGAATTAAGTCAGCTTGAGTACCAATTAGCACATTTGTATGTAGTGACTTAGCTACATTCAGAGCTAGAAGGGTCTTTAGAAATCATTTAATCCAATTCCATCCAGTTTACAAATAAGAAAAATGGTACCAGACAGGTTAAGTGTTTTACCCATCATCACAATAGAAACTGTCACAGAAAAGATTAGATTCTAAGTCTCCTGAATCCCGGGTAAGTGCTCTTTCCAACTCAATTAGTTATAAAATCATAAGCTCTCAATTGTGGAATTAACCAAAAAAACAGCAGTCACCAAAAACAAACAAAAAAAAAAAAACAAATCAATCTTCTAAAAAAATCATATCAAGTCCCAAATCATTAAAACAAAGATTTATCACTTCATAGACAAATAGTAAAAAAAATGAATAAATGTCTGGTGCCAATAAAAGCATCTCCAGAGAAAAAATATACTTAAGACTATAACATTCCTAAGGTATAAGGAGGACATTAATAAAACTGAATGCCTTAAATCTGTACTATATGAACTATGTACTTACAGCAGGGAACTCAGGATTTAGGCTGAGCTTACTAACACCAGCAAAACAGCTATGCACTCCCTCCCTACAAATCTTAGTTTACCTCTTTAATTATTTGGGCCCCCTTTTTGTCACTGAATTCCAACTGAGCCAAAGCCTGGTCAATGGACATTCCTCGTATCTAGAATTAAAGGGTAACAGATAAGAGAAGATAAATTAGTTTACAAAGTCAATGTTCCCTTTTCAGTGAAAAGCAAAAGCCTTACATAATACAAATAACTTCTAAAAATAGCTAACTAGTTATATGTCAATTACATCTCAATAAAACTGGGGGAGGGGCTCTGACTTAAAAAAATAAAAATAGCTAACGTAGGCAGAGAAGAAAAGTTTGAGAACAGATGCAACCCTTTTTAAGTCAAAATCAAACTTAAATGTTTTAACCATAAAACTGAGAACCGAGATTATAAATGTTTTAGTAATATTGAGAGCAGACATGAGAGAACACAGGGTGGCGAGCATCACACTAGGTATGAAAGACCATCTTTTTTGCAGGATAAGTGTATTATATGTTTATATCTGGGGCTTTGTCTTCTCTCATAGATAAATTTCATTCTCCTGGGGAAAATCTTAAAAAGCAATGGTTTTGAAATTTGAATCAACTTTATTTTTTTGAATCAACTTTTAAGATAAATAAGCTTGTTTCCTACATTCTCTCAGAGTACAGATTCCTGATGCTTTTGTTCTTAATATCCATGTATCCAATGTGATTTAGTTCCTCAGAAAAAAGGTAAAAATTAAGCAGAATCACTCATTTCTGAGCAAATCATTCGTGTATTACCTAACAACTGTCTGAAACTGTAATTATATTCCTCACTTTCTGGAAAAATCAGGGTGATTTTTTTCAATTTTTCAAATTGCAGAGGAAAATTCAAATTGTGGGGGAAATTTCAAATACTTCTTTTCCTAAGTATTATATGGTAATGTCATTTTAGCTTACCAATTTTGCCAAATACCACATCTTGTCTTTGCTGTATTTTATTTGCCTTCGACAATGGTAGATTTCCTTACAAATAGGGAAAAGGAAAAACAAGTTAGCAAATTGATCAAAATAATAACATACACTGTTAATAAAGCTTTAACTTTTTATGCCTAATGAAAATGTTGCCACAAGAAATAATGACATTATTAAGAATTTGGAGATTTTTTTCTCTACATACACTAAGTTGTATTTTTCCAGTCTCACTATGTTAAAAAGATCATTAAGACAGTAACAGAAACTACGAATGGCCACATCGTGCCAATATTTGTAACATTTCTATCCAAAGGAATAGTAAAAGATCTAAATGAAAACATTTAGCTGGCTAAAGAAACAAAAGAAAAGGTACAATAAGAAAAAAAAGTTTCCTGTTATTGGAGAGAATAAGAGAATAGGGTGAAATGGACAAAATAACAGATTTCACAGGATATTCTAAGTGTCTGGTCAAGAGCAAGAGCAAAGGTCCTAGACTCAGACTGCCTGGGTCTGAATTCTAGTTCTACTCTCTACAAGCTACAGAACCCAAGCTCTTTTACCTCTCTGCCCAAGCTTCCTCTTTTTTTAAATGAAGATAATAGTACCAGCCTCATAAAAATATAGTAAGAATTAAAGAAAATAATCTATGCAAAGAAAGCATTTTGCAGTGCCTAGTACCTGGTAAGATCTTAGTAAATATCAGTTTTTATTATCTTCTCTTTAGAGTAGTAAATATATCCCATTTAAATGTTTAATCAATCATCCATTACATAATTTACAGTTCACAAAGTACTTTCTAAACCCATTATTTCATTTGACCTAACTCTATGAGTTGGGAGAAAAAACACTTTACAATCCTTTTACAGGGGTGCCTGGATGGCTCAGGTGGTAAAGCATCATACTCTTGGTTTTGGCTCTGATCATGATCTCAGGATCATGGGATTGAGCCCTGAATTGAGCTCCCTTCTCAGTGTGGAGTCTGCTTGAGATTCTCTCTCTCTCCCTGCTCTCCCCTCCGACTCACTCACTCTCTTTCTCTCAAATAAATAAAATTTTTTAAAAGAATAATCCTTTCCCTGGTAAAAACCAGGAAAAAAAAAAATCAGACAAATCAAGTGACTTAGCCAAGATTGCAAAGCTTGTGAGAGACAAAGCTGGAAGTCAAAGTGCCATACAGAGAAGTATATGAAGTGCCTAACACAATGTCTGGTAAGTGTATCTTTAAAGTTCCCCTATGACTGTAAAACCCAACTTCTTTCCACTACTACACCATATTGCTCCTTTAAAATAATTAGAAAACATTTGTCAAGGCAAACAATAGCAAGGGAGACTTCAGAACTTGCTAACATTCTGACTTCTGCTGGAAATTTTCAAATGCCTGAGAAACAGCAGAGTTTTCCCAAGGGGCCATCTTTTAATATGTAGCAGATTTCATTTCAGTTCCAATAGAAGCTGACAGACTGAAAACTGTAGCAATAGCCTAATTACATTTTCAGCAATAAAGTGTCCAGGGGAGCACTGGAGAGGAAAGAAGAACTGTCATGACTGATAATATTCATCTGTGAAAATTAATACACTCAATAAAATCTTTTGTGTAAGAAACCCTTCAATTCTTGGTTTCTCATAGTGGGCTATCTCCAAACCTGAATTGTATATGATTATCTTCAAATTTTGTAACAAAGATATTGTACTCCTGGCAAGAGCATGGGGAAAAAAGGAATCAAGTATTTAACAAAAAAGAAAAGTTATTCAATCATTTTCTTTTAAAACAAAAAGCTCAACATTTCCTTTAGGCAGGTGCAATGTCTAAAGGCATTTTCTAAACACAAGCCAGACAAACCTATCATTGCAAATAGATAAAGTGGCAAAGAGAGATCAGAAGGCTCAGTTAAATGTCACTATTAACCAACCTATACAGTAAATTAGATAAAGTTAGGATCTAATGTGCAAGATAGTTATTCAAATGAAATGAAAGCCTAAGTTGCAAAATGTCTAAACCACTAACTTCCAAAGAAACTAACTTATTTTGCATATAACTAAACGATAAAAAAAAATTGTCTGGGATCCCTGGATGGCTCAGTGGTTTAGCACTTGCCTTTGGCCCAGGGCGTGATCCTGGGGTCCCAGGATCGATTCCAGCATCAGGCTCCCTGCCTTGAGCCTGCTTCTCCCTCTGCCTGTGTCCCTGCCACTCTCTCTGTGTCTTTCATGAATAAATAAATAAAATCGTTAAAAAAAAAAAAAAATTATGACCAAATGGGGCACATGGGTGGCTCTCAAGCATCCAACTCTTGATTTTGACTCAAGTCATTATCTCAGGGTCATCGAAATTGAGTCCTGCATTGGGCTCTGTGCTGGGCATAGAGCCTGCTTGAGATTCTCTCTCTCCTTTTCTCTCTGCCCCTCTCCCCTAATTTTCCTCCCCATCCATGCACACTCTCACTCAAAAAAAAAAAAAAAAAAAAAAGAAGTGTTGCCTAATAAAAGTCCAAACTAGAGCTTTCCAGGATGCACACAATGATTTCTAAGTATGACTTATCAGTATGTCAATTAATCCATAAATTAAAAACATCCTCTTATAGAAATGGGTGTTCAAATAGTTTTAATATGGGATCCCTGGGTGGCGCAGCGGTTTGGCGCCTGCCTTTGGCCCAGGGCGCGATCCTGGAGACCCGGGATCGAATCCCACATCGGGCTTCCAGTGCATGGAGCCTGCTTCTCCCTCTGCCTATGTCTCTGCCTCTCTCTCTTTCTCTCTCTGTGACTATCATAAATAAATTAAAAAAAAATTTAAAAAAAAATAGTTTTAATATAGTCTCACTATATTTTTAGTTTATTTAATATAGCTTTCTTCACAGATAGTGCAAAAGTAAACTCAAGACCAAATTAACAAGGCCTATTATGTAGAAAACCATTTAATTTTTTTCTGGCTCATTTTCTTTACCCTGATGTAGCCACAAGTAAGATAAAGTCTACAGGAGTATACGCTATTTGGAAATTGATGTTAGCTAAATTAGAAAAAGTCTTAAAAATAATAGGAATGGCCTAAATGTGCCTAAATTGGTGACATGCATTTTAATTTATTGCTATAGGATTTATTCACTACTGATCCACTATTATTTAACTTCATATTTCAGGGACGCCTGGGTGGCTCAGCGGTTGAGCACCTGCCCCTGGCTCAGGGCATGATCCATGGTCTCAGGATCGAGTTCCACATAGGGCTCCCTGCATGGAGCCTGCTTCTCTTTCTGCCTACATCTCTGCCTTTCTCTGTGTCTTTCATGAATAAATAAATAAAATCTTAAAAAAAAAAAAACTTCATATTTCAATGCTGAATATCAGAATGAGAACAGTAAATATTATTTGACTCCCTTTTATTTTTTTTCTAAGATTTTATTTATCCGTTTATTTGAGAGAGGGACAGAGTGCACAAGAGAGAGAGCGAGTATGAGGCTGGGGAGGTAGGAGGAACAGAGGAAGAGAGACTGTTAGCTGACACAAGGCTTGATCTCACGTCCCTGAGATCATGACCTGAGCCAAAACCAAGAGTTGGACGCCTGACTGAGCCACCCAGGTGTCCCTATCTGACCTCCTTTTAAATTAGGGATAAAACTAGTTTTTAAAATGTTTGCAGTTAGCAGATTGGCAAGTACAAGGTCACACTGCTGCACATAATGACAGTATAAGAACTATGTGGCTAGGTATGCAAACTACTCCATTATTAAGCTAGGTATTTAATGAAGGACATTAATATTTCACTCATAACAGGTACAAACGCACCACTGTCAATTTACTAAACACTATTTAGAGTCGGAAAATGTTATTTTCTAAAAGTCATAATTTGTTCCCAAGAGGATTACTCAAACAAAATCTGTGATCTACTTGTTAACTACTTGAATTTTGCCATTTGGGATATATCTTAAAATGCATTTAGTTTAATGCCAAAAAGACTAGTACCATGAAATACAAAATTTTTCTTTTAGATTCTGGACCTGACAAATGTCATGATGTCTTTCTCAATTAACATCTAGGTTCGGGGCAGCCCAAGTGGCTCAGCAGTTTAGCGCCGCCTTCAGCCCAGGGTGTGATCCTGGAGACCTGGGATCAAGTCCCACATCGGGCTCCCTGCATGGATCCTGCTTTTCCCTCTGCCTGTGTCTCTGCCTCTCCCTCTCTGTCTCTCATGAATAAATAAAATCTTTAAAAAAAAATCTAAATTCAAAGAGCTCAACAAAGCTCATTAATAATAGGAAATTTTTTATTTATGATATTCATAAAAATATGTCACTCCTCCTAAACATTGTTAATTATAAAATTAGCACAGATTCTGCCACAAATCTAACTTTTAAGCTCTGATGGTAAGATAAAATATGGAAGTTAGAAAGTTATACACTTGAACTATTAGCATCTTTTTCTCTTTTATTCCCCAAAGAAGTGGGAGCTCTCTAAATCAACAAATTAACTCCTCTAAGAAAAAAAAGAAAACATAAAACTGTCCTAACTCAGACCAATACTTGGCAACTGAATCCTAATGAAAGGCAAGCTGTCAAATTCCTATAAAAACTAAGCAAATAACATTACTTAGATGATACTGATTATACAGTAGCCTTAAATCCCAAAGGCCTTTAAAAGATGTTTTCTAAACTGAATGACTTATAATTAACACTACTGATTCTATTAATATTTATTAATTAATAATTCTATTTCTAAGCACTTACAGTTTATTTTCTTAAGGATTTAAATGTTACCATCTTGTTTATGCCGTCATTACTTGTCTAAGCTTTGTGACAGATACCTATATATTCCACAGCAAATTCCCATTAAGCTGGAAATTAGTCTTGTATCTCAGGCTAGAACTCTCACAAGCAGTTTGGAGGATAAAAGAATTCCAAGCAGCTAAAGATGAGATAAAATTCAGTATCTCTGAAAGCAATCCAATGATTAAATTCAAACCTTGGTTCAAAGCTTTGTGAATTACAAACACAAAAAAAATCACAACTAAGTGTGTCTATGTTCAAATTTAAAATGTTGGCAAACCACACATATGATTTAAATATGGTTTACAGTTTAAGTCATTCTTGCCAACCCCTCATGCTTCACTACCAAGAATGCATTAGCAAGCCTCTTAAGAGTCAAAAATCTGTCAGGATACCTCAAGTTATTAGCTTAGTTTTAGAGTTAAAGCTCCCAACAGAAGGCTAGGTCAAGGCAAACACATAAGTAAAACAGACAATCTTTTAAAACTACCAAGAAGGGTGACAGGCAATGAGGAGGGCACTTGATGGGATGAGCACTGGATGTTATACTGTATGTTGGCAAACTGAACTTAAATTTTAAAAATGTAAAACAAAAAAAAAACAAAAAAAAACCCTATCCACAACAAAAATAAATAAATAAAAATAAAACTACCAAGAAGATAAATGTAGAACAACTTCTGTATCGATCAAATGATCACACAAATTGAGGTATACTTTTTCCCTTCCTTCACATGGAACAGTAAATCAATGCTAGTCATGTAAGAGTAAAAGCTCTTTATCAAAATTAGGAGATTCTTTCTTTAAAAAAAAAATATTTGAGAGAGAGCACTCGTGCATGAGTGGGGAGGAGCAGAGGGAGAAGGAATATGAAGCAGACTCTGCACGGAGTGCAGAGTCCAATGCAGGGCTCATTCCCATGACCACGAAATCATGACTTGAGCCAAAACCAAAGTCAGATGCTCAACCAACTGAGCCACCCAGGTGCCCCAAGAGATTATTTCTACCCACAAACTTACTGCTGGTCTCCGAGGTTCTCCAGGCAACTGTGGAGGATAAACAATTTTATTCTTCTTTTCCCATTTTCGAGAAATGTCCAGAGACCCACTCGTGTGGATATATGACTGGGGTAAAACATTGTGAGATGAGAGAAGCCTATAAAACAAAAAACACTTAGAATTTTTTCCAGAGCTTATGTATCTCCTGAACCACATCAGCTCTATTTTGATCAAAATTATTTAAGGATTGCAAGTGTAGAGTCTAGATGTATTCATTAATAGAGAACAATTTTACATAAAATACCACAAAAATCTAGTTCACTGCAAAATAAGAATAAAAAGTTGATAACTAGCATAATCAAATAATAAACAGTAATTAACTCAAGATCTCTTGCCCTGACTGGCCAAAAAATACTAACTCTCTAATAGAAGTCAGCTTAGTCCTAAAATAGACTTAAAGAAGACACAATGGATCCCTGACCTGACCTGTAGAATTCCTCAATTTTGGTAAGCAGGCAAGACAAATCACAATATTTTGTAATCCCTAAGAAATTAATGGATAAAGGTGGCATTATTTGCCTCCTGAGGAAAGAACTCACTACCCACCGTCCATGAAGTAGTCTCTCTACAAAAAACAAACCTGAATTAATTAAGTTTCTAGATTCAATACAGGAAATACAGAGACAGGGGAACATGTTCAGCAATAGGAGATGGATGTGCTCAGCAAAATTCAAGCCGTACAAATTCTACAAGACAAACAGCCTTCAATAAACTACAACAGGAAAAAGAAAGAGCTGAATAAAGAACCTACTGATTAAGACTTAAGAGAAATATCGATTAATTTCAATATGTAGATTATTATAATTTTAAAAGTACAACAGTTATTTAACCATTGGAAATCTGAACATTAACTGGATATTGGTTACTTCTTAATGAGTTATATAGTTAAATATTTACTGATTAAATAGTATGCTATATGGGATTTGTTTCAAAATATGATAGAATAGGGGCCAATGATAAAACAAGACTGGCCATGAGTTATTGTTGAAGTTGGGTTCATGAGGGTTCATCACATTATCTACTTTTTTTATATCTAGGTATATCCAAATAACACACAAACTTGGTGTTTCCCTACTATAGAGAATATAGAGTCTAAACTCCTAGGAAGACACAAAAGGCCTTTTATAATCTAACTTGAAACTGGCCATCTTGGCTCATGTAACCTTATGGCCAGGCCACAGAGACATTCATTGTTCCCTGAACAAACCATCTATTTTCAGATCTTTATACTTTTGATTATATTGTTTCTTCCTTAATCATTGTCTCCTGAATGAAACACTTATCCTGTTTTAAGCTCTAGCTCAAATGTCACCTCAATGCAAGGCATCACTAGATCCCTTCTCCCAGACAACCATTCTCTCCACTATCTTTGTACTCTGTTCTTGCCAGCCATGGAGCAGTGAGTTGGGACTATGGTACTGTAAGGTGGCTGTAGAATGAGTTCCTGTAGTAAGTGTATAGATTTGAGCCTTCTGAGGGCAAGCATAACATCCTCTGTATTCCAGCACTAAGGACAATATCTGGCACATGGATACAGAGTAAATATTTAACCTAGACTTAAATATTCAAAGTTGTTGTAAATTGGCAGATGTTCACACAATTTATGCAACTGGATAATACATTTAGCAAGGCCTTTGTTTTTAATTTTAAAACCATTTAGACTAAAGGGTTTTATTTTTTTTCATGTTTAACAATCTTTAATTCAAATGTGAAAGTTCAGTACAAGCCATTTGTAGGGCTTGGGACTTGTTCTTTTAAAAACAAGAATGGAGGAATGCGACAGAATGATTTTTCCACTTTTCTTCAGAAACTTTCAAGGAAAGGATAGATCATAGGGCCATAAAGATCCATTTAGTCATACCCACTTTCTCCCCTATCAATAGTCTTTCACCCATTCCATAATCTTAATACACATTCCTGAATAAAGATTTACAGTTCAGCTTGCTTACATAACCATTTAAAAATACTTAGCACCAGCTTGCTTCCTATAATGCCAAACAAATCAAATCATGAAACTACTTCAATATGCATTTCTTCTTTTTAAAACAAGGGGGTACTTATTTTTAGAAAGCAATACTTAGCCTACAGATACATTTCCCAGAAATGGCATGTGCCATTCAAAGGCCTAGACACGCTCATGCTTTCAAAGTGGAATACCTAGCCTAATGTGCATAGAAGCATGAATGGCAAAGTTGAAGATCCATATTATAACTATTTTTTCTATGTATTTGAAGCACAGTAAAAAAAAATTGGTACACTTTGGAAATTCAGTGGCACAAGGTACACTGTCATAACTTGACACAGACATTATACAGTTAAAAAAAAAAAAAGGAAATAAAAAGGGAAAAAATTCCCCTGTTTGAAACCCTGTATTACATAATTTTACCTGCCCAAACAGACCATTTACAAATATTAGGTCAATAAACTGCTAACATCCATAAAAAGGTAGCTTTCTTACTAAAATGCAAGAATTTAAAAGATTGGTATCTAAACAAGAAAAGACAAAAACAAACTGGAATGAAAACCTAGATATCACATCTAAAGTCGGGGCTTTTTGTTTGGGCCTTCATACTCTTCTCTCCCTCTACCATATCCTGCTGGAGTTCCAGGCCCCATTCCTCTAGGACCCTGTCCACCCACAGGTCCCGCACCTCCCTGCCCAAAGCGCTCAGAACGCATGTCGCTTCCCATCATGGAACCACTCATGGTTGCTGGCGGGACTCCAGGATTAGCTTCATAACCTATGCCACTGCCACCACCTAGAGGTGGAAATTTCTGGCCTCCTGAACCATAGGGATCTCCCATGTTCATTGCTCCTCCACCACCCATTCTCATGTCTCTTTCTCTTGGATCCACGTAGCCCATCCGGCTATAACTTTCCTCTCTTTGGCGTCTCATTTGTTCTTTCATCTCACGCTGCCGAATCATCTCTTCTTCCCTTCTACGCCGTTCTTCTTCTTGCCTTAGTTGCATTTCTTTACATTTCTGCATTTCTTGATTATGAAATTCTTCCATGCGTCTTAATTCTTCCTGGCATCTCATCAGATCTTGACGCAAAAGATTTGCCTGATGCTCATGATAGGCATCTTCCATTTCATTTTCCAATTTGTCTTTCGCATCTTTCATGTTTTTTTCAACTTGTTCCCTTTGCTGTTTTTCCATTTCATCCAGGGACTTCCATCGCTGAGAATATTCATACTCAAATGTGCCATGCTGGGCAACACGAGGAGGCGTTTCTCTCTCCTTTTGATACATTGGATTCTTCTGTGCAAGTTTTTCAGAAAGGCCATCTTCATCATCTAATTGTTCAAGTGGTTCCACAATGACTGGACGAGGCGTTGTTGTCAGTAAGAAAACACCTTCGCCGCATCTTTCAAATGCTTTTCTTGCCACTGGTTTAGAAGCAAATTCAACAATGCCTTTCCCTGTAGATCTCCCACGATCATCCACAATTACAACAGCCCTCTCAATAGGCCCAAAGTGGCTAAAGGCTTCTTCCAACACTTCGTTGGAAACATAAGGTGAAAGATTTCGCGCCGACAGGGTAGCAGCATGTGTGGCAAAGCGAACCCGAAGCTGCCTACCCCTCATGGGTGTATCATCGAGTTCAGGTTTGGCAATTTCAGCCAGTGCCCTAGATTCAAGTTTAATAAACCCAAATCCTTTGCCTTTGTTGATAAAAACTTCTCCTGGTTCTCCGAATTTAGCAGAGAGTCTTTTGAATTCATCCTCCATGATGTCCGCAGGTAGAGTCCCCAGAAACAACCAGCAGCGCCGCGTGTAGGTTTTCTCTCCGGGCCTCCTCAGGAGAGACAAGTTGGCTTTGAACCCCTCCGAGTCGGACATCTTCTCCTCGCTGCGGCCGCCGGGCGGGGCCCCCGGTGCTGCTGCTGCTGCTGGAAGGGCGGGCGGTGCTGCCGCCCTCCGCGCGGCTCCCCACCCCCCCCCCACCCCCCGCCCCGGCGGCTTGGGGCGGCCGCGGGGGGTACTCAGGCCCGCCCGGCATTTTGCCGCCTTTCGGGCCTCCGGGGCCTGGGCCCTGTTTAGGCCCCGGGCGCGGGCCCCCTGCGGGCGGAGGCGGCGGCCCCCGGCCTGGGGCGGGGTAGTGGGGACCCCGCTGCTCTCGGCGCGGGCGGGGGCGCCCCAGGCGGCGCCGAGGTGACCGGTGACCGCGGGCGGCGGGGGCGGGGTGGGGCCCGGGCCCGCAAGGGCCCCCGAGGTCGGAGGAGTCGCGGGCGGTGCCGAGCCGGAGGCGGGGGGCGCTGCCCACTCCCGGAGGCAGGCCGGGCCGGGCCAGGCCCCTGAGGACCCACAGGCTTGGACGAGTCCTGCGGCGGCGGCTGATGGCGGCGGCTGATGGCGGCGGCTGCTGCCGTTGCTGTTTGGTGCGGAGGTGGTGGCGGGATCGGGGGTTTGGGGCCGCCCCGGCCCGGGCCGGGCCCCATGGGTCCCCGGTTCTGATTGAGGCCCATGCCGGGCGGCGGGGAGCGGAAGTCGTGGAGGCCACCGCGGCCGCCGCCGCGGCTCCGGAACCGTCCCGAGACATGTCTGTGATCAAGGGGCGGTCGAGGCAGAAGCGGAGAAGACGCTCGGGGAACGCGGAGGCCACCTTGCTTCGCACAAGATGGCGGAGGACACAGGCCTAGACTAAAGGATTTTAAAAATCTCTTTTCCTACTAGCTCATTTCTCTTAGGCTACCTCAAGTTCACCACTTTATATCCCGATATTAAGATCAGTACCACCAAAATACTTGACAAAATCTTTGCCATCCACGCTTAGGTTCCACTATTTTAACTGAAAAGCACAAGACTAGGATACATGATGCTGGAGGGCAGACTTTCCATTAAAAAAAAATGTAAGCTAAGTGATAAGGGCAGAGATTATGGAGTCAAGTAACCCAGAGTCTAATCTTAATTCTAATACAACGTAAATGGCCTTGGGGACATCACATAACTTTCCAGAGTTCAGTTTTCTCATTGGTAAATGGAGTAATAACCATAATTACCTCATAGGCTTTTTGAAGAGCTCAAATAAGATACTTTAAGTAAAATATTTAACCTGACACTTAAAAAGGCTCAATAAAATTGATGTTATTACTTTTAGAATAATACCCACTTCATTCTGTTAATGGTGGATATATAATTAATGTACTGCCCCGTATGATGTCTAGCACATGATAAACACTGATGGCTAGTATTAATTTTAAATCAGGCCCTCTGAACAGTTCATCTCTCCTATTCTCCAAAAAACTGAACACTGTGAACTATAAACTTTATATTACACAATTTCAAACCTTCTTCTCATATTTGCAATTATGATCATTTGCCTCTCTCCTGCTATAATTCATAGGCACTCTAAGTTCATCAACTCTTTGGGCCTCCATTTTTTGATGAAAACAGGAATTGGAGTACATTATCTTTAGGGGCTTTCTGAACTTTAATTATATCCTGAATCTCATTGTTGACATAGGATTACAGAAACACAAACCCCTTGGCTTCTATTTAATTCTTCAATGAAACCACTGCTAATAGAGTTGCAGCCCCCAGGAG
Source organism: Canis lupus familiaris (assembly GCF_011100685.1). NCBI lineage: Eukaryota > Metazoa > Chordata > Mammalia > Carnivora > Canidae > Canis > Canis lupus. The sequence continues at coordinate 55,747,356 of NC_049225.1, forward strand.
TCCAATTCCAGCAGCACAGGGCCCCGGATCCCAGGGCGCCCAAGAGGACAAAGCTGGTGATCCCACGTTCCCCCGGAACAGACAGAAGCAAGGACTCTCCTGCTGCTGGGTGCCCCCCCAAGCCGTGCAGAACAGCACACCTGCGTCGGCCCTGGGAGCATCTAGGCCAGTGTGGACTGGGAGACTGCGTTAGTTACTCGCAGGGAACTGACTCCAGAGCTGGAAATCCGGCCGCCACCATTGTTTTTCCTTCTTGCTTCATCTTGTGTCTGGGAGACACGGGGCCACCAGGGAGCAGAGGCCTCACGGAGTAAACAACTCCCACTGAGCCTGGCACCCGGCAGGGGACGCTGCATCTCCACCAGGTACACACACCTGAGAATCAGCATAGCACCCCTCCCCCAGAAGACCAGCTGGAAGAACAGGGAAGAGTGTTCTTGGCCAAGCAGTGCTGGAAAGCTCCAGGACCAAGGGAAAATCAAGGGAATATAATATATAGAACGAGAGGGTTTCCCCTCTTTAAATTTTTTTTTTCCTTTTTCCATTATACTTGCTTTTATATCAGACTAAAAACTTAGTTTTTTCTCTTTTCCCACCTTAACTACAATATTTTACCAGCTCTTCATTTTTAAGTTTCTTTCTTTTTGACTTCCATATTTCTACAATTACATGTCTTAGACATACTTTTCATTTCTGGATTCCCTTCAACATATTCAATTTAATTTTGGGAGATATATGATATGGGTTTTGTTTTCTCTGCCTCGTTTTATTCTAAAATGGTGGAAGTTAATACCTTCTAAAACATGACCAACATACACCCATAACCAAGTGGAATACCATGCCGGTTCATTCTGTGAGATTATATTCTCCCTTTGTTCCCATTCTGCCCCCCTCTTTTATCTTGTTTATATTTTGGTGGTCAATGTTGGGGCTATCAAAAGTATTGCTGGTTTATATAAATTTGGGATTGACCATCTTCTAACACACAGAACTTAATATACTCAGAACAAAGAGAATCACCCTTTAGGACACCTCAGGTAAACTACATTCTCCCTCCACTACCACTTCACCACCACCATCTCCAAGTCCCCTCTTTTTCTTTTTTCTTTTTCTTCTTTTCATTTTTTTTCTTCTTTTTTTTTTTTTTTCCTCCTTCTTAGGGATTTTCGGTCTTTTATTTTTTTACTACTTTCTTTTAAAATTTTTTTTCACTTTAGTGGTCCTTTTGTTTCATTTCATTCTGATCTTCTTTTTCATTTTCTGGTCTCTGACCTCGTCAGAATCATCTAGGATGGAATTTACTTAAGTCGTGGTTGTTATTCTTGACTCACCCCGCTCATACAGCCACTCTGCACTGAACAAAATAATCAGAAACAGCACTCTCTGCCACAGAGTTACAGAATATGGATTCCAATTCGATGTCAGAAAGCCAATTCAGAAGCACAATTATAAAGCTACTGGTGGCTGTGGAAAAAAGCATAAAGGACTCTAGGGACTTCATGACTACAGAATTGAGATCTAATCAGGCCAAAATTAAAAATAAACTGTAAATTTGTTTTATTTTATTTATCCATGAGAGACACACAGAGAGAGAGAGGCAGAGACACAGGCAGAGGGAAAGCAGGCTCCATGCAGGGAGCCCAAAGTGGGACTCAATCCTGAAACGCCCTGTGCCGAAGGCAGCCGCTTAACCGCTAAGCCAGCCATGCATTCCAATTAAAAATAAATTAAATGAGATGCAATCCAAACTGGATGTCCTAATGGCTAGAGTTAATGAGATGGAAGAAAGAGTGAGTGATATAGAAGACAAGTTGATGGTAAGGAAGGAAGCTGATGAAAAAAGAGAAAAACAAGAGACCATGAGGAAAGGCTAAGGGAAATAAATGATAGTCTGAGGTCTAAAATTGGTCTATAATTCTCCTTTTTGGTGGGGTGTTTGTCTGGTTTTGGAATCAGGGTGATGCGGGCCTCACCCTGCTCAAAAGAGAAAAACAATTAAGAGACCATGAGGAAAGGCTAAGGGAAATAAATGATAGTCTGAGAAGGAAGAATCTACATATAATTGGGGTTCCAGAAGACGCCGAGACGGAGAGAAGGCCAGAAAGTATATTTAAACAAATCACAGCAAAGAACTTCCCTAATTTGGAGAGGAAAACAGGCAATCAGATCAAGACATAGAGAGGGGATCCCTGGGTGGCGCAGTGCTTTAGCGCCTGCCTTTGGCCCAGGGCGCAATCCTAGAGACCCGGGATCGAATCCCACGTCGGGCTTCCGGTGCATGGAGCCTGCTTCTCCCTCTGTCTATGTCTCTGCCTCTCTCTCTCTCTCTCTCTGTGACTATCATAAATAAATAAAAATTAAAAAAAAAAAGACATAGAGAGGACCCCTTTACTGCAAAATCAATAAAAACTGTTCAACACCTCACATTTAATAGTGAAACTTGCAAATTCCAAAGATAAAGAGAAAATCCTAAAGGCAGCTCAAGACAAGAGATTCTAAAGTTATATGGGGAGAAATATCAGATTAACAGCAGATATCTCCACAAAGACCTGGCAGACCAGAAAGGGCTGGCAGGATATATTCAGGGTACTAAATGAGAAGAACATGCAGCCAAGAATATTTTATCCAGCAAGGCTGTCATTCAGAATAGGAGAGATAAAAAGCTTCCAGGATAGGCAGAAACTGAAAGAATATGTGACAACCAAACCAACTCTGCAGGAAATATTAAGGAGGACCCTGTAAAACAAAGAGGAAGCCCAAAGAAATAATCCACAAACAGGAATTGAATCGGTATTACGATGACACTAAATTTGTATCTTTCAATAGTTACTCTGAACATGAATGGGCTAAATGATCCCATCAAAAGACGCAGGATTTCGGACTGGATAAAAAACCAAGACCCATCTATTTGCTGTCTACAAGAGATTCATTTTAGATCAAAGGACACCTCCAGCCTGAAAATCAAAGGTTGGAGAACCATTTACCATTGAAATGGTCCTCAAAAGAAAGCTGAGGTAGCAATCCTCATATCAGATAAATTAAAGTTTATACCAAAGACTATAGTATAAAATGAAGAGAACACTGTATCATACTTAAAGGATCTATCCAACAAGAACCTAAGAATCATGAATATTTATGCCCCTAATGTGGGAGCTGCCAAGTATATCAATCAATTAATAACCAAAGTAAAGAGATACTTAGATAATTATACACTAATAGTAGAAGACTTCAACACAGCACTTTCTGCAAATGAACAGATATTCTAAGCACAACATCTCAAAAGAAACAAGAGCTTTAAATGATATACTGGACCAGATGGATTTCGCAGATACATACAGAACTTTCCAAAAGCAACTGAATACGCATTCTTCTCAAGTGTACATGGAATTTTTTCCAGAATAGACCACGTACTGGGTCACGAATCAGATCTCAACCAATACCAAAAGACTGGGATTGTTCCCTGCATATTTTCAGACCACAATGCTTTGAAACTAGAACTCAATCACAAGAAGAAATATGGAAGAAACTCAAACACATGGAGGTTAAAGAGCATCCTACTAAAAGATGAATGGGTCAACCAGGAAATTAGAGAGGAAGTAAAAAAGATTCAAGGAAACTAATGAAAATGAAGATACAAGCATTCAAAATGTCTGGGATACAGCAAAAGCGGTCCTTTTTTTTTTTTTCTTTTTTTTTAAGATTTATTCTCTTATTTATTCATGACAGATACAGAGAGAGAAAGAGAGAGGCAGAGACACAGGAGGAAGGAGAAGCAGGCTCCATGCCGGGAACCCGACGCGGGACTCGATCCCGGGACTCCAAGATCACACCCTGGGCTAAAGGCAGGTGCCAAACCACTGAGCCACCCAGGGATCCCCAGCAAAAGCAGGAAAATACATCACAATACAAGCCCCCCTCAAAAAATTGAAAAAACTCAAATACACAGGCTAACCCTGCACCTAAAGGAACTGGAGAAAGAACAGCAAGTAAAACCTACACCCAACAGAAGAGAGATAATAAACAATCTAGCAGAACTCAGTGAAATAGAGACCAAAAGACTGTAGAACAGATCAACAAAACCAGGAGTTGGGTTCCTTGAAAGAATTAATAAGATAGATAAACCATTAGCCAGCCTTATTAAAAAGAAAAAAGATCCAAATTAATAAAATCATGAATGAAAGAGGAGAGATCACAACCAATACCAAGGAAATACAAACGATTTTAAAAACATATTATGAGCAGCAATATGCCAACACAGAAGAAATCTAGGCAATCTAGAAGAAATGGATGCATTTCTGGAAAACCACAAACTACCAAAACTGGAACAAGAAGAAATACAAAACCTGAAGAGGGCAATAACCAGCAAGGAAATTGAAGCAGTCATCAAAAACTTCCCAAGACACAAAAGTCCACGGCCAGATGGCTTCCCAGGGGAATTCTATCAAATGTTTAAAGAAGAAACAATACCTATTCTACTAAAGCTGTTCCAGAGGATAGAAGGGGATGGAATACTTCCAAACTGTTTTATGAGGCCCGCATCACCCTGATTCCAAAACCAGACAAACACCCCACCAAAAAGGAGAATTATAGACCAATATCCCTGATGAACACAGATGCAAAAATTATCAACAAGATACTAGCCAAAAGGATCCAACAATACATAAAGAAGATCATTCACCATGACCAAGTGGGATTTATCCCCAGGATGCAAGGTTGGTTCAACACTCAAAAAACAATCAACGTGATAGATCACATCAACAAAAGAAAAAACAAGAACCATATGATCCTCTCAATAGATGCAGAGAAACCATTTGACAAAATACAGCATCCATTCCTGATCAAAACTCTTCAGAGTGTAGGGATAGAGGGAACATTCCTCAGCATCATAAAAGCCATCTATGAAAAGCCCACAGCAAATATTCTCAATGGGGAAAACCTGAGAGCCTTTCCCCTAAGATCAGGAACAAGACAGGGATGTCCACTCTCACCACTGCAATTCAACATAGTACTAGAAGTCCTAGCCTCAGCAATCAGACAACAAAAAGAAATAGAAACCACTCAAATTGGCAAAGAAGTCAAACCCTCCCTCTTCAAAGATACATGACACTGTACCTAGAAAACCCAAAAGACTCCACCCTAAGATTGCTAGAACTCATACAGCAATTCAACAATATGGAAGGAAGGATACAAACTCAATGCCCAGAAATCAGAGGCATTTCTATACACTAACAATGAGACTGAAGAAAGAGAAATTAAGGAGTCAATCCCATTTATAATTGCACCCAAAAGTATAAGATACCTAGGAATAAACCTAACCAAAGAGGTAAAGGATCTATACCCTAAAAACTACAGAACACTTCAGGAAGAAATTGAGGAAGACACAAAGAAATGGAAAAATATTCCATGCTCATGGAAGAATTAACATTGTGAAAATGCCTATGCTACCCAGGGCAATTTACACATTCAATGCAATCCTTATCAGAGTACCATGGACTTTCTTCAGAGAGTTAGAACAAATTATTTTAAGATTTGTGTAGAATCAGAAAAGACCCCAAATAGCCAGGGGAATTTTAAAAAAGAAAACCATATCTGGGGGCATCACAATGCCAGATTTCAGGTTGTACTACAAAGCTGTGGTCATCAAGACAGTCTGGTACTGGTACAAAAACAGACACATAGATCAATGGAACAGAATAGAGAATCCAGAAGTGGACCCTCAACTTTATGGTCAACTAATATTTGATAAAGGAGGAAAGACTATCCACTGGAAGAAAGACAGTCTCTTCAATAAATGGTGCTGGGAAAATTGGACATCCACATGCAGGAGAATGAAACTAGACCACTCTCTTGCACCATACACAAAGATAAACTCAAAATGGATGAAAGATCTAAATGGGAGACAAGAGTCCATCAAAATCCTAGAGGAGAACACAGGCAACACCCTTTTTGAACTCGGCCACAGTAAATTCTTGCAAGATACATCTATGAAGGCAAGGGAAACAAAAGCAAAAATGAACTATTGGGACTTCATCAAGAGAAGAAGCTTTTGCACAGCAAAGGATACAGTCAACACAACTAAAAGACAACCTACAGAATGGGAGAAGATATTTGCAAATGACCTATCAGATAAAGGGCTAGTTTCCAAGATCTATAAAGAACTTATTAAACTCAACACCAAAGAAACAAAACAATCCAATCATAAAATGGGCAAAAGACATGAAGAGAAATCTCACAGAGGAAGACATAGACATGGCCAACACGCACATGAGAAAATGCTCTGCATCACTTGCCATCAGGGAAATACAAATCAAAACCACAATGAGATACCACCTCACACCAGTGAGAATGGGGAAAATTAACAAGGCAGGAAACAACAAATGTTAGAGAGGATGTGGAGAAAAGGGAACCCTCTTACCCTGTTGGTGGGAATGTGAACTGGTGCAGCCACTCTGGAAAACTGTGTGGAGGTTCCTCAAAGAGTTAAAAATAGACCTGCCCTACGACCCAGCAATTGCACTGTTGGGGATTTACCCCAAAGACACAGATGCAATGAAACGCCGGGACACCTGCACCCTGATGTTTATAGTAGCAATGTCCACAATAGCCAAACTGTGGAAGGAGCCTCTATGTCCATCGAAAAATGAATGGATAAAGATGTGGTTTATGTATACAATGGAATATTACTCAGCCATTAGAAATGACAAATACCCACCATTTGCTTCAACATGGATGGAACTGGAGGGTATTACACAGAGTGAAAACAGTCAATCAGAGAAGGACAAACATTATATGTTCTCATTCATTTGGGGAATATAAATAATAGTGAAAGGGAATAGAAAGGAAGGGAGAAGAAATGGGTAGGAAATATCAGAAAGGGAGACAGAACATGAAGACTCCTAACTCTGGGAAACGAACTAGGGGTGGTGGAAGGGGAGGAGGGCGGGGGGTGGGGGTGAATGGGTGACGGACACTGCGGGGGCACTTGACGGGATGAGCACTGGGTGTTATTCTGTATGTTGGCAAATTGAACACCAATAAAAAATACATTTATTATTAAAAAAAAAAAAAAGAGAGAGAAAGAAAACCAGAGTCGGGGGCATCACAATGCCAGATTTCAAGCTGTACTACAAAGCTGTGATCATCAAGACAGTGTGGTACTGGCACAAAAACAGACACATAGATCAATGGAACAGAATAGAGAACCCAGAAATGGACCCTCAACTCTATGGTCAACTAATATTTGACAAAGCAGGAAAGACTATCCACTGGCAAAAGGACAGTCTCTTCAATAAATGGTGCTGGGAAAATTGAACGGCCACGTGCAGAAGAATGAAACTAGACCATTCTCTTACACCATACACAAAGATAAACTCAAAATGGATGAAAGATCTAAATGTGAGACAAGGATCTATCAAAATCCTAGAGAACACAGGTAACACCCTTTTTGAACTTGGCCACAGCAACTTCTTGCAAGATACATCTATGAAGGCAAGGGAAACAAAAGCAAAAATGAACTATTGGGACTTCATCAAGGTAAAAAGCTTCTGCACAGCAAAGAAACAGTCAACAAAACTAAAAGACAACCTACAGAATGGGAGAAGATACTTGCAAATGACCTATCAGATAAAGGGCTAGTATCTATAAAGAACTTACTAAACTCAACATCCAAGAAACAAACAATCCAATCATGAAACGGGCAAAAGACATGAACAGAAATTTCAGAGGAAGACATAGACACGGCCAATAAGCACATGAGAAAATGCTCCACATCACTTGCCATCAGGGAAATACAAATCAAAACCACAATGAGAAAAAAGAAAAAAAAAAAAAAAAAAAAACACAATGAGATACCACCCCTCACCAGTGAGAATGGTGAAACTTAACAAAACAGGAAACAACAAATGTTGGAGAGGATGTGGAGAAAGGGGAACCCTCTTGCACTCTTGGTGAGAATGTGAACTGGTGCAGCCCACTCTGGAAAACTGTGTGGAGGTTCCTCAAAGAGTTAAAAATAGACCTGCCCTACGACCCAGCAATGACACTGCTGGGGATTTACCCCAAAGATACAGATGCAGTGAAACGCCAGGACACCTGTACCCCAATGTTTATAGCAACGATGTCCACAATAGCCAAACTGTGGAAGGAGCCTCGGTGTCCACTGAAAGATGAATGGATAAAGAAGATGTGGTATATGTATACAAAGGAATATTACTCAGCCATTAGAAAGGGCGAATATTCACCATTTGTTTCAAAGTGGATAGAACTAGAGGGTATTATGCTGAGTGAAGTAAGTCAATCGGAGAAAGACAGTCATTATATGGTTTCAGTCATACAGAGAATATAAGAAATAATGAAAGAGATTATAGGGGAAAGGAGGGAAAATGAGAAAAATTAGAGAGGGTGACAAAATATGAGAGACTCCTAACTCTGGGAAACGAACAAGGGGTAGTGGAAGGCAGGCGGGCGGGGGGATGGGGTGACTGGATGACAAGCACTGAGGGCAGCACTTGATGAGATGAGCACTGGGTAGTATACTATATGTTGGCAAATCAAACTTCAATTTAAAAAAAAGAAAGAAAGATTGAAACCACTGTTTTATCAACCAGTCTGAAAATGCTTCAGGGTGAGGCCCATGATATCTAGCACAGTGTCTTATACTCAAGGCAATACACATTTGATAAATTAAATATGGTGCTTAATAAATTAAACACATTTTGAATTGATAATGACAAAGATGTCTGAATACCTACAATACTTTCAGGGCTCAAATGGCTCATAAGATGAATTATGAAGCACATACTAAACAACTATAATAAAATTATTATATTTAATAAAATTAAATTAAAATATTCCAAACAGAGCACTTAATTCAAAAGTATATTAAATCAAAAGTTCTTATTCACCCTCTCCTGGTCAGCTGTTGGAACAACAGAGATAAAGCAGAAAATGAAGCAATCATAAGGTAAACTGAAAATCTTTAATTCAAAACTTAACTATGTAATTTGAAACTTACAACTTTTAAGACCTTTTTATGTAAGAAACACTGTGAACACTCACCAGAGAAAATGAACTCAAGAAAAGGAAATTTGTGAAATTAACAAATGAGAACCTGAATTATTGCTAGAATCCATTTCCGTCTGTAAATTTTTTTCCAACAAATATTAAATTTTAAGTCTGTCTAGCACTTTAGATCATTGCTAGCATTCTAAAGAATTAGAACTAGTTAAAACCTTTAAAAAAAAACTAAAAGGCATCAAAGGATCAACTTTTCTTACTAATATTTACTATATCCTCCTTTATTGGGAAGTTCAAATCCCTTTAGCTTCACTAGATCTCTGTAAAGTGGATGAACTAAGGTAGGCCTGAACCAAATCTCCAAAGTGTCTGTACACACAGCAGATACACAGGTACCCCATTATGGTGAGACTGCCAGAGTTCAAATAGAGAGTGGGTGGTATACTGAAACTAGCATATGAATTTTCTTACTCCTGTTACTCTTATGTCTTCCATCTACCAACATTTAAGGATTCAGTTTAAGTATTACCTTTCAAATTCTTCCCATAGCCATTAGATACATTAAAGAGTAGCAGATACAAAGCAAATTTTAGGATTAAGAATTCAGATTAAACAGTATTTCAAAGTTTCTAAAGTCACAATTTGAGAAATAATACTTCCCATTTATTATTCAAAGTTCATTTTGAACTTTAGTACAAGATATACCCAAATCCCAAGTGAAGATAATACCGGCATCTGGCTTACCATGAGAATATCATGCTACTATACACATCAAGGTAAAAAATTCTTTGTTCCCAATTTACTTTTGCTAACATTAAGTTAATCCCACACTTGAGACTGAATAAAAGAACATCCTTGCCTCAATAAGAATCTAAAAGGGCTGAAGTGATGTGCATATTGTCATAACTCAATATAATTCCATTTTGTGAAAGTCAAGGACAATCAAACAAGGAAACAAGAGTTTAGCAAACAAATAAAAAAAAATTTTCAGCAACTTTCGACCCTAATAAACTCAGAAGTTCCTCAATCTCTGCAATATTGACATGTTAAGCCAGATCATTCTTTGTTGTGAGGATTATCCTGTATCTTATAGGATGTTTAGCAGAATTCCTCACCTCTAGCCACTAAATGGCAGCAGCACCCCCTGCCTGAGTTGTGACAACCAAAAATGTCCCCAGAAATTGGCAAATGTCTCAGGGGATTTGAGGTAGGGAGTGGGGGCAAAACTGGCCCCAGCTGAAAGTCACTATTAGCTAAAGTGATGGGGCAGGGGCGGAGGGGAGAGGTTTTTGCAGACTAAAGAACATGACTTCCCGGTTCCAAAAGGTTCCTGTTACCATGTCATAAACATGTGGATAGTTAGCAAGCCAGATTTTTAGGGAGCCTGTGTGGCTCAGTCAATTAAGTGTCTGACTCTTGATTTTGGCTCAGATCTTGATGTCAGTGTCCTGGGATAGAACCTGGCCTCACAGTCCCTGCTCAGTGGGGATCTGCTTGGGATTCACTCTCCCTCTCCCTCTTCCACTCCTCTCTAAAATAAATCTATCTTTTAAAATTATAATAATAAAGCCCAAAATAGAGATTCATAAAATTATATAACTTCAAAACTAAAAAGAGCCTTAGGGATTATCCAACAAAATCGAACTCTCCTGTATTACATAGATGAAAAGACCAAAACTAAACTGCTGAAGTTGCTTGCTCAGAGCTTCTAAGTACAAGTCAGTGCAGGACAATTTAGGTCAACAATCATTAAAAAATATTCTTTGTGCAAAACTCCATCCTGGAACTATAAAGAGAAACAAGAAGTATCCCTACCTATCCAGAGTATACAAGCTAGTAAAGAGCACAGAGACATAACATGAAGCCACTATGAAGACAAGCATGCTAAAAGGAAGGAGGGATTAATTTCCTTCCTTCTCAGTGAGATCTGAGAAATCTCCTAAAGAAGAAACATCTGAACAGGGTTTTAAATAATTAGAACTCCTATATAGACAGGAAGTGAAGGCACAGGATGAACGCCAAGAAGCAAATAAATAGACAGCATATTCAGAAAAAGTAAGTAAGTCATCCCATACTAGGGTGGGATGATAAAAGATAAAGAAAATCTTGAAAAGCAAATTGCAGACAAATCCTAAGGAGCAGTGCCTCCCATTTTCTTCTTTAGCCCACCTGTTCATTCCCCTGACCCAGGAACTGGAAACAGCTAAATATAATGGGAACTCAGTAATAGCTTATAATGATAAAAAAAAAAAAAAAAAAAACAGTAATAGCAGCTAGAATTTAGGGTGGGATTGTTATATGCTATGCACTATGCTAAACACTTCGTATACATTACCTCATTTAATCCTCATAAAAAATCCAAGGCATAGGTACTAATATTACTCTCCTCGCATATTTAAATACAAAAACTCAGGAAAGATAAGTAATCTTTCCAAAATCAAACGGTTTAAAAAGTGGATTCACACCCAACTTATCGGTTTCCGAAAGCCTATGAACTAAGCCAAAATAAGTTCCAACAAATGCGCCAGATCATCAATCTCCAAATATCAACAGCTGTACTGCAGAAGAGGGGAAGACAGACAAGAAGAAGGTGACAGAGAAAGGCTCCTTGCCATTCCTGACTTAACTGCATTTCCCTAACGAAAAAACTTTTGTTCTGGGGTCTAAGAATACTCTGGAGAATATAGTATAAAGCTTTAAAATTTCCTATGACTAGGGCAGCCTTAGGCAAGTCATTTTACTTTGAGGAGCTTCAATTTCCTTGTCTGAAAAATGGGTGTAGCAATACCTACACTATGAAAGATGTTATGAGAATGAGATCAAGCATATAAGGCGTTTAACACGACGCTAGATACATTGTAAAGCGCGGTTGTCTCCGATACAGCCCCTGCTCATGGTAAGCAGGAACGAGAGGGAACTAGAAAAGTCGGACGCTCCCAACACCGTTGGGAAAAGCGTTAACCATGCTCAGAGACTGTCCAGAAAAGAGATTCACAATGTCCCTTGAATAACCGGTTATCCTGATTCCGTCGGAGCCATGCAGCACGGCGGCGGAAAGATGGAGTGACCAAGTAGACTGGCTGTCCCGTTCGTTTCCACAGCCACAGAACCTAAGGGCCGAGGGTGGCACACAGGCGCCCAGGAATTAACTGACAACCCGGTAAGGAGTCCTTGAGTCCTCTGCAACTCCGGGGTGAAAAGACTTACCCTAAGGCCAGCTTCCTCCGCAGGTTCGGCATCCATGATGCACCTGAAACATCAACACAAGCAGTCAGTTCCGATTTCCACCTCCATTCCCTCCTACGGCGCCTAAACCGCTCAGAAATCCCTACCCAAGCGCTCCAGCGTTGCCGCCGCCATCTTCCTCCCTCCCTCTACGGAAGCCTCCGAGTTCACGCACTGCCGGGACCACGCGCATGCGCAGTTCTCAGGTTGTCTGCCCCCGCGCGAGACCCGGCAGTACTCCCGCCCCGGGTGCCGTCCTGGGGACCGCGAACGCGCCGCCCGCGCCTGAGGTGTGAGCCGGACACCTTTGCCTGGGAGTGAGTGACTTTAACACAGGCCGAAGACTGAGAGTGTACGGACATTCATGGAGATCCAGAAAAATTGAGAAACCTCCCCTCACACGTGGCCAGAAAGAGTAGGACAAGAGACGGTGAACAAGCCACCTAACGTGGGTGGACCTGTTTCCTCAGCAAAACAGAAAAGCGGCACAGGCTTGTTGTGAAGATCACTAGAGATCGTGTGGAAAGCTCTTTCAAAGAACAAACAGCTCAAATATAGAGTATGATGTCCTAATCCCTATGCTAATCTCCAGGTTGATCTACAAGAGATAAATCAATACTCATATGCCGGGCAGGCGTTTCACTAAATCTGTGAATTCCTCACAGCAATCCGACCAGGCATGGGTTATCACCTTCCTGCAAGTGAGAAAGCAGATTGGGACAGGTTAAGGTATCTCCAACAACAACCGGCAAAACCACTGATTCAGCCTCGGCCTGGATGCCTCCCAAACTGGTGCCCCTACCCACATTCAAAAACATGCGTGGCCTCTCCCCGTTAGGAGAGATCTCCGGCGTCGTTCGTCCCCGTTCAGGGCTGCCACATACCCCAGGAGAGCCGGGGCGCGGAGCCCGCAGCTCCACACACATCGCCCTTCACGGAGCCGGCACCCCATCAAGTCACGCGATTCTGCTCCTCTTTGAGTCCGAAGACTCTAGGGCCAGAATTTCCTCGCGGTTGCAGAAACTAACTCTTCCGGTCTTTTTTGATTTGATTCGAACGTTTATCTTTTGGTTAACTGGCTTGTTGCAGGTCTCTGCAGAATCTCCGGAGCTAGCGAAGTACCCTGGCACAGAGCGTTCACAACTACTTGACGGAATAGTGGCTGAACTATTCAAAAATTAAAAACTTAAAACGGCTGGTCGAGGTGACTCCACTAGTCAGTCTAACGCTTTAATTAGTACTTTGCTGTGGGAGGTGAGAAAGCCTGACCCCCAGGCTGGGCTCGGCAGCACCGGGACTCCTGGCCCCGGGCGGCGGCGGCGGCAGGCAGAGCCCCGCGCGCGCGGCCGCCCCTCCCAGCCCGGCGGCGGCGGCGGCGGCGGCGGCGGCGGGAGCGGCGCTCGCGGTGCGGCCTGGGCCTCGGCGCGCGCCGTAGCGGCGGGCCCGGCGAGGCGGGGCTCCGAGCCAGCCCCGCCCCCTTCCCGGCTGCGGCGTGGGGCTGCGAACGGTCTGCTCCTGGGGTTCCTTCGTTCGTCCCTGCTGGGCCGTGATCATGGGACAGGAGCCGCGCACGCTGCCGCCCTCTCCTAACTGGTACTGCGCCCGCTGCAGCGATGCGGTGCCCGGGGGCCTCTTCGGCTTCGCAGCGCGGACCTCCGTCTTCCTTGTGCGCGTGGGCCCAAGCGCTGGCGCGATCCCTGGGACGCCCCCATTTCGAGGTAACTCCCCGCTTTGAGCCCCCGCCCTCCTGCCCTTGTTGGGTTCGTCGTAGGCGCCGAGGGAGAGTTTCTAGGCACCCTTCCCTGCAGGTGGGGAAACTGAGGCCCAGGTTGGCAGAAGGATACCGGGCTGAGTTGCGTCCGCGTCTCCAGGATTGAGTTACCATACCACGCTGTGGCTGCGCGGCCCCGCCTCCTGGCGCTCTCGCGTAGAACCGCTCGCTCCCTCGAGTTACCCCTTTATGGAGCCAGGCGTTGATAACCTCTGTGGCCTCCCTCCCCGACGCAGCGCACACTGTCCCCTGGGAGCCTCCCTGCGTTCCGGGGCTGTCTACAGCTCCAGGCCCTGAACAACGTCCTGGAAATAGATGATACCTGTTTCTTGAAGATGAATGAGTTGAGCCAGATGCTTTCAGGCTCCAAGCTAGGTTTAGATTTTGCCTTGGGACATGGCAAGCCAGTTATTTATTCTTTCCCAAATGACCTCTGGGCCACGTTTAAATAAGAATCACTTTTACATTCTTCATTTGAGCCGCTCCTCAGCCTGTGAACTGTGAACAACAAGGGATATCAGCAGCATTTTACGGCTGAAAAGAGTGAGGCTCAAGGAGATAAAATGACTGGGCTGAAGTCCCGTGGCAGAGCCAGAACCAG